>NC_138185.1:164978526-165515388 GCF_964194105.1 Spermophilus citellus
GGAGTCACAATTCACCTGCTCACACATCTTGCAGCTTCCTGCCATATTCCACTGATTTGCCCAACCTGTTCATCATTACTCTGCCCTTTGGAGCCAATTCAAATGTTCTTCTGGCACACTTATACCCAGCTTCTGCTCTGTACCACATCCGGCTCCAGGTCAGGTCACAATGATGACAGCAAGAACTGACACAGTTGCTGTTGCCATCAAGGAGTTTACAGTCTGGGGTAAGAATGCGGGGTGCGGAGGGAGGTAATAAAATCATCACACACAGAAGAGAAAGTAGCTCCTGTGGTGAGAGCTGTGAAGGAGATGTTCTGAACAGGTCTGGAAGGCCAGGGGGGCTTCCAGATGCATGTTGAGGCCAGGTCTGGCGTGAAGGGGACCAGAGCTCTGGGCAGAGGGCACTGCACAGGGAAAGGCCCTGGGGCTGCAGGTAGGCTGTGGAAATTCTGCCTATGCTTTAAGTCAGTTTGCAATCACTGTTCAGATGGGGAGTCTTGTTCTGGGCTCCTGGCACTGGATTTCTTGGGGCATTGGTATACCCCAGCTCCTGGGGTAAGGCTTGGTTCCCTGGGATCCACCATCATCCTTGGTGACTCAAGTACCCAGCTGGTGAACTACCCTCTCTCACACCAAGTTTCTGCCACAGGGCTGACCAGAGGCCTCCGGAGCCTAGCCTCCTGTGCTGATCACAGTCTGGGGAGGTCAGGGCCAGGGAGGAGAGAGAGCTTGTCACTACAACCACCACAACTTCAGGCTTCTGGTCTTTCATTATATCCTGGGCAAGATCCTGCAGGCCTCACAGTATCCCAGCTGCACGTTTTCATTTTTACTTATTTACTATGAATTTAGTATTGAATTCTTCTCTGTTCTGGGCCAAGTTTCCCAGTAGAGCAGAAGGGAACATCAATTAATTCAATAAGTAGCTATTGTAGTCCCCTGGTGTGTCACATTATTAGTCCTTGGACCTCAGAGATGAGCAGACTCTATTCCCTGTCCTCAGGGAGCTTCCAGTCTGGTGACAATGTCATGCTTCTTTTCATCTCTGTACTGGTCTGCAGTGAGGATGAATGGCATCCCATATCTCTACAGAGCTTTGTATTTTGGGAAGGGAGAGAGATGGCATATACCCAAGGTGAATCTCATCAGTCTTCTATTTCTGTATTAGTCTGATTTCTGCTGCTATAACAGAATGCCTGAGACTATATTATTTATGATGAACAGAAGTTTACTTGACTCATGGTTCTGGAGACTAGGAAATCCAAGAGTATGGTACTGGCATTAGATGCTGCTTCATCCCATGGTGGGAGGCAGAAGGGCAAGAGAGGACAAAAGAGAGAAGGGGGCTAAACTCATCCTCTTATTAGGATCCCACTTCCATGATAATGACATCAGTGCATTTATGAGATCTAATTGCTTCTTAAAGGTCTCACCTCTTAACTCTGTTGCTTGGGAATTAAATTTCCAATACCCAAACATTGGGGCATGCATTCAAACCAGGAGTTTCCAATAGAATAGCATTCCCAGGGGCTGGGGTTGTGGTCTTAACTTGGGTGATCTCGCTGCATTGGCCGGTTGGAGAACAAACGGATGCTTCTTGTTTTTTCTTTCCTTTTATCAAATGGCTCAGAGGGTAACTAGGTAACTACTAACTAGTGCTTTGCAGTGGGAACCAGAAACATCAGATTAGGATCAAGATGGGGCAAGGTGGGCACCTGAGGGAAGGAGGCCCTCTCTCTACCCTAGGACACTTGGCAGGCTGCGCCCATGGAGCACCTCACCTGGTATCCTGCTCCTGCCTGCCCCAGTCTCCCCTCTCTCCTGACTCAGTGGTCTGGGAGAATCAGGAGGCTTAGAGTCACTGGGCTTTATACTCATTTAGCTCATTGAAGAGGCAGCTTGGTGGTTGTTGTACAGAGCTCAGGCATTAAAGTAGGACTGCCCGGGCTTTTGCTGTGTTGTTCTGGGCTGGTGGCATGACCTCTGGAGGGTTCTCATTGGTGAAATAGAAGTGCAGATACAGCAAGTTGTGAGGATAGATTAAAAAATGCATCTAAGGGCTGGGGATGTGGCTCAAGCGGTAGCGCGCTCGCCTGGCATGCGTGCGGCCCGGGTTCGATCCTCAGCACCACATACCAACAAAGATGTCGTGTCCGCCCAGAACTAAAAAATAAATATTAAAAATTCTCTCTCTCTCTCTCTCTCTCTCTCTCTCTCCTCTCTCACTCTCAAAAAAAAAAAATGCATCTAATATTCTTAGTACAGCACCCTCCATGAAATCAGCAAGCTCAGCCAACAGTGGTGATGTTGTTATCTACTTTTTTGTCTCTTCCCATCGTGCTCTTCATTACATGCTTAGGCACAGTACATGCTCCTGCTTGACGTGTTGGGATTGGGGCTAGCGTTAGTCATGCTCTTCCTGCTGCAGGAATAGGCTTTCTTGGGGAAAGTCATGGCTCTGGTTGACTTCCTCCCTTGACTATTGCTGTCAGGTGGAATGTGGTCCCTGGGTGCTCACAGTGTGGTCTGTTGACCAGCCTCTTTGGCACCCCATAGATGCTGTAAGAAATGCAGCATCCTGGGCCCTCTCCAGACCTACTGAAAGAATCCTGCTTACAAGATCTCTCAGTGATTCATATTCCCCTTAGAGTTTGAGAAGGCTGCTTGATTGGGTCAGCTTATGAGGATAGAGCCCTTTCCTGTGTGGTGGGGGTGGGGAGGAGGAGGAAGGGGAGTGCACAGAGGCAACACTGAAAACCCCTAGAATTTGACCTGTGACTTTGCTCATCCCCACTGGATCTCATTCACCTGTTGATTTCTCTCCTGGGTGAGCCCAGGACAGGCTCTGAGCCACCTTTACTGCACATCCTCCTTTCCAGCCTTCTGCCTGGCTCCCAATGGGACTCATTAAATGGTTGAGTAAATGCTGCAGAACTGTTTCTATGTGGCCATGAGTTCCCGCTCGTTGGTTCTGAAACCCTGGCAGGTAAGGGGTTGGGGTGGGGATGGAAGCCCATGGGGACAATGCAGGGTGGACTCTAGAAGCCAGGACTAGAGGCACCAATGTGAGAGCCACCAGGATCTCATCAAAATAGAATGAATGCAGTAGAGGGAGGGGCAAAAGAGGGACGGGAGGTACTGGGGAATGAGATTGACCAAATTATGTTGTATGCATATACAAATATGTCACAATGAATCCCACTATTATATATGATAAGGCACTGATAAAAAAAAAAAAAAACTACACTGAAAGCCCAGCACAGTGGCACATACCTGTAATCCTAGCAACTCCAGAGCCTGAGGCTGGAGATGGAAAGTTCAAGACCTACCTCAGCAACTTAGTGAGACTCAGTCTCAAAATAAAAAATAAAAAGGACTACAGATAGAGCTCAGTGGTAAAGTGCCCCTGGATTCAACACCCCCAACACCAAAAAATAAGTAAATGAATGAAAGAGAGAATCACCAATGCATGCAGTTAAAGCCATGCGACTTGATGAAATCGTCTGGGAAGAGTTTATTGAGCCCAACTAACCCTGCTTTTCTTTTTTACAATATTTTATTTTTTTTGTGGTGCTGGGGATTGAACTCAGGGCCTCACAAACGTTTGCCAGGCAGCCAACATTCTACCATTGAGCCACCTCACCAGTCCCTTCTTTTCTTTTTCAGAAAAGAATTTTAAAACGGACAATTGCTAATTTTATGTATTTAGCATGTACCTCGTGTTTGAAAAATGTATGCATAGTGGAATTGCTAAATTGAGCTAATGAACATAGGCATTAACTCGCTAACCTCACTGAGGAAGGTGCTTAAAATCAACTCTGAGCAATTTTCAGGAATACCGTGCTCCGTTATTACCTTGTTGTGCAAACCTTGCACTTCTTCCTATCCAACAAAAAATCTGCATCCTTTGACCTGCGTCGCCTGACCATGCCCATCCCTGGCCCTGGTATCCTTCCTCCTACTCTTGGATTCTTTTTTTGTCACAATAGCTGGGGTGCATATTTTTTTAAAAAATGAAAATTTGGAATGGAACCACATTTGACCCAGTTATCCCACTCCTCAGTCTATACCCAAAGGACTTAAAATCAGCATAATATAGTAACTCAACCACATCAATGTTTATAGCAGCTCAATTCACAATAGCTAAACTGTGGAACCAACCTAGATGCCCATCAATAGATGAATGGATAAAGAAACTGTGGTATATATACACAATGGAATAGCTTTAAAGAATAGTGAAATTATGGCATTTGCCAGTTGAGAATATCATGCTAATCCCCCAAAACAAAAGGCCTCCATGTTCTCTCTCATAGTGGATGCTGATCCACAATGGGGTGGGGTGGGGGCATGGGAAAAATGGAGGAACTTTGATTGGAAAAAGAGGAGTGGGGGGCATGGGGATAGGAAAGATGGTGGAATGATATTGACGTCGTTACCCTAGGTACATGTATGACTGCACATAGGGTGCGATGCTACATCATGTGCATCTAGAGAAATGAAAAGTTGTGCTGCAATTGTGTACAATGAATCAAAATGCATTCTGCTGTCATATATACCTAATTAGAATAAATAAGTAAATTAATTTTTAAATGTGTATCAAATGGTGTCATCTTCCTGTAAAATCCTTCAGAGCCTTCTCATGGCACTTGGGAAGAGAATTCAAACTCTTCAATGTGGGGCCAGTGTTGGGTCCTAAATAACCCACCCCTCCCCGCCCCTCTCCATCCTCTCCCCTCCTCCTGCCAGTAGCCTACGGTAAGGGAGGTAAGGGAAGGTGTGACTCTTCATGTTCATGGTCTTTCTCCTCTTCTATATTGGGGGGCTCTGGAGGGAAGAGCTATGATCTTGCCTAGATTTTACGTGGGCAGCACATAAAATGGACAGGTGTCATCCCAGGGAGTCTTTCTTCCATCCCTTGATCTGTCACTTGCTGGCTCCTCACCCTGTTTTGTTTTCAGAGCACAGATTACCATCCGAGGTCGTTTTGTCCCTCTCTCTGTGTGCTGTCTGTCCTGACCCCCTACAATGTGAAGGGAGAGTAGGACGTGTGTTTCTCGCTCTGTTTCTCAGCACCGTGCCGAGCACCTAGTAGGCTCAAATATTTGCTGTCTGAGTGACTGGACCCTGGGAGAAGCAGAGCTGCGAAGGTCGCTGCTCTCTGGAGTCTGGAGGGGCCTGTTTCAGGTCAGGCAAGCTCCATGCAGAAGGCTCACTATAGGTGGGAGTTTGTTCTTTTTCCAACTTTCTTCTTATCTCAATGAACAGAGCAGGAAATGAAGCCCAGTTTCCTGCTTGTACCCCAGACCACCAGGAAAGACAGAAAACTCTGGGAAAAGCTGAGCACACACTGAGGAGCCTCCTGGCTCTTCCTCATCTCCCCAGAGCCCTGCTTGGCTCCTCTCAGGAACCCTCTGGACCAAGGGCCAAGGAGCTGGTGAAACATCACAGGCCATTTTTTTTCCGTTCTCCTTAGTTGGCTCCTGACTTGGATTTCCAGAACCTTGACAGAACCTAGGAGCTTTGTCCAGGGAACAAACACAGATGAGCCATGTTCTGGGTCACCACTCTGGAGAACAAGAGGCAGGATTGTGGTGACGGGACGTCCTAAGGGCAGATCTCTGGATTGTGTCCCGAGCAGAAGTTCTGCCCGGAGGAGGCTCAGCACAGGGCCTGGCCCACCCTGGGGCTTGGTGAGCGAGGCTGGAGCTCTGCTTTTGATTTTGTGCTGGAGGCCAGGGAGGACTGGGCCATCCTGTCTGCCTCAAGCTTCTGGCCAGGACTTGGGACAGGACAGAGTGCTGGCCCTACTTGCTATCAAAGCCCAGGAAGGGAGAACAGGGCTCGAGGGTTGGGGTACCTGCTGAACCTCATTCCTTCTCTCTTGGGGCCTCGGGTCCCAGGGGACTTTGCAGAGGAAGGATCATGTGGCTTTTTGCTCAGGGGAAGCTAAACCCCACTTCCATCCCATGCATGGCCAATCCTGTCAAATTGCCCAGAAACCATGTTCTTCTCACTTTCTGCTCCTGTGGGGGCCCAGCAGGGGACCACACTTGACTTGATTATTGGTGTAGCCCCTGGAGGAGGATGCCACATAGGCAACAAATGATTTTAATGGAATGTGGAAATAATTGGCCGTGGAAGGTGGGGAATATGTTGTAGTTTGATGACCTCTTGACATGGTGACCTTCAAAAAGTCACTTGACCTCTCTGATCCTCAGTTAATTCACCCAGGATTGCTTCTGGGTTGCTGTGAGAACCTGAATGTGGCCATGATGATGATGATGATGACTATGATGATGACAATGGCTAACACTGACAGCACCTGATCTGGGCCAGGTGCTGTTCTAAATTCTTTTTTTTGGTTCCAGGGATCAAACCCAGAGGTATTTAACCACTGAGATCTATCCTCAGACCTTTTTATATTTTATTTAATGAGAGGGTCTCACTGAGTTGTAAAGCTTTGCTAAGTTGCTGAGGCTGGCTTTGAACTTGCCATCCTCCTGCTTCAGCCTCCCGAGCCCCTGGGCTTACAGGCGTGTGCCACCGCACCTGGCTCAAAATTCTTTGTGTTTTCACTTGGACTTCACTTGGCTCGGACCCTCCTTATGCAGTGGTTCCACGAGCATGTTCATTTTGCCGTTGTGGGAACTAAGATGCAGGTAAGTCACGCATGTTCCACGTCACAAACCAGAGCTTGGAATCCAACCCCTGCACCTACTTCACAAGACTCGTGTGCTTCATGAAGTCCCGACTGGCTTCCACTTGTCACAGTGTTACACGAGGAGCTTGGCTTTGGTTTTGGAGGTCATCAACTTCTGAGCCTTGGCTCTGTGTCCTGCTGGGAGCTACCAACGCTGGGCAGGAGAGGCTTGGCCATCCCTCAAGAAGTAAGGGGGCTGGCAGGCTAGGGACTTGGGCTTAGTAAATGATGCGTGGAAAACCTCTTACCTGGGCTGGAAAACCTTGCAAGAGGTGCGGGATGCTGGGGGTCAGGATGCTTCTCTGGCCGTCGCTCTGGTTCTCTGTAGGGAGGCGGGATGGGCCTGGTCCTTCTTGCCTGCTTATAGCTGAACCGAATATTTGGCAGGACTGAGCCGCCAGCAGGGACTTCCAAGCCACCTCGGCCAGGGCTGATGGAGCAGAGTTCCCTCTGTCCTGTAATGTGAGGCTAAGAGGGAGCCCTGGGGGAAACTAGAAGAGGAATAAACAGGAGGGGGTGAGGGTCAGTGCAGGGAAGAGAAGGCGGCTGGAGAACTGGGCAGGAAGGGACGGAGGGAGGCTGGGCTCTGAGCACTGGGATTCCTGCCTGGGAGAAGAGGTGCCTTGAACCAAGTCCGGGGACCTGCAGACCCGAGGCCCAGGCAGAGGGATTGGCCTGGAAGAGGATCTCTTTGTCAGGGTTTCAGGCTGTCACCTAGATGGCTGGTGCTGGCCACTGGCCTGCCAGGCTGACTTATAGTCAGTCCTCTCCTCCTCCAGGAAGCAGGCGGGCTTCTTCGGCTGTGCCGTGCCTGTGCGTGGCTCTGATTTATTTCGAGATTTTTCCTTGTCTGAATCAGAGATGGTTTTTCTTGGCAAATTGCAACTTTTTCAGAAAGCAAAAATGCAGTCTCCTCATAGTCTGGGTGAGCGTAATCCCTTGTTTGTTTGTGCAGGCTCAGTGTGTCTGAGGCCCGAGCCAGAGCCAGCCAGGGCTGAGGGTCCAGCCCGGCCCAGACAGCTTCATAGCTGGATTTGCAGACTCCAGCTCGGCTCCAGCTCTGGACCTTGCTGATCCTTGGTGTAGGGTGGCTGTGTGCCTCGAGTTCCTGTGTACCCGTGTTGGAGGTGCTCTTTGATGAATCCTGTTTCTGCTCCCTGGGATCTTTATTTTAGGGTACAAGTGAAGAAAGAGCCTGTCTCTCCTATCACTTTGGGAGAAAATGTAGATTAATCCAGATTTCTTCCATTTTGCCCATCTGAATCATGAAGGTCACATCTCTTCAGATCCTGGGTAGTTGAATCCTGCCCCTATTTGCTTCTTCTGCTTCTGTTTGTTATTATTCCCCACCTTTATCATCAATTCCCCAAGGGTGGGCTGGGGAAACCTATCTATCTAACACCCCCCCCATGCTAAGCAGAGTGGACACTGGGGATATTGGATGAAGAGAGGGAACCAATATCTGGAGTCCCTTTACCCTGGAGGGACAACTTTCTGGAGGGCCCAGATCCCTCAGGAGAACCTCTTCCAGGAACTAGGGACCTCCCCAGGAGCAGCAGACTCACAAATTGCACGGGAAGAGACTTTGAGGTGGCATCTGCTGGCTTTGTTGAAACTGGTCAGCACCTGCCACATCAGAGCACCGTTCGTGGAAGCTCTGATCTGTTAGGAGAGGCAGAGGAAGAAGCCAGAGGAAGCTATTCTATTTGCTTTCTCTTTCATTCCTCACTCCCTCAGTCTCCCCCATCCTATTTTGGCCTGAGGGATATTTCTGGAGTACTTACAGTGTGCCAGGTATTCTGCTGTGTGTGCTATAAGTATCATCTCACCAGTCTGTGAAGTCAGCATTATTCTTATTTTCTAGATGAAGATTTAGACTCAGAGAGAGGTTGAGTGGCTTGCCTAAGGTCACCCAGCAAATACGTGGTGGAACTAGTATAATTCTAAAGGCCAGGCTCTTAAATATTGTGCTATGTTGGCCACAAAGAAGCCTGAGAAACAGAGTGATTTCCGGGACATTGAGATGTTTGTTTTAGACAGATGTTCTAGAAGTCAGTTAAAAGTTAAGCCTGGCGTTCAGAGAAGCCAGAGGATTGAATCTTGGAGGCTTCTTTAGGAATCTGAGCCTCCAGGGAGGGAGAGAGTGGTGCATGATCTCCTGAGGGGAAAGTAGAAGTCAGTGACAGCATCTTGGGTCTGGAGTAAACACGATGGGATGGCCTCTTAGCCATTCCTAGGGCTTGGACAGACTCTCTAGGGCTCATTTTTTGGTGCGGAGGTAGAAGGAGGTAACCAAGGGGCCTGAGACTGACAGGAGAACTTATGCAAAGGCCTCTTTTGGGGCCACGTGAGGACCATCCTCTTTTCTGGAAGTTCAGGTAGGTCTGGTGTAGAACTTGATGGATTGGGCTCATGCCAGTGGAGAGTGGGGCTAGGGCCGGGGGAAGCAGCCCCCACCTCCAAGTCTACCACGGGGAAGGCTGCAAAGTCCACACGTGCTTCTGCTACCCTGCTTCTTGGTCATTCTTCTTTTTTTTCTGTCCCTCTGTCCCTGGTAACTGTACCCCTGGTGGGGTACTGTACCCCACTCTGCACATCTCTAGCTGGTTACAGAGCGGCTGCACTGTGGTGCCACCAGTCCGTGCTGGGTCCCTTGCTTGAGAGCTCTGTGGGCCACTTGCCTTGGGCCTTAACCATGTCTGAGGCTAGAGGGAGGTGCTCTGGGGTGAGGGGTACCATGTCTTCCCTCGAGGGACGTTGTGTTTCAATTGCCTGAGCCGAACTGTGGCTTTGGGAAAGGCAAAGCGACTGAGTGCAGAGTAACAATGGCTGGTTCCAGCCATGTTTTCTGGGTGGGCAATAGCAGTCGGGTCCTGGGCTGGACTTTGAGGAGTAGGGGTTCTGAAGAAGGGCCCCTGGGGATGTGAGAAGGGATCAGGGAGTCTCTGGGTTTAGGGCCCCTGGAGAGATTGTCTGAAGAGGAGCTTGCTGGCCTCTGAAGCTGGCTCCCTCAGTGAGGACATTCATCCCCCCAACTCCTGGGCCTGAAGCCACTCTTGGCCTGGAGCAGAGAATGCAGGAGGTGACCCAGTTTCATTGCATTTACTGAAGTGGGCTGGAACCTGGAGATGTTTCCACACTCTTCCACTCAACCATCTTCTGCATTGATGCTTTCTTTCCATCCCCGCTGCCACCGGGTCACACAGGCCCTGTCAATACCTCACGTTTGGATATGTGCCAACGAGTGCCTTCTAACTATCCATCTCACGTGTATTCTCTTCTTCTTGGGTCTGTTCTACCCCTGTGTCCTGAATAAGGACCCCAAAACAGCAGTTTTGTGAAGTTATTTTTCTACCTGATCCTCCACGGGGTCCCTCCGTCCCATGGGTCTGAGATTGCTGTCCCAAAGCATCTGTGCACCTCCCCAGTACCCCAGCCAGTGTGCCCCCCCTCCTCTCTGCTGAGAGCCTGGATGGGCTCCAGAGCGGCCCAGTCCCTTCCCTCCTGCAGGCTTCTCCTCAGGACCCTCCAGCCTCCCATCCTTTAGACAGCTGATGAGGCAGGCAGTGTGGGACTCCCGTCAGTTGATCTTTCCTCTTCAACCAGAGCATTGGCTTCTGGAAGGAAGGGGCCAGATCGTGGTTTTTGGCAGCCCCGGGCAGGACCTGGGTCAGGCCTCAAAAGGGTACTCAAGAAATAATTGTTGAATTGATCAACAGGAAATAAGCTTAAACTGCAGCATGAGGGATTTGGATTAGATTTAAGGAAGGGTTTGCAGCGAGCGGCCAGCTGTTCAGAAAGGACCACTGAGGGAGATTGTGGCAAGACTAGATCTTATACTGTTTATGAAAACAAGAGGCAGCTCTCCAGAGCCCAAGGGGGACGTGGTGGTGGTGGTGGTGAGGAGAGGCTCACGTGGAGGAAGGTGGGGGAGGAGAGAGAGAAATGCCAAGCTCCAATGTCCAGCTGAAGGACTCCAGATTTTCTGCTGGATTCTGCCTTCCTCCTCCTGATTCTTGTCACCAGCTCAGGCCTTTCTCTTCTTTCCCCTCCTGTTTTGCAGCTTGAGTCAGATTGTGACTGAAGGAGTGGGAGGAGAAGGGAAGCAGGAGCCGGGTGGGAAGGGGACACCGTCCTCACTGGGGCCATGGAGCCATTTGCCTGCGCCGGAAGTCCCCAGCCAGAGTGGCTTTGCCATTCTGATGCCTGAAACCCGGGCTCTTCCCCAGTTTGCAGCAAGGCGCCGGGTGGGCTGTGTGGTGTCAGCCCAGAGGAACAGCAGTGCCCTCGTCCCCTCTATGCCCTTGCTTCTGAAGACACAGGTGTTCTGGCCAGGGTGCTTCTGTACACTTGGAGATGTGGGGGCCCCCAGGGGCGACCAGAAGGGCCCACTGGGGGAAGAGGTGGGACTTTGGTTCTTTCATAAAGATGGGCGTGATTTGCAGCGGAACGCGTCGCATCCACACAGGAGTCTGGACTGTGACACAGGTGACTGGCTGCTCTGCTGTCCCAGACCCTCTCCCTGCCCACAGCCCAGCATGCTTCCTACTGTCTGCCTGCCGTGGGGGGCTGAGGGAGGGTGAAGGTGAGGAACAAAGACAGTCACAAAGGAGCCAGGAGGAAAGGGGGTGGGGGGAGCCCAGGGACCTCTTGGTGCCACCGGGGCTTCAGATGCAGCATTGTTCTTACAGGTGCAGCCCTCTCCGTAGCTCTCAATGGCCGGATTAGGCACATTCAGTCTTTGTTCAAACACGCAGCGCAGCGGCGGCCCTTGCTCTATTCATTCAGAGGCGGCTTTGTGGGCCTGGGGACCAACCCTGTGCCGGAAGACACACAGACACTGCCAGGGCAGCGGCAACCTCTCCCGGTGACCAGTCCCAGGACCCGTGATGAACTGGGGTGAAGGTGCAGAGCAAAGGCCACCGGGTCAGGGCAGAAAGGGCTGGGGGGATGATGGCACCTGTTCTGCTTCTGTCACCTCCTGTCACCCCACAAAGGCATCTAAGTAATTCCAAGATAAGATGTCCAAGACTCAGCCAGCCCCAGGCAGCAGTGTTCAGACTTTATGAAGAGCCCTTCCTACATCAGATCAAATCTTATTCTCAGAGGTGAGAAGGGAGAGAGTTTTAGTGGTTCGTGGGTGCAGGATGACCCCACACCTTCTCATGGTGTGAGAAGCGACACTTGAAATTGAGATGGTTCTTTGAGTTTTATCTAACGAACAGGCAAAATCAAATGAATGAATGAATGAATGAATAAATAAATGAAATTTTGTTGCAAAATACATTTAAAATTTTTTTTTAATGTATTGTTAAGGATCAAACACTTGTCCTTGGGCCTGATGGGCCCTGTACCCCTGAGCTAAACCCCTCAGCCCAAGGTAAAGTTTTTATCCTACTCTTTTACTTCAAGCCACCAATCCTCATTGGAAAGATATAACATAAACAGTGACTGTGTAGGGTAGGGATATGTACTTACTGTAAGATTCAGGACAGGGGCTGGGCTTGTGGCTCAGTGGTAGAGCACTTGCCTAGCATGTGTGAGGCACTGGGTTCGATCCTCAGCACCACATAAAGTAAAATAAATAAGTGAAACAAAGGTAGTGTGTCCATCTACAACTGAAACAAGTTTTTAAAAAAAGGATTCAGGATGGTAATTGTGTGTGTGTGTCCATCTACAACTGAAACAAGTTTTTAAAAAAAGGATTCAGGATGGTAATTGTGGGGCTGATAACATTATTTTCTCATTTAAAATAGTCATCATTGCCGTCACTGCAAAACAAATAAAAGACAGTTTGTACTATGGGTAGTAACAGTTGTACTGTTTTCTAATTTTAATTTTTTTGGAACTTAAAATAGTTGCCACTTCTTTTTGCCATGGTCCTTTATGTGGGTGGAAATGACTGTAATATGAAATCAGAAAATAAAAAAGATTAAAATGAAAAGAAAATTCACTATTTCTCAAAATATCCAAAGATTAGCTTTGTTGGCACACCAGTCCCTAGAGCCTTTGCTGGCTCCAGTGAGATGACGTTGAATGATGGAACCCAGTTTGAAGAACTCTGATTTAGTGGGTGATAGAAATAATAATATAGTAGCATTTTCTCCTCCTGTGTTGACCCACTCTTCTGTTGACACCAGGACTCTTACACTTCCTTGCCTTAATGGATGATAAAACCAAGGCTCAGAGAGGGAAGCAGTAGTCCTCAGCCTGGGGACTGGGCCTCAGTTCTGTCTCACTAAAAGGCCGCACTTCCAGTTTTCAACACCTGCCCTGGCACAGAGGACCTTCCCAAGTAGCACCACCTTCTTTGCTGTGTCATCGAAGGCTCAGGTCTGGTTTCTGTTAAAAGTGTCATAGCTGATTGACAAGTGGGGTATTGAGTTGGTCTCCCTCCCCCTCCCTTGCTCTGATCCCTGGATGAGGACAGCTCCTCTCCCCTGCATGAGAAATAGAATGGCAGAGTCGATTCTGAATTTTGTCCTTCATATTCTCACTTTGCTATATTAGAGGGAGGTCACCCAAGAGAGAGACTTAGCAATACCCAGTCCACTCAGGAGGTGCAGGAAGGAGCGGGTGGAGCCAGACCAGGGCCAGAAGTCTGGGGTCCCTTGGAAAGTTACGGCTGGGTCCTTGTGCTCTGGCTTGAGAATGGCTCAGGATCTTTGTTTGGTCTTATTCTTTCCCACCACTCTCCTGCCCCTATTTTTTTTTTTTTTTTAAGGGAAAGGATGGGAGGAAGTGAGAATGTATTTGGTAGGGTTATTAGAAATCTTCCTTTTCTTTACTTAATTATGCAAGAATATAACCATATCAACTTTTTTTTTTTTTTTTTTGCAACCAGGGATTGAACCCAGGCCTGCTCAATTACTGAGCCACATCCCCAGCCCTTTTAGAGACAAGGTCTCACTGAATTACTTAGAGACTTGCTAAGTTGCTGGCTGGCTTTGAATTTGCAGTCCGCCTGCCTCAGCCTCTCAAGATGCTGGGATTATAGGCGTATACCGCTATCCCTGGCTGGACTGAATTTTTGAAATTGCTGTAGTAGTCTAAAGCTGCATTGGGGGGACAGTTAGCTCCTTTGGGGTCTTTATACATTTCTTTGGTCCTTGATGTCTTGATACCACAGAGTCATAGTCTATGTTTAAATTCCAGCTCTGTGGCCATGAGCAACTGCTTGATTTTTCTGAGCCTCAGTTTTTCCATCTGCAAAGTGGGATGAAAAACATGATGACTCAGGTTGTTGTCAGGAGCAATTAAAATTATTTAAAATACTTAACCCTGTTCCTGTGACAAAGAAGGAATGCACTAATAGGGAGCCTCCTGAACATTTTATTTCTAGTAATGACCTCTTCCTCCCCAACTCCCTCTTAGCATGCTTTGAAATTCCAGCTATGCAGTTAGATGAGTTAGTTGTTTCATAGTCTAGGTGGGATAAGTGTCGTCGCTTTCCTTGGAATTCCTGCCCTGAAGGATAACGTGGTGGTGGGCAATTTTCTGGTGGGTACTGAGGCCCCAGCAGATTCCTTCTGGCTTGGAGAATCCAAAGCATCATCTTCAGAGATGCTTTAGGGACTTGAAAGGATGTCAAGGTAAATAAGGGAAATTTAAAAATTATCCTTTTCTGTAGAAGGAATAGTTTCTTGTGAAGGGCCAGGTACTCCTGCACATGTCACCCTCAGCCCTGTCGTCTTGGAGACTGGGCTGGGAAGCAAGTCAGCCTCATTTCCAGGCAGTTTGACTGCTCTGGTAAGCTCGAGCAACCCCTGGACTTGACCTGGGGGCCCCACAAGTCCTACTGCCAGCTAACATTCCGAGTTCTTTTTAGAGTTGATCTGTTTTCCTGGATTGGGTTTGGAATGGAGATGTCTTTTGTCGGGGGCATCTGTGTGGTAACTCCTCAAGAATGCTGCTATAGTGGATGCTTTAGCTTAGCCCTGCTCTGAAGTCTGTGCCTTGGATCTGACCCTGTCACCTACTGGTACCAAGGACCTAGTCACATGAAGTATAAATGTGAAGCTTGTAGAGACTCATTATAACTTATGAGGGCTTCTGACTGTGTCCCCAATGCCCAGTACAGTCCCTGGCCTACAGAGAGAGGTTAAGAGCTACTTATCAAATCAATGAGGCAAATTAAAGAGTTAGGATGTGAAACTTTCTTGCAGGTTTTGAATTATTTTGCAAGGAAGTAAATGAAGGAATGTTTTTTTGTTGTTGTTCCAAGGGCATCTTCCAGGAGTAATGGGGAGCAAATAGCCTTCAACTTTCCTCTCATACCTGGAACTGGAGCTCTGAGGTCTTAGAGGTCTTATTTTTAATGTTGTGCAATTTTTATCCCTTCCCGTCCCCCAGGTGATGACATATTTACCATCCATCACCACCCTCTAGTCTGATGGCAGATACAGAGTACATATGTGCCTCTGAAAGGCTGCTGAATGCTCTAGGCAGACCTTATCACAACCCTGCCCTGGATTGAGAGATTAGAGGTCATCCCCATTGGAGGCTCAGAGTCATTTCCATAAAGAAGACTGGGGACTGCCTGGCCATGCCCTCTGCACGGAAGAGGGAGACCATGCAAGGAGGAGGCTGCCGCCTGGATAGATACTGCCCAAGACATCACTTGGAAAGGATGCCACATGGTCCTGTGCTAATCTTTGAGAGCTGTATGAGTGATGCACCAGAACAGGAAACTCAGTCAGACTCCTGAGCGAAAAACCAAGGCTGCATCCTCCCCTTGCTTTTCACAAGGGACACAACCTTCCAGTCCCCAGCCTTTGGGTAGGCCATTAGCTATCAACCTTGGGTGACCTTGAAGTGACATCTGAGTTTAGGGTAGAAATGTGCATGCAACCTTGCTTTAGAGACAGGTCTGGATCAATCTGCTTGGACTTTTGTGTGGGCTTCTCGTCCTCACCCTTGTACCATGGATATGTTATAAGGAAACTTGGAAACTAAAGACAAGCATGAAGAAAAATACCAGTCTCATCTGTGTTAGTCAGCCTTTCATTGCTGTGACCAAAACACCTGACAAGAACAGCTTAGAGGAGGAAAAGTTCACTTTGTCTCATGGTATCAGAGGCTCAGTCCATGGTGGGCCAATTCCCTTGCTCTGGGCTCAGGGTGAAGAGGAACGTCATGGCAGAAGGGCATGGTAGCAGAGTGCTGCTCCATTCCCAGCAGCCAGGAAGCAGAGAGAGAAGGGGCTGCTGGGCAGATGCACCCTCCCAGGGCTCGCTGTCAGTGACTGACCCAGCTCCTGCAAGCGTGCCCCGCCTGCTTACATTACCACCCCGTCAGTCCATTCGTACTTAGAGGGACTGATTAGGTTCCATCTCTCACAGTGCAATCATTTCGCTCTGAGCATTCCTGGAGCTTTTGGGAGACACCTTGTATTCAGATCAGACCAGCATCTAACTTCCACCTGTATTCTTACCAGTTAGAGAAATCCACTGTGAACATTTTGGTGTATTTCCTCTCTTTGGTCTTTCCACTCCCCTCTCTTCCTCTCTGGGTGGAAGGAAGATATACATATGTGTATGTGTTGTGTATATGTGTGTATTTATATGTATGTTTGATATTCCGCTTTTTGTTTTATTTAACTTTATATTGTGATCATTTTCCTGCTCAAAAACTGTCTGGAGAACCCTTTGGAGAACTGGGCTGAAGTCTTTAGTCCTGAGCCCCTGTGGATACGGTATCCAGCATCAGAAAGCTGCAAAGCCTGGATCCTTGGGAGTGGCAGCCTGGCTTGTTGTGCCCACAGGCTGTGCTGAGCAGCTCTGCCTACCCTTGCTATCTCGCTTCCCCAGGATATCTTGAGAGGCAGGACCTGCTAAGTGCAAAGGCAAATGTCCCATCCAGTCTGCTGCCTCAGCCCGTGCTGGAGGGCAGTGTGAACCTTCAGGCTGTACGCACAGAACAAAGACCCTCAAAAATCCAGTTTTGAGACTTCAAAGAAAATTGATTTCTCTGCTCAGGAACTAGAAGGGTTAGAATATGGAAGACTCATTCTTTCTTTCCCCCAGGAGGGGGTTTGATTTGGTTTTCCACAGATGCTCCCCACCCCCCCATTCCTGCCTGTAGAATTTGACATGGTTTTGTTTACTTTTCCTCGGTCCAGTTTCGGTCAACAGGGTTTCTCTCCTGCTCAGAACAGCCTCACACTTGTGTGAGAGGTAAGCCGAGCTCGGGGCCCTGGACAGCCGTAATCAATCCTTGTCTGAGCTCCACAGTGGGGATTTTCAACTGGAGATGGTCAGATGGCAGCAGGTTTTACATGGCCTAGGGCTGTTCCACATGGGCCAAACTGTTTCTTCTTCTGTGTTGTCTATAAATGACTTTGAAGGGCTTTTGGTGTGTGCGTGTGCACATGCACACTCTCACGTGTGTGCATGTTGGCGCTCGTGTGTTTGGTGATCTGAAGCTGGGCACCAGTACAGTGGGGTCTTAAGATGACAGTGGAGATTGCAATAAAAGGAAACACGTGGTTTAAACATACACGGCCCCAGCAGAGCACCATGATAGAGCGAGGCTGGGATTTCTTCTTCTGATAGTTTTCATCTGTACTTGCTCAGCTTCATCCCCAGGGCTTTGGGCTGTAGGGGAGTGGATTTCCTCAAGTGCTGTGGATCAAACGTTTCCCCCTCTGTTATCTCCCTTGTCAGAATAAATTGCTGCACCGCGCAAGTCCATACGAAGGTGTGTGTGCCGTGGGATCTTGCCTGAGTGAAATGGGCACTACAGTGCCCTTTTTCTTTGGGATAATCCCATGACATTGAAAGTGTACTAGCTGCTCTATTTACTTGTTATAGAACCAGGAAATAATTCCCAGGGGCAGGAGGGTGTAAGACTCTTCCTCCTGCTCTGTTGGGAATTGCATGGAGGTCTTTTACCATGGGTGGGCTCTGTGAGGTTACTTTGGGGCCCTTTGTGTGGATCAGGTGGTTCAGTGCAGAAGGGCCCCCAGCACAGTGTGTGAGCAGACAGATATTTTCCAAGGCCCGAAAATGAGCAGCAAAATCACCAAGAATGTGAAACAGTGGGCTTGTGAGGGCTAAAGTCAGCCCCTTAGCAGGATGAGAAGGGAAACCTGGCCAAGATCAGAGTTTGTCTTTCAGGGTGAACTGCTTGTCCCTGAAGTGGGTTTGGGTTCTTTACCAGTCGGGATCCTGTTGGGCTGGTGCTGTTGTGAGTGGTTGGGTAGGAGCCCAGCTAGTGCAACTGGCCCACTGTGGAAGGGACTAGAACTGTTTTGTGACTTGAGTGGGCATGAGGCTTCAGGGTCTCCATTTACCTTCTTTGGAAGCTATATGTAATTTCAAAATGTACCTCTGACAGAGAAAAACTAAGACTTCCATGCAATTTTTTTAAAACATATTTTTAGTTGTTAATAGACTTTTTTTTTTTAATTTATATGCAGTGCTGAGAATTGAGCCAAGTGTCTCAAACAGGCCAGGCAAGTGCGATACCGCTGAGCCAACAGCCGTAGTCCCCTATGCAATTGTTTTTGCAAATATTACTTCCCAAGGACTTTTCTGAGCATGTGTGGGCACACGTGTATCCTATGTCCATACAATGGACATTTGCATGCCTCTGCTCAGGAACAGTCTCAGCTGATCAGCCCTTTGTCTGGGACGTGAACCAAATCCCACCCCCCCTAAACTCTCCCTCTGACTCTGGGCTGAGTGTTATTAGCTTTATTTCGGCCCCACTGTGAGGAACTGAGGTACTGTGTTGACCAGCCTGGAAGCCTCGCAGCTGTTTCCAGTGTAGTCTTGGTGGAAAGTGGATCTCTGGGTCTACAACTGGCCTCTGTAAGTCCTTCCTTCAGGCCTGAGCTTGCCTTATTTGAGTTCCAGAGCCTGCTGACCGCTCACCTGTGCTCACCTCAGCAACTGTTCTCATAACTGGCCTCTCTTGTCTGTGATTACAAAGTGGCGCCACATTTATATTTACTGTCAAGTTACAATGACTCCAACACCCTCATCTGCTCAACTAGTTATTCCCCTCAGTCCCTATATTGTGGTGCCTCAACTGTTTCCACAAACTTGTCATACATTTCCCCTCTGCCTAAAGGAAACTCATGGCTGGCAGTGCCCATTGTGAAGGCACACAGGTCTGGGCTGTGGAACTGTCTCCAGCTGCTGCCAAAGCTGCCCAGGTGCCAGTGCAGGGCTGGGCTTCATACAGAGATGGGGAGAAGGCCCTGTCTCATTTCTGTGTCTCTTTGTCACCCAGGCCCTGAAATAGCTCTCTGTGAGTACCCGGAATCTCTCAAAGGATCTTGAATCTCTCAAATGCTTCCTACTTTGCCTAGAATCTCATTAAGTCTCCGATGGAAACAATATTGTCTATTTCAGGATCTTGTTCTTCTAACCAGAGGGGCTCAGTCACTACCCAGGACCCAGCTGAATTGGAACCAACCCCAGTCATGCCCTCCAGTCATTACCCCCATCTAAACTCCTCCCTCAGTCCCTGAGTTGTCAAACACATGTCACATGTCACTGGGTGCAAAATCATATTAGTGATGATGGGACAGAGTATGGTAGAGCAGGGACAGGTGGCACAGAAGGAGTATCTGGACCTGTGGCCACCAGCCAGGATGCTCAGTGACATGTTAGATATTTCTGTTCTTAGTAGTGCTCACAGCAGACTTCGATCACGTTACTGTGAAGACCTGTAGGAGTGTCAGGATAACCTTGCAAAGAGCCACTAACCTTGACTGAATACGGAATATGTTGTTCCTGCCAACTAGAGAGAAAGTGCTAATTTAACAACCCCTTATTACCCAATGAGTGTGTCATGAGGATGAAGGGTGTGGCCCTTAGAACCAATGGGCACTTAGAAACTCCTTTGTCCTCTTTACCTCTGCACCCCTAAAAGTCTTGGCTCCCTCATATGATTCACACACAGCCTCTTGGATGCACCCCAAGTACAAGACTTTGTTGCTTCTTGGTCATACCATCAAATTAGTCTTTATTTTTTCTCAGTGCTATGGGCTGAGAAGATTGGAAAAATCTGGGTCCTGGGTTCTGGAGAGCCCTCTGTTTATTTCATTTGGAGTGAGGAGAGTTTTTATTTACATTGGTGGCAGAGTTTGAAGCTTGAGGAAGGGGTGGGCACATGACTTTCTCTCAGCTCTTGCTTTCTGAGTTCTTTTGGCTAGTATTAAGTGACTGGGAGGGTACAAACAGGTAATAAAAATAGATGCTTTTGCCTGTGATTAATAGGTTTGAGGTCCTGTTGGAGCTCAAGGGTGGTTAAGTAGGACCCTGCTTGTTCGATGAGATGCATGCTTATAGAATCCCAGTTTTCCCTTCCTGGCCTCAAAGAACCCCCATGGGGCTGTGTTGCAACCATTCCAATTCCTGCAGATAGCAGGACAGATAGGTCCTCAGTCGTCTCAGTTCATCCAATGACTTCAGAGTCCACCTGGTGCATCTGCTTTTCAGCCCGGGGTAACCAGCTTTCTGGGAGAAGGTGGCATGTCAGGCTCTGTGACTCCATGTGCCCGAGACTCTGTTGTCACTTGTCTGCAGGGAGCGGTAGGTTTTGGGGGTTGCTGATGGGCTTGGGTTTGCTCAACTCGTTTTCTGCAGTGTGGCCAAGCTCATTACCTGGGACACCCAGCTGCTTCCTTGACCCAAATCGGCCCCTCTTTTTCATCTCCCCTGTCCATATTCAGGGATAAGATCCTCCCACTCAGTCCCTCTGCTGTCTTTCATTCCCCTGCTGGAGATTTCTAAAGTTCAGGTCTGATCTTGCCCTTTCCTTCCTTCACTGGCTGCCAATTCTTTAAAAAAGAAAAAAAAGAAAAGACGGCTGTGGGGTTTCAAGACCCTCCATGATCTCACCCCCAACCTAGCCCTAAACCCTGACTTCTTCCATAAATGGTAGTTTTAAAACTGTATTTTGAAATTAGTTCCCTTGTCCACTCATGTGTAACTGTGACTGTAGCTTAAGATGACCTTTACACATCTCTTTCTACTTTTAGAAATCCTTCATGGCCCAGTTTCTAGCCCTATCCCCGAGAAATCCTCCTGGATCCTTCCAGTCTGAATTAACCTCTCACTCTGACCCACAGAACATGGGTCAGCTGCTCTGTCCCTAGCACGCAGCCCAGCCCTGGGGCGTCCTAGGTGCTCAGCAATTCTTGGCTGAATAGATGCCTCTTTTTCCCTCTCTCTCCACCCTGCCCCTCCTCTCTGTTCAGTTTTAGGCCTTAGCTTTTGCTATCTCCCCTCTTGGGCTTCCCAGCATCCCATTTTGACATATTTTATTCTCTTGTCTTTTGGAAACTTAGGATTTGCTTCCTGGTTGCTGGTTTCAAATATGCAGCCCCTATGGAGTTAGCTGTCCCTGCATCGGTCTTTGCAATTAGATCAGCTCTTGGGGGCAGGGCCTGTGTTCTTGTTTATTTTCATAACCCGAAATGCACCTAGCGTAGTGCCTTGAAACTGAAGGGGGAGGGGGAGGACGTGTCCAGAAACCTCTCTGAATACCTATGGGGAGGGGTGTGGGTCTGATGGGCCCTTCAAAGCAGACATTCTTTGGAATTATTATTTTAGTTTTGTGTTTTATGTTTTTCTCTTTTTTTGTTTATTGAGATATAATTTGCATGGGGTATAATTCCCCTTCTTAGGTATATACTTTTATGAATTTTAATAAATTTATATAGTTATGTAACTACTACCAGAACTAGGAATATTTCCATCCCCCCCCCAAACATTCTCTTAGGCTTCTCCTCCAGTTTCCAGTCCCTGGTAATCACTGATCTGATTTCTGTTTAGTTTGGCCTTTTTCAGAATGTCATAGAAATGGAATCATGTACCATGTAGTGTTTTGAGTCTGGCGTCCTTCACTTAGAATAATGCTTCATTTTTTGGAAATTTGATGACCCGATCCACACTGTATGTATACCCATCTTTCCAGAAGGCTGGCATGGGCCGTGGGTTGGGGGTACAGATGTGGTTGGTGTAAGTTGAAGCCTGGGTTCTCTTTAGACCCAAGTCCCAGTCCTTCTCTCAAACTCACCAACCCCCTCGTCCTCCCACCAGGGGCAGCTGGTGAAAGACAGCCTTCCCCCATGGGTCTTGACCCGTCATCCCCATGGTTATGGGGGGCAGAGCGGAGGAGAAAAGCTGGCTGGGTGGGAGAAGTGACCACTAAATTCCTCCCTTGGGGAGGGGGTTGGTGGAGGGGTGACGAAGGTCAGGCCTCTCCTGGCTAAAACAACAGAAGTGGTTCCAGCTGCCCCACAGCTGGAGGGGGGTCTGCTTTCCCTCAGCAGTGTGAAAAGCCCTTTAATCGGGGCGTGCTGTTGTCAGGCCCACGGCGGAGGTGTGCAGAGGAAGAGCAGATGCGAGTTGCTGCCAGGCCTCCCCTTCCCTTTGACCTCCCCTATCTCCCCTCCTCCATCTCTGCCGAGTCCCACTCTGAAGCTGCCGGAGGCCCTCCTTCGCACCTGTGTAAATGCGGTGGCTGTGGGGTCAGGGAAGGGTGAGCTCAAGCTGGCAGAAGTGGGGATGTGGATTTTCGCTGCAGATGATGGATCCGACAGTGGGTGGGTGAGTGATGGTTTAATGTGAAACTCCTCTTGGATCCCAAAGATGTGGTCCTGGGAGAAAAAGGCCAAGCAAGGTCTGGTGTTACAGATGGTAAGGCAAGAGGCAAGAGGCGACAGTCCCGGGTGGGAGACTAAGTGGCTGAGCCACAGCTAGCTGGCCGGGATGTGATGCGCCACTCTCTGTTCCAGGCATTGGCTCTGGGAGGGGCATTTCCCCATTCGATAGCAGATTTACCTCCCAGAGATGCTTTCAAGTGCTTGAGTTTTAAAAACTTGAGCTGGACTTTGAAAAAAAAAAATTTCTTCTAGGGATGCTCTCTTTGCTTCTGGAGTCCTTCCCTTTTACTCAAGGGGCTGCTGCCAGAGACCCCAACCTTGGTTGCTGAAGCTACCAGCAGAGCACCCTGCCCCTTAGCAGGCCTCAGGGCACAACGCTTGATAATCCCTACCCCGAGGGAGGCACTGGTGTGGTAGAAAGAATCAAGGCCATTAGTGCTCTACCACTTGCTAGCTTAAAGAGTTTGGGTTTCCTCTTCATTCATCTAAGCACACACATGTTCATGGAAGACCCACTTTGCTCAAGGCACTTCTGGATGCCAGGCATCCAGTGGTGTGGCACTTAGATCTTGGGTGCTGCCCACGGAGAGCTTTCAACCTAGCTGGGGAGGATAGGCAAGAAATGTCTAACTAACCAAATGGTCATTTAAATCATGATTGTGGCATGAGCCATGGTGGAAAGTAAGGGGGTCTCCACCTACTTGGAAAGTCAGGTGCCTCCAGGAAGCCCATTTGCACTGAGGTTGAAGGGTGAATAGGAGTCTGGGAGGTCGAAACATGTTCCAGGGAGAGGGGCCAGCAAGTGCAGGTCCTGAGGCAGGAAGGAGCTGTTGGACGGGGCTGTGATTCTACCTGCTCCTTCCCACTCAGAGGCACGTGGGTAGGGGTTTTCCCCTTCTCTTTCTTTCCAAGTCAGCATTTGTAGATTGGGCGTTTGCCAGTGGAGAAAACTCATGGGTATTTACGACACCAGAGTGTTGGGAAAATGAATGAATAGTGCCTTAGAAGTGAATCCATTCTATCATGTAGCTGTTGTCTTACTCTAGTGTGTGCACTAGTAGCTGCCAGAGAAGCCAGAGTGCCGAGCGCACCAGACTGTTTGTCAATTTTCCAATTTGACATTTCAGGTTTAGCAATCTAGATGTCTCAGATTTCTGCCTGACTTTGGGTGAGATGGTACCCCTAGGATGGCAGAAAGGTTTCCTGCAGGCCTGGGTGAAGAGGCTGGGCCAGGCTCACTGCGAGCAAATTCCATGATACCAGGTGACAGCAGCCCTGGGTTCGTGGGTTACTGTCTCAGCTACATGGCTGCTTTCTCTTCAATGACTTACTAATTTATTTTCCTTTTCTTAAATTCAAGTGAAAAACACTATGTTTAATGCATAACTGTCCTTATGTAATAGATGTTCTTTAACAGAAAAGAAAGAATAAACAGCTTCCAACACTCTATGCTTGGGAGTTGTAAGCTGCTGGTGGTGGTTGGACAAGAGTCTTTCTCTTCAACAGTAATCGATAGAGAGAGGGGGTGCTTCTGCATAACATGAGTTGGTGGGGCTTGGTATTTATCCATTTACTCTCCAGACACCCTGAACAACTGCTTTGGATCAGGCGCTATATTAAGCCCAATTAGATAAACATGGGTAAGACACATCTTTTGTAGACATGTAAAAGGATAAAGGATAATGTATGTTGACGAGGTGTTTTTTAATTGGTACATTATAATTATACAAGATAGAGAGGTTTATTATGCCATATTTGTACCTTAATCTAATCAGTCTAGTTCTTCAGTACTTTTTCTTTCCCTCCCCTCTTCCTCCCTGCTGTCTGCAGAAGGGGGGAGATGCTGAGAGCCACAGCCGAGTCTGTATGGCCCCTGGCATTTTGCCAAACAGTATTGGTTGACAGGCGAGGCATTACTATCCACCTGGGCCGTGAGTTTTGAGTTCTCGGGCTACTTTGGAGTGGGGATTCCTGGGGATTCCCCGAGAGTTCCCATTGGTTGGGGAAGTGCAGGAGGGGGGATTTCTGGAGGAGATATTTCCGGTGGCGGGTTCCTGGACCAGCCGCGTGGATTCGGGAGAATTCCCTGGGAGCTTGTGTGAAGTGTTTTGTTGGAGTTCAGAAATAAAGTTTGTTCCTGCTTCAGTGGCTCGTAGTTTGTGCCCAGCCAGACTGTGGCATATTATGCCATATTTGTACCTTAATCTGATCAATCTAGTTCTTCAGTACTTTTTCTTTCCCTCCCCTCTTCCTCCCTGCTGTCTGCTTGCTGTACTGATTTTACTACTACGACGACCACGACGACGAGGACGAGACTACTACTATTATTTTAATTAGTGCATTATATTGCATTAATACATATACATATAAAAGCAGGATTTGTTGTGGTATAGTCATACATGGACATAACATAATTTAGTAGATTTTGTTCCCCAGTATTTCCCCATGCCCTTCCCTCTACCCCTCTTCCTGTACCCCATTGGTCTTTTGAGGATTTTTTGATAAAAGTATGAACACAATGAAGCCCAAGCTCTAGGAAGCTAATGGTGTTGTTTCAAATATGAAAGCAATTGCTTTTTTAGGATGATAAGTTCAGGGGTACTCAGAGTGGAATTTGAACTTGAATAGAGAGGAAAGACTGGTGGCAAAGATCAAACATTTAGGTGTGCATTAAAGGACTGAATGAAGTCATCATGGATGAGAGAGGAGGGTCTGCTAGAGATAGAGGCCTCCCTGGCCCCCATCCATTCCAGCTACCCCAGTTGAAGGTCAGGGGGTGAAGCCACAGTGAATGTTCCAGCACTACCCAAGCTCTCAACCAGATGGAGTTTAACACATAACTTCAGCTGCCACCATGGTGAGCAGAAGAACCTCCCAGCTGAGCCCCACCAACCCATGGCATTATGAGAAATGATAAATCGTCATTCCAAGCTACAAAGCTGAGAAGTGGTTTGCTTTGCAGCAACAGATAAGTAAAGAAAAAATGTTGGAATTGAGTACTTTAAGCTATGTTGTGTGTGAATTTATTAAAGAAAAACCTCAAATTTGTTTTGAGTTTGACCTGTGATTTTTTAAAAAATTTGTTCTTTTTAGGTATGCATGACAGTAGAGTGGCCTGTGATTTTTGAGTATGATATTGTAAAGAGAAATGCAACTGCTGCTCCAATTTGTGGACTTCACTCTCCCAAACCTACTACCGAGAGTTTTTCATATGGTTCTGTCCCGGCCCCCTATACCTGGGGGAAGAGGAGAGATGTTACTGAGAAAATACCTGTTTAGAATTTTGGCTACAGATTAAATCAGCATGGTACTAGCAGGTGGAAGTGGAGACTGTGAGAACAGCTCTATATTAGAAAGAATTGAACATCTCCTTGCAGATGGAGCCATGGGCTGGCTCTGTTGTTCCCTACATTGTCATGGAAACTTGGCTGTCAGTCAAACCCAACACAGCTTGTGGTATTGGGGTGGTCTCCTTGGGCAAGAGCCCTGGCAGGGTTTGCATTCTACTCTGCCTGAGACTGAAGGGTAGGGATCAGCATGTGTGCCTTTCAGATGGAAGGGATTATTGGTTGAATATTGACTTTTTTTTTCCCCTACTCTGGTCTCCCCCATGGTAGGGCTGCCCCAGCGAACAGCTTACTTTTCCAATAGTAAGGATGACTTGTTTATATGCAGATCAAGTGCCTGTCCTACTTTACAAATGTGAGCACAACACAAAATATTTGGAGTCATCTGGTCCCCAAGGAGAAGGGGTGGGAGAGACAACTGCAGATGCACAATTGTCCTGGCGCTCTTTGTTTGGCTTCCTTGTTAGGCAATCATATTTGACATTATTATTTTGTTTTATTGTCAATTGGTTAGGAAGAAGGAAGGGAATCTATGTAGGGATTTTTATGAAAACACAATTTCCCCCCTAGAGGAAAATGGCTCAGTGTTTGGCTTGTGGGGGAAACTGCCTGGCCCTGCCCAACACCAGAAATTTCCACCAATCACGATTGCTCTTGAGTCCACAACAACAGACTTCTGTGATCCAGGGGTCATGTCCCAGCAGGGTGACTCCAATTCTCTGAGTTTTGCTTGTGTTCTGAGAGAACTGACCACAGTCTCAGCCTGATGCTGAGGACTTCTCTCCTGTACCCCTATCCCCTGCAAGACCCTCATGACTTCATGTGGACTGTGACAACCTCCTGGGGTCACTTAGCCGTTGACTTATAAGTAATGGACTGATTTGCTGTCTGGTTTCAAAATGCAGAAACTGTTCTCAGGATCTGCTCTTTTTTTCCTGTTAGTCCAATCGGTCGTCACCTGACTCAACCAGGAAAAACTTGGTTGAGGCCCACCTGCCCTCTCCTCTTGGTTTATTTACTTGCTAAATGGGCTTTTGCATATGGTAGCCTCTAGCTGGTACATGGTCATTTAAGTTAAAATTAACTACAATTAAACACATCTAAATGTTTGGTTCCTCATTTGCGTTTGCTATAGCTTAGTGCTTCATAGCCATCTGTGGTCTGTGGCTACTATGTTGACAGGAGGGATATAAACATTTTCATCTTTGTGGAAAGTTCTATGGAACTGTATGGTTTGTCACATTGTGGAGTGCTTAGGATTATGTCCCCTCTTAGTATGGCTGTGTGGTTTCTGCTAACATGCTTTATGGTAGCGTTTGCTTGGGGTCTCCATACTAGGTTGTAAGCTCATGGAGGGCAGGGGCCATATTTGTTGTGTGCTTCTTGGGTCTGTGCATGCTGGGCTCACTGTTGACGTCCACTCACTGGATACAGAGTGGAGGAACAGACGGATGGACAGACTGGAGGATAGCTTTGCCCTTGGTATTTGTGGACCCAGAGTAATTAATCTCTTCTCTGAGGCTCTGTTTTATAGAGCTCATTGCCTGTTTCTGAAAGCAATCACAAATACACTCAGTTCCCCAAACAGATGAAAATGAGACACCACAGTAGACTGAAGATGGTCTTTAGCAATGGCCCTGTGCTGCGACTAAACTTTTTACAGGTCCCCAGGGGCCAGCCGTCTCTAGACAGGACTCTTGGGAACCCTTCCAAAGCTGAGAGCCATTCCTGTGTGTTGGGTAGGTGGGTCTTCTGTGGGCTCTTTGACCTG
Source organism: Spermophilus citellus (assembly GCF_964194105.1). Lineage (NCBI taxonomy): Eukaryota > Metazoa > Chordata > Mammalia > Rodentia > Sciuridae > Spermophilus > Spermophilus citellus. The sequence goes on from NC_138185.1 coordinate 165,005,970, forward strand.
TCTGTCCGCGCACAGAGTGCTCCTCTTGTTGTTGAGCGGGTCTCTGGCACAGCTGCCTTGGAGTCTCTGTTGACGCAGAGAGAACCATTTCCAAACCAGATTTATGGCTTGTAGTTCAATGCCACGGTGACGCCTGAGGCTCCCTTCCGTGAGCTAAAGAACAGACAACAGGGCCACCTCTACAGTTTGAAAAGAAACTTTGTCTTTTTCTCGCCCTCCTTTTTGGGGCGTTCTCCTAAAAACAAACAAACAAACAAATCACTATTTAAATTCCAAAGAAAGAAGATGGGTAAGAACTTATTTATGACTTATGGCATGATAGGTAATTGAATTTTCATAATAACCCTAGGAGGCTAGGTATGTAAGTGTTCACACTTTACAGATGAGAACACTAAAGCCTAGAGAAATTAGGTAACTTCCCCAAGGAGAAACAGCCTGTATGTGTCCTGCTGGGGATGATACCCATTGCCTGGCTCCAAAGCCATGCTTCCAACCCCTAGGCAACACTGCCTTTCATTGTTAAAAAATATCACCACAAACAGAAACACCTAGCCAGCTGCAAAAGTGAATTCACAGAATCAGAAGCTGGTTACTAAAAGCCTACGTGGGCCCAATAATAAATGCTAAATCTCTGGATGAGATAGACTCACCCTCCCAAGTGCTTCAAGGCCACTGTGAGATTGAACCCAGGGGGCTTAACCACTGAACCACATTCCCAGCCCTTTATTTTTTATTTTGAGACAAGGTCTTGCTGAGTTGCTTAGGGCCTTTCTAAGTTGCTGAGTCTGGCTTTGAACTTGTGATCCTCCTACCTCAGCCTCCTGAGTTGCTGGGATTATAAAAATGCACCACCATGCCCAACTGGGAGATATTTTTGATAAGGTTCTGGTTCAGGAATGGGGCAAAGACAGGGCCATCTGGATTACCTCTGCCCACCACATAATGCCATAGGGTGAGCAGAGGAGAGGACATGGTTGGAGAAGGGCAAGCCTCATACCAGCAGGTTTTGAGGTGATGTTGCACAGGAAGTGCCACTGCACGGATGCATTCATCCCACAAATAACCAAGGGCTGGAGGCTGGGGATGTGTTTATAGGCCAAATAGACATTATCCTTGTCATCTGGAAATTCAGAATTGGGAGTTACATTATTAATCAAATTACACAAATCAATTAATCACCACACATGTTAGGAGCCACGAAGAAAGAGAGGTATGAGAGATTATTTGGGGGCACCATCCTCACCTGAGAGTCAGGGAAAGCCTCCCAGAAGAGTTGGTGTGAGCCCAGACCCAGTGCAGGATGAGAGGGGTGCAGAAGGCAGAGCTGTGGAGCTCACTTTAGTAAGGAAATAGCTACTATGTGCACAAATGAGGAACAGGGGACAGAGTCAGAGGGAGGCCAGGGAGGGACCCAGGTCAGATTCTGCCAGGCCTGGATGCTATGTGGAGGTCCCAAGGACAGTGAGATGCTAGTCAAGAGTTTTAAGCTAGGCAACCCAAGGGGAGTCAAGGTCACAGATCCCACACAGGGGTTGATGTGTGGACGCCCTGCCTTCCACACTGTCTCTGTTAGCTCATTCTTTGGTGTAGCAGCTGGGGACTGAGTGGGCTTCCTCTTGATGGGACTTTGCAGTTGCTCTCTTTTTACTCCAGGATACTAGGCCCTATCCAATGATGTGCTCATGAGAGCCATCAGGACGTTCCCTCTGACCTTTGGGCAGGACTCAGTTTAGCCTGTGATGTGTGGGAGCCCAGGGTCTCTGAAGAGGGACTGAGTTGCCCCATCTGTCCAGATGAGGCACAGGTTGAGCCCAGCTCCTGGGTGTGACAGTCAAGGTAGTAGTGGGTGGCAGTGGGATTGGGGGGGATCTGGCCTTACTGCTGAGATGTGCTCTGAGGAGTCATGGACTGGCTCAGACTCTCGAGATTTGGCGGGGGGCGGAGGAGAGGGCTTGTGTTTCCAGATTTCCCTTGAAGGGTGTGGCACTGCCTCTAGACCTTTCTCTGCTCTTCTGGACAAGTTCTCAACTGTTTGCTTCACACAGTGGGTCTGCAAAGATATCTGAAGCAGAGCTGTGTTCACACCTCTGAGACCTCTGTGAGCTTGGTGTCATCACATGGTTGGCTTCAGCATTGCAGGTGGCCACAGCTGTGCTCTAGACACTGCCAAGCATCACCCCCTCCAGCCCCACAGAGTGTGCCCAGGGTATTGTGGATTGTACTGGATGATTACTGTTCTCCACCTGCATTCTGCCGCTGTTAACATGGGGTTCGCTAATGAATTTCATGGCTACAGAGAGGTTTGGAAGAGACATCGTACATGTTCCTTGATCTAGTTATTTATGATCACTATGCAACAAACTACTACAAAAGTTAATGGCTTAAAACAATAGTTTATTGTTATCTCTGTCAGTTCTCTGGTTGACTAGGCTCAGCTGGGTGGTTCTTGCTTAGGGTCTCTCAGGCAATGACTTATTTTCGTCTCTTGATTACAGTCAATTGACAGTTGGGTTGGACTCATTTGAAAGCTGTGTTCCTGGGTTTGTTGGGCATCTCTTTCCCCATGTGGTTGTGACACCAGATGACTTGGGCTTCCTCATAATATGGTGGTCTTACAGTTGTTAGGCTTCTTACATGTTGGCTAGTTTCCCCCAGAGTGAATATAAGATAGGAGGAAACTGCCAGGCTTCACATGACCTGGTGCAGAAGTCCCCAGATGTCACCCTTTTATTGCTGAAGCATGTTACTGAGGACAGTGAGGCCAGTCTATATTTATGTGTGACTACATAACTCAATAGGAGGACTAGCATATAATTGCTCTATCTTTAATTCTGAGAATTTCTGTACCAAACAAACAAACAAAAAAACCTGTTTAACCCAGTATTTCCCAAGCTGATTATTATTGCTGTTAAAATCAGGAAATACATTCCTCACAGAAAGTCACTTAACTTGTAATTCTGCCAGAGAACTGTGAGCAGAAATGGAATAGTTCTAGATTTGGGGCTCAATACCATCATCTAATAAGTAAGACTTGCCAAAGATGGAGTTTGGAGAGTGAAAGTGTTCTGGATTTGAGGTTTAGTGGTTGTCTACATGGGTGGAGAAGCCAAACATCCCAGAGGTTAAAACTTTGATTTTATTTCCTGCAGATCTAGGTTCGTGTTCAGCATCCACTCCTCATAGCTATGTGACGTTGGGCACATAGCTGGGTTGTTGTCATGTCTACTGGGACTTGGCCTGTGGATTACTTGTTGCAGTGACTGTTCATGGTCAGTACATGTTCGACATCATGGTTCTTAGGGTATAGAGGATGGCTTCTTTGGTTAGACTTTGTATTGGCTCTGTTCCCTTTGCCTATAGGGTTCAGTCGCAGCCACCAGGCTAGGGCTTAGAGAGGTGTGTTGCTCTCTGTCTGGTCCTTTGTTGTGTTTATTTAAGACCTCTTTCCAAGGGCCGCCTGGTACAGAAAGTCATGGATTTTCTTCCACTTTTTTTGCAAAAGTAATCTCTATGCCCTTTTGCCTCCCCCCCCCAATCTAGTTTCTCATAAGCGACCGTGACCCTCAGTGCAACCTCCACTGCACCAGGACTCAACCCAAACCCGTCTGCGCATCCGACGGCAGGTCCTACGAGTCCATGTGTGAGTACCAGCGAGCCAAGTGCCGAGACCCGAACCTGGGTGTGGTCCACCGGGGCCGGTGCAAAGGTGAGTCCACTGGAGGCTGCTGGGATCACAGGTCTCTGCCTGGTGCAGTCACTGTGGTGGGGTTGGGGCAAGGGCTCAGCATGCCTCTGTTCCTCTGGTTTGCTGTCCTGTCTCTCAACCCCTAACATCAGGAGTAGAAAAGGGAAGGAAGAAGCTCCACCTGGACGAATGAGCACTTTCCTGTCTTTCAGTCGCAGCCACCAGGCTAGGGTTTAGAGAGATGTGTTGCTCTCTGTCTGGTCCTTTGTTGTGTTTATTTTTGTTTTAAAACAGTTATGCAAAGCTTCACTGATGACCCCTAAATAGGAATTTCAAATTGTTGACCGCAGGATGTGTTTTTATTTTATTTTATTTTTAAAATCTGTTCTAAAACATTACAAACATTTGAGACAATATTTAGAAACTAGGGTATTCAAAAAAAAGTTTTTTCCTTTTTATGTTTCTTTTCCAAAATTGAAATTTCTGGTAATATTAGGTGTGTGTTTCCACAAAGCAGCACGTGACTGGAGGCCCCCCCCCTTTTTTTGGTACTGAGGGATTGAACTAAGAGGTGCTTTATCAATGAGCCACATATCCCCAGCCCTTTTTATTTTTTATTTTGAGACAGGGTTTTGCTAAGTTGCTGAGGCTAGCTTTAAACCTATGATCCTCCTGCCTCAGCCTCCTGAGCCTCTAGGATTACAGGCCTGTGCCATTGCACTCAGCTGAATGCCCTTCTTCTTGTACTCGATTTATATCACTTTCCTGAGTCCTATTTGAATTTGTGGCTCTGGATTGCTTAGAGAATTATATAGAAGGCCGAGTAGGCTGCCCTAGAGCTTTTGCTTTTCTAAAGAAAGTGCTAGCAGGGGCTGGGCTTGTAGCTCAGTGGTAGAGTACTCGCCTTGCATGTGGAAGGCACTGGATTCGATCCTCAGCACCACATAAAAATAAAATAAGGCATTGTAACTGTCTACAACTAAAAAAAAAAAAACATTAAAAAAAAAGAAAGTGCTAGCAATTCTTTTTTTTTTTTAAGAGAGAGTGAGAGAGGAGAGAGGGAGAGAGAGAGAGAGAGAGAATTTTTTAATATTTATTTTTTAGTTCTTGGCGGACACAACATCTTTGTTGGTATGTGGTGCTGAGGATCGAACCCGGGCCGCACGCATGCCAGGCGAGCGCGCTACTGCTTGAGCCACATCCCCAGCCCCGTGCTAGCAATTCTTGAACTATAAAACATCTTGGAGACTGCTTGGGCTTATTCTTTTTAGAATAAACCTAGGGAAAAAGTAATAGAAGTGGAATACTTTTTTCCTGGGTAAGGATAGGGCTACTTGGGAGAAAAAAATAGTGGGACCTACTATAAACATGAGCTGCGCCCCCCCCCCACACTCATTTTTAAGAATAACATTGAGAGGAAGCTAAGGCTGATCAGCTGTCACTAGTCTTGGCCCTTGTACTGTCAGACAAGTTGGTGGTGTGGGCTTCTCCCCTAGTGGAAGGGGCTTCTCTGCATTCCTGCCAGTGGGCAGCCATTTTGTGCCATGGCTTCAGGCTGAAATCCAAGTGAAATATGAAATATGCTCCTCTCGCCTTTTAGATGCTGGCCAGAGCAAGTGTCGCTTGGAGCGGGCTCAAGCCTTGGAGCAGGCCAAGAAGCCTCAGGAGGCTGTGTTTGTCCCAGAGTGTGGTGAAGATGGCTCCTTTACCCAGGTGAGGCCTTGGGCAAGTCTCCTGGGCTGTGTGCTGGATGGGGGCAGAAGGGGAGGTGTCCTGAGATTGTGGGGGCTGCTGGACACCTTCATTTTCTGAGAAATGGCTGAGTGAGTGGCTCTTGGACTCCCCTGCATGCTGCCTACCCCCGCCTGAGCCTCCATGCCGCCTCTTGCCAACTGGCATTTGGCCCTGACAAGATGCATGGAACTCTGAGCCAGGAAACTGGCATGGCTTGGTCCCCATCCTCCCTGCTGGCTGTCTCCTCTGAGGACCAGACCTGCATTGATTACTTTTTCTTATCCCTGCCAGTTTCCAGGGGCAACCTTGGTATTCCCCTCACTATTTATTACTACTCCTCTGCACTCCCCTGCTTCCTACCCCGTCCTTGAACAAAGCAGAGCCCTCTTTGAGCAAAAAGTGTACTGTGGCCCCTGGAGTGTTTGTGCTCTCGTGTGCACAGGCATGCATGAGTGTACGTACACTCAGACTGGAAAATCTCTTTTTGGGTGGTCCCACCTCTCATCCCACATGGTCCTCAGGTTAGTTCTTGGTGTAAAGGTAACTGGCTCTGTTGACACAGGCACAGACTGCTTCTGAAACTCAACAGCAGGGGGGTAATAAAGTGCTCCTTAGGGACATTTCTAGGTTGCCTCTGCTACACAGGGGCTTGTGGCTGGGAGGCAGGAGGATTCTCAGAGTTAGGACACATGCCAACTGGATGTAGGTGCTATGGGGAAGGTCATTGGACAGGGTGGGCTTAGCATGACTGGGGATGGTCCCCATGCCTGCGACTCTCCTTGTCCAATAGAGCATCACTGGGGGAATCCTTGTCCTGGAGCTGGGGTGGGGAGGACTTCAGGGATTTAAAGCTTTCCTGTTATTACAGGATCAATGGGCAAAGGATGTAGGCTGGCTCTTGGTCTGAGAGGTCTCAGGTTTCTTTTCTGGGCCGGGTTAGGGGATGACTGGTTTCAGACTGAGTGCTGTTGGGTAGAAATGTGGAGGGGTGGTGGGGTGTGGATTGCACATCAATATGATAAAAGTTTTCCAGTTGACTGCGGCAGACCGGAGCAGTGGCTAAACTGACCGTGTCTGCCAATCCTGGTGGAAGTGCTCCTTATTCACTTCCTTGTTTTACACCTACCACAAACCCACTTGTGGGTGGGGGGACAGCAGTGGGACATGGAGTGGAGAACTGGGGTTCAAGCCCAGAGCCCTCCAGAGGTCTCAGAACTAGCAGTTTCAACAGAGGCAGCCTGGGGCTATGGGCCGTGTGCTGCCCCTGGAGCCAGCCTGCCTGGGTGCCAGGCCAGCCTCACTATGCTGGCAAGTTACCCAGCTACTCCGGGTCTTTATCTGAAAAATGGGAGGTGATGATTATTACCTATTAAAAATCTCACTTTAAAAATGAGATGATTATCTCTGCCATTGGTATGTGTTATACATATGTTCTATATTACTATTACCATTAAGTCATATATGATGTATTACTCTTACTCTGGTATTTATTATGTATAACTATTATCATTACCGTTGTTAATGGTTATTATTATAGATTCCCTCGTGAGGTTTTGATGAGGGATTGGATGAGTGAACACATGTAAAACACTTGGAACAAATGAATGCCAAATAAATGTCATCATTATCATCATGATTCCTGTCTCTACTACGGTTCTACTATTTAGGTCTTCCTAAGATTTTATGAATGATACCACTTAAAGAAAAAAAGAAAACAAAATCCTAAGATCTTTCATTGAAACTCCCCAAGTTTGGAAATTGCTGAGCTCTTTCAATTTCTCAACTTTTTTTTTTTTTTTTTTTAGGGATTACAAGTGATATTTTATATAATGGTGGGATTCATTATTACGTATTTGTACATGCGCAAAGTAGAAATAAATTTTTAATTATTTATTTTAGTAAAAAGAATGTACGAAATCTTTTGTATATATTTTGAACTGCATTGTTAAGCTTCACGTCTGGGGGAGGAACTCAGACCTTCTCAGATGAGAGGGGGTAGAGGCGATTGAGAGGAGGGCAGAGTCCACAGAGGTTGTTTTCTGCCTTCTCTAGGCTTGTGCAATCTTGGTGTGTTGCTCATGAGGACAGTTGACCCCTGCCCTCCTGATTCTGAAATGTTTGCTGCCTGGGAGAGCCTGCTGGCCAGCTTTTGTTTTGGTGAGGCCAGGCAGACCAGGTGGTGTTTGCTGAAGGAAAAGAACTTCCAGATGAGTCCAGGATGAATGGCTAAATGAGAGTGCCCAGGGAGCCCAGCAGAGGTTATACAGACGCTGGGTACCCCTCCATTATTGGGCTGCCATGTGTCCTCAGGCCCAGCTGGCTCACCCCGGTGTGCAGACAGATAGCCAGACAACAGCCCATCCCAGCTCAAGTGATTGAATGGATGTGCCTTCCTCCTGATCAAAAATGCTGCAATAGCTTTATAAAATGAGACTGCCTCTTTGAGGGTGTTTTAGTCCCACTGACAGGCGGCTGGAGTGCGGGCGACAAAACGCTTTTCTCTTTCCCTCCCCTTCGTCATCACTTAGCTGGACTTTTTTTTTTTTTTTTTCCTCCTTAGACCAAAACCCAGAGTCAAGCTGCATTTCGTTAATGTTCCTTAGAATATTGACATGTACACATCCTGGTGTTAATAACAACATATTTTAGCCCTGGGAATTATTACACACTCTCTTGAAGTTTATGGAGGGGATGATGGGGTCTAATGGGATTGGGTTTGTCTGGTGTGGGACACAGCTTGAGACCACATGACTGAGTTGACTTTAATGGGGTTCAGATGGGACTCTATGGCTTCTGTTCTCTTCCTTTGTTTCCCCTGGTCCTCTTTCCTCCTTAGGCCGGATCCCAACTCCCTCTCACACATACACATACTTCATTTGCCTCCTGTAGCAGTGATACTAAAACTGCACATTAGATCACGTTAGATACTTTGTAATTAAAAAAAATTTTTTTTTGTAGTTGTAGATGGACAGCATGCCTTTCTTTTTTTTTTTTTTATTTATTTTTATGTGGTGCTGAGGATCCAACGCAGTGCCCTACACGTGCTAGGCAAGTGATCTGCCATTGAGCTACAACTCCCCCAGCCCTGAGATCACATTAGATTCTTAAAAGTCTCAAAACCCTAGTCCATGTCCATGTCTCACCCAGACCATTAAATCAAATTCTGGGAGTGTGACCCAGGCCTTGTATTTTTTGAGTTCCCTGCGTAATGCCAGTGTTTGGTCAAAGTTTGAAGCTGCTTAGAAAGGGCATTTCCATTCTTGTTTGTTTCTTTTCTTTCTTGCTGTACTGGGGGGGTGAACCCAGGGGTGCTTAACCACTGAGCCATATCCTCAGCCCTTTTTTATTTTTTATTTAGAGACAGGGTCTTGCTGAGTTGCTTAGGGCCTCACTAAGTTGCTAAGGCTGGCTTTGAACTCGCGATTCTCCTGCTTCAGCCTCCCTGGCTGCTGGGTTTATAGGCGTTGTGCTACAGCACCCAGCTCCACTATCATTTCTTGATGGCATTATTGGATGGGAAGTTATGACTCTTTGGTGACCTATTAAGTCAGGAGCTATAGGCTCTTTCCTTTACTGTGATCTGTTCTGTTTTCTCTTCTGGGTATTAAGAGCATAATTCCTGACATCTGGCCTAACCAAATCCCCTGCCAATTGACTGTCTGGTGCCCAAGCTGATTAACTGAAATCCCAGCCATCATGGAAGGGTGCTGGCTTGCCACCACCAGGAAGTGCTGGCTGCAGTTTGTCAAAGCGTGTGCCTCTCCAAATGACAATGATGGGACTCTTTATGGAGTGCTAGCAAGTGCTAGGCACTGAGTTTTCCTTCTATTAGTCTCCCACTACGACTTTTTTGAGGTAGTTATTAATACTCTTATGCATAAAGGAAACTGAGTTTCAGAGGCAGTGAATAACAATTTGAGGTCACAGAGCCAGAAAGGGTTTGTAGTCAGCCTGCCTGGTTTCAGGGTCTGTGTGCTATTTTGTGCTTCAAAAGTGACCTTGATACATGTGTCTTTCATTTTCATCACCATTGTTATCCCAGCAGTTCCCTCTCTTGTTGCCCAATCAATCAAATACACATTTAGGAAAAAAAAAAAACCTTTGATTATGGAAATTTTTTAAAACACAAAAAAGTAGGCATAATAACATAATGAACTCCATGTACCCATCACCAGCTCCAACAATGATTGACATGTGGCCAATTCTGTTTCATTTTTACATCATTTTCGTCTCCCATCCCTAACTGAATTGCTTCAAAGCAAATCCCCAGACAACATATTTTTTTTTATCCCAAGCTGACAGTCTTGAGCTCCACTGTATTCTGGGCTGTATACTGGTTGTTATAGGGGATTAAAAAAAAAAAAAAGATGTCCTACTTCTGCCTTCAAGGGGTTTATATGCAGAAAAGATATTAAGGCACATGATAAAATACCTAGGTATAATGGGTAATACGGATTTTAAAAGCCCATTAACAAGTCAGTTATTTGAAATTCAGAATGCAATTTTGTTGTTGAGAACATATATACAAATTTAAATTTTGTGACCATAAACATTTTATACAAAACTGAAAAAACAATGACACACATTAACCTTAGTTAAAAAGAGCTAATCTTTTGTAAATAGTTCTTAAAATTTGGAGCAAAAGAGCCTAGTAGAAAAACTGCACAAGACATATCAACAAGCAGATCACTCAATAATAATAAATAGACAATAAGTGAATCTGAATGATGTTATCTTCCCTGGTCACTAAAGAAGCACAAATAAAAGTGATGATTTTGTTTTGCTTATCAAATCAGAAAAAAATCAGAAAAGATGGTAATATTTGGGGAGAAGGCTACCCCTGTATTGCCATGGAGGAAGAAAATTGGCATTGACTTTTAAAGGGGTGATTTTGCAATGGGAGTCAAAACTCCTTAATTGTGTCCACATTTTGGACCTATAGTTCCACTTCTAGGAATTTATTCTAAGGAAATAATTAAAATATATGACAATATTTTGCCACAAGGATTTCCATCCAAGTTCTGTTTATAGTAGCAAAAATTTGGAAACAACCTAAATATCCAATAATAGAGAATGGTTTAAAAATTGTTTAAACAAATAATGGCATAGCCACACCAGGCAACTACTGAAATGAGGCTCATTTTGCATAAGTGTCTGTTGTATATTTTAGGGACTTAATTGGTCCAATAATTAAAAAGAGAAATATTTTCATATTTTTTTCCTCAATAGAAAATCTATCATAATCTGTAACAAGAAGTTCTGAAAACATAGAAGTGCATAGGGTGGAGATAGAAACAGTGACTTATTTATTAGCAACAACTAAGTCTATAACCCTCTAGATTTTTCCTTGTGCATACTTATTATCATTATTTAGGATAAAAATAGTACCATATCATGTATTTTCATAACATTTTAAAACGAATTATATTGTGGACTTATTTTTGGTTTCTTATAGCTCTACCTCATTAAAAAATGATCACATTGTATTCCATGAGTCTTGGAAATTTGGGAATTAAATTTCTAGATGGCAGATATTGGGTGAAAAGGCCCAACTTTTAAAAAAAATTATATATATTTTTTGTTGATGATGGACCTTTATTTTATTGCTGAGAATTGAACTCAGTGCCTCACACACGCTAGGCAAGCACCCCACCACTGAGCCACACCCCCAGCCCGGGCCCAACTTTTTGAAGGCACTTGATGCATATTATTAAATTGTTTTCCACACATGTTGAGCAATTGTGTGGTTGACTAATGGTTGTTACCGGTCATATTCTCAAATCATTTTAACTTTTTGTTTTAATTGATTATAGTTCTAATATTATTATAGAATATTAGAATATGAAACACCATTTATTATTACTTCTATAATAATAAAATGTTATGTTTCCTGTCTTTGAGCCCCAGGGTCCAGGAGCATTTTTTCTTGATGCATCTCTGCCAGAAAATTAACAACTTTTTCATTCATTCGAACCATTGTTCTTCCCATTAGTGCATAAACATATGCATTATTCCCGGAGGTCATTTTCTTGCATATAGAGGTCCTGGGAGCTGTCATTTCTTCTTGATTATGCTTTGTTCTGAAGTTGGAGGATCAAAGAAAAAGTTGTGTGGCTTTTTGACAAAGGCAGTGGGTTCCCTTGTCATTTCTGTAAGTCCTTACTGTTGTGTTTTCTCAAATCCAGGGAGATGCAACACTTATTTTCCAAGTGTCTGGAGTTGGTCTATGAAGCAGGATTTGTTCCTTTTTAGCTTTCCCCGATTTCCCCCCACAGTACAGAATTGCTCTTCCTGATGTCACTCCTGAAAACCTGAGTTTTGTGACCAGCTTGCCCTGGAAACTTCTTGGCTTGTCATCTGGTCTTCTCTTCCAGCATCTCAGCAAGTGCTGGAAGTCTCAATGCTTTACATGAACTGTGAACCTTCGTTGGCCTGGGCTGGTTAAATGTTGGCAGGCTGGGGTGCTGAGCGTCCTTGTGGAATGGAAAAGATTTGTTCCATCTTTGAGGAGAGTAGACCTCTGAGTAGAGAGGCAATGGTCATTTTCGTGTTAATGTGGAAAGATCTTGCCTGGAGCAACAGTGTGACTCTCTCCTCAGACCGGGTAGAGGACCTAAAAGAACTGAGACCCAGAGTGCATATGTAAGCTTTTTTCCAGGCATAGGTGGCCCCAAACAGAACCAGTTGTTAGGTTTTTTGGGGGGAGGGGGAGGGACAGCACTCAGGATTGAACTCAGGAACACTCAACCACTGAGCCACATCCCCAGCCCTATTTTGTATTTCATTTAGAAACAGGGTCTCACTAAGTTGCTTAGTGCCTCACATTTGCTGAGGCTGGCTTTGAACTCTCTATCCTCCTGCCCCAGCCTCCCAAACTGCTGGGATTACAGGCGTGTGCCACTGCACCTGGCCAGTTTTTAGGTTTTAATGGATGGTACCATAATTTAGACTCCAGCTCTCTGGTGCATATAAAATGCCAACATATTCTCTCTCTCTCTCTTTCAGCAATCATACTGTTAAAAATTCAAGCCCATTTTTTAGGCAAAGATGGCGTAAATGGTAAATGGACCCTTGTTGGGAAAGTTGTTGCTTTTCTTTTTCCCTTTTTAAAGAGTGCTCAATAAACATGGTTACTATAATTTGAACATTTACTGTGTTCAGGACATTTTACTACTTGTTTTATATGTGTTTTTCCCTTCAAGTTGCTTTTGTTCCAAATGACCCATGGTGTGGATCATGTATACAGAAATGTGCTCTATTCAGCACACTTGCTGCTCAGCAAATGTTGGGTTTTCTTCTTCTTTAGGTCTTACTTTGCTCAACTGTAATATGGGAAAGTTGGCACTGAAAAGGTTGGCAATCTATGGTCTGTTGAGCTTACCACCTATTTTTGTTCTTTAAAACTATTGGCTCTGTGGAGATATAATTTGCACAACATAAAATTTGCCCTTTCTAATGTAGAATTGAGTATATTCACAGAATTGTGCAACCATCACCAGTATCTAATGCCAGGCCTTGTGCACCACTGAAGAACTCCTGTACCCCATTGGCTGACCTCAGCTTTTCATAGTCACTAATCTTTATGGATATTTCATATAAATGGAATCAGAATGTGTGGACGTTCATGGTTGATTCTTTGACTCACCATTATGTTTTCAAGGTTCAACCAAGTTGTGCCATGAATCAGTATTTCATTCTTTTTTATTGTTAATATTCTATTATATGGCTGTGTCCTGTTTTGTCTATCCATTCTTCAGCAGATGGACATTTAGGTTGTTTCCACTTTTTGGCTATCATAAATAAGGCCGTTGTGAACATTCATATATTTTTTGTTTCATTATGTATATATATTTTCAGTTCTCTTGAAATAGAATTGCTAGGTTACATGGTAACTACATATTTAAGTTTTTAAGGAATTGACAGACTTTTTCAATATGGCTGTACCATTTTATAGTCCTATTAATAATGTATGAAGGTTCCAACTTCCTTACATTTTTGCCAACAGTTGTTATTATCTGTCTTCTTTATGATAGCTGTCCTGGTGGGTGAGAATTGGTATCTTTGTGGTTTTGATTTGACTTAAAAATGTTGAGCATCTTTTCATGTGCTTTTTGGCCATTTATATATCCTTGGGGAAATATCTATTTGGATCTTTTGCCCATTTCTTAATTCAGTTCTTTGCCTTTTTATTATTGAGTTGTTGGAGTTGTATATATATTCTAGATATGACATATATACAATTTACAAATATTTTCTTTCATCTTCTTGGTAACTTTTTCACTTTCTTGATAATATCTTTTGAGGCACAAAACTTTTAATTTTGAAGTCCAATTTATTTATTTTCTTTTCTTCTATTACTTATGCTTTTGTCGACATACCATTTCTCAACTCAAGATAACAAAGATTTACTCCTGTGCTTTGTTCTAAAAGTTCTATGATTTCAGATCCTACATTTAGGTCTTTAATCCATTTGGGTTAGTCTGTGTGCATTGTGTGAGGTAGGGGTCCAATTTCACCTTATTGCCTGTGTGTAAACCGTTATCTCGGCACAACTTGTTGAGGAGGCTTTCTTTCCCCTTGAATTGTCTTGGTACCCTTGTTGAAGTCAGGTGAAGGTCAATATAAGGGCTTATTTCTGGGATTCTCAATTCCATCCCATTGATCTCCATCCATGTCTAGCCTTATGCTAGTATTACCCTGTCTTGATTATTATAACTTTGCCATGAGTTTTGAAATCTTCTCCTTCCTCTTCAAATAAACAGTGATCTCACTGTGTTGTTCAGCACCTGCATGTGGGGTTGACACCATCTTCTCTTCCCAGGGCAGTGCATCTGGGTGCAGAATTTCCAGGTACCCGTGGCCTGTGTTGTAGTCTGAGGTTTTGTGATAGTATCAGTGTCTTTGATTTAGTATTTGCAAGGGAAGGGGGAGGGAGGGAGAGAGGGATGCAAATTGGTGGTGGGAAACTCTCTAGCATCACCAAGTCTTGTGTGTGCTAAGAGTTTTCAGTCTTCAATAGGCTTATCTTTGAATCTTCCAGTGGGGAAGGGATTTCTTTTCTGAATCAGGAACTGTGGGTTACAGTGAGCTGTGTCACCGTAGAGATGTGCTGCAGCCTGTTCCCATAGAACACCGGGCTCTGGGGCTTTTTCCTCTTCCCACTCTGATGTTTCCTCTGAGCTCACTCAGGTTCTCAGCACTTCAGGATCTGGGAAGATGTAGGAGCTGGTGCCTTAGTGAGCAGTAGCAGCAGTCAGCTGTCTGATGGGGCTCTACCTTTTGCCTTCCTGTGAGAGTTCTAGGTGGCATGTAATTTATGGTCAATAAGCAATCTGTTACTGCAAATATGAAAGTAAAATTTTGATTTTGTAAATGATGGCAGGAACAGAGCGATGGCAGGAACAGAGCCTGATCCCAGCACGTGCAGGAGGGACTTGTCTATGGCGGGAGCCACCACTCTTGTTTTGTTAATGGGAGAATTGGTACCATCAGAAGTGGGGACGTGCATCAAGATGAGGTGGATGGAGCTGTTCTGTGTGCTCAGAACACTGTCCATTGTGTTCTGTGAGGACTTTCTGACCCCAGCTTCTGCTGTGTCCTGCTCTTCTGTGACTGACCTCCGGCTGAATGATCACTGTGCATCCTCTCAAAGACTGGCTGACGTTATTCATTTTGGCTCAAGCACACAGGATTTGGGTGCTCCCAGCTGGGCATCTGATCTCCTGGTAGCCCTTGGGATTCTGTCCCTATCACTTGTCTATTGTGGAAATGAAAGGAGCAAGCTCTGGGCGGTATCTGCAGCTGCTCTTGTGCAAAGGGGTGTACTTGGGAAGGAGGGAAAGATGGAAGCGCTTCTCTGGCCTTCCTGCTGTCTGTGGGAGAGAAAGGACCCATGATGGCAGGCCTCAGTCACTCTCTCAACGATTCTTCTCTTTTTCAGATGATAATAATCAGCAGCAGCACCAACACTTTCTCATTTATACAGCATTTACTATGTTGTGGGCTGTTTTATATATGCCTGCCATGTATTTATTCAGTCTTCACTGCAACCTATGAGGCAGGCACTGTTATAGTTCTGTCTCATAGATGAGGAAATGGAAGCACAGAGGAGCTGAGTAGCTTGCTCAGGGTCACACAGCCTACAACTTGGTTAGAGCCAGGGTTCAAACCCAAGCAGCCTCACTCCTGAGTTCTTGGTCCTCTCTCAAGGACACTGCCATCTTTTGAGGGGTGTTGACAAACTAGGGCATATCCGGGAGAGTGAGTCAGGTGAGTTACAGGAGAAATATTCAGGGGGAGCCAGAGATGTTTGGCATGGAGATGAGAAGAACCAAGGATGAGTAGAAGTGAGATGACCAAAGGGATACCCGAATGACAATAGCCTTGTCTGTGAATGATAAAAGCCTTTGTACAGTCCTCTAAGCCAATCCAGGATCACTGAGTAAGTATACAAAGATAAGAGATTCTGATTCAAAATGGGGAGAACTTTTTACAAGCAGAGCAGTCTATAGATGAAACATCTGTAGGATTTAACTTCCCATCCTGGGAAGTGGGCAAGCAGAGGTGGACATCCTGCAGAGATGCAGCATGGCTGTGAGGGCTGGAGAGGGGGTTAAATCAATGACCTCTGAGGAACACTCTTTAGGATTTTGTAAGACAAATGGTAATATTCCATAAAGTAGTTAGACACACAGTAGGTCCACTGGCAACACTTATTCAGGACCTGTCCAGGCAGAGCTGATAATACACATGCATTTAGGACTATTTTCATTCCAGTGTAAGTACATAGAAGATGCCAGGAGCTAACCCTGCAGGTGGATCAGTAAACTCTTTTGCAAAATGGAAGGGATCAGGGTCCCCCCACCCCATGTCAAAATAGGGAAAGGTCATAGAAACACAGGCATGGGGTGGAAGAAAGGGAAATTTGATGAAAAGTGAAGTCAGACCTGGGTTCTTAAAAAGGGCTCCCAATATATGTCACTTTGTCCTACTACCAGCCAGATTTTTCATAATTCTAAAATGAACAGAGCTCCTACATATAAGGACTTTCTTATTGGGTGTTTTGTAAACATAAAAACATATTAGATCTCCCCCCGCAAAAAGGAAAGAAAAGGAAATCAATAAGAGTTACCAATATTTGCTGTTTACAAATCTGGATCATTCTAGGCACAAACAGAGGGCAGGTCTCAGAAAACAAATTTCTGTGCTTTCCTATTTTTTAAAATATCTTTGTATGTGCGTTGCGTGAATTGGATTCCATTTTTTTTTGAAAATGCAAAAATTAAAAAAAAGTTGATTATAGACTAAGAAGAATGGTCTTACCACTGACAGGTGCTAGTTTATGCATTATTTTAACTTTTCTCTTATACAGTAGAAGACCAATTTCCAGAAGGGTTGTAGAGTTATGGACTTTTTGAATTAAAGGGCCTTGGAGGTATCTGCTTTATCTTCTTCTCCCTACTGCTCCAATCCAGGGCTTTGGTTCCATTTATAGTCTTGTACCAAGTGGTTTATGCACTTTCTGCTCGATTGCCATCAGACAGGGAGCTTATTCCCAGGGTAACAAAACCCATAATATATTCTGGGGCCATTTTGTTGGGAAGTCCTTCTTTACATTATATTGATTTGAGAGCTTTCAAAAGCTGTCTTCCTATGATTTCTAACAGATGACTCCAGCTGTAGTCATGGAACTTACAAAATCCATAGAAATCTCACATTTCACAGAAAGATTTGAAGAGGGACACCATTATGTCCTTGTGAAATCCTCTCTTTTAGCCAGCAAATATATTTTTTTTTTTTGGCCTGGCAAAAATCCTTTTGGCAAAAATCCTTTTATCAATCAATCATTCCCATATCATAGGGCTTTATATCTCTTTTCTGCTGGTCTCTTTCTTCCAGATCTGATTTTCCAAGGTCCTTCTTTATAAAGTGTCCTTCCTCAGACAGGACACAAGATTTAGTAGGGGTGTCTTTGGGGATGAATGGGGCTGTCTCTTGACTAACTAATGTCGTGTTGGCATCCATACCACACCATCAACTCACAAAGATGTGGTCCACAAAGACTCCCATGTTTAAGAGGATTTGAAAATTGAAGGATCACCTCCTTCTCTGCGTCTCCTCTTAAATTCTGGATGATGAGGTATATACTTGAAAAAGAAAATTCCTGTAGGTTTGTGCCTATACCTTTGGAGTGGGAACAATGCTGAGTTGTGAGAACTGCACAGCAAGATATTAGAAACAGCCAACTGCCTGTTTAGTTCCTCAGGCCCAGGCTTCTCCTATAGATTAAGGCTGAGAGTTGATCAATTTGAGGCTTGCAGGGAAACAAAGGCTATTACTTATTAATTTAAAAAGAATAAGTTTGCAAGGGAGGAAGATTGACCAGGCAGAATTCACATTTGGTTGTCTGTATAAACCATCAATTCTATAGAATGTATACCCTGATTGCTTTTCTTCTGTGAAAGGAATAGAACTGTTTCTATATCTTCCCACTCTCAAACTTTTTTCAAACATTTTGCTGATTTCAGATGCTTTTCCTGTCTTCCCTCCCAGAGCACCTTCTTTGTTATTTTTCTTTTCAGCATGTTGCTGAGAACACGCGTACCATGAAATGCTCCTCACACAGAGGTTAAGGTGGAGTCCTCTAGTTTAAGAGGTTTAGGAAATGCTACAAATGGGGCCTTCCTCTTAGAGCTAAACCATCTGTTGAGTTAAAGCTAGGAAGACTTCTGCAGTGGAGAAATCTTTTCACTTGGATTAACCCAATATTTCCAGAGTTACTTGGCCAGAGAACACCTTCACCTCCTGTAATTCCTGTTCACACCCATAGAACACCAATGGTGTCTGTCAGGCGGGAGAGACAGCCATGGACCTCCCATCTCTGGAGGAAACCGAAGGAAATGGGCATGCACGGGAGATGGTTTTCATCATGGGTTTCTTAGGGAAGTGGATGGCTGGTAGGAAGGAAGGCAGAAAAGAGAAATAACAAAGAAGCTGCTCTGGATGGGAGTTCTGACTTCTGTCAGAGAAGTCCCTAGAAAGGGCCAAGGGAAGGCTGGCCAGCCAGTGGGTGCTGGGGGGCCCCCAGGCTGTTCTACAAAGCACCCCAGGAAAGACTTTTCACTCACTAGAGCAGATGGCTCTCTTCCAGCTGCCTCCTCTGGGAGAATATTTATCCTTGTCTCCCTCACCCCAAGAGTTCTATTTGCCAGAGAATTACAAGGCACAGAGAGACCCAGGCAGTTCCCACAGAAGCCAGCGCTTGTCATGACTTCTTTTCTCCTTCTCCCTTCTAGGCCTGAGACGTTTCCATCTGTTAGGATTAGGGACCAGGGACTCTGCTACTTCTCTCTCTCTCTCTCTGGGCCTCAGTTTCCTCTCTTGTAAAATGCTTGGGTTACACTGGTGATCTCTGCGGCGGTTTCTAGCCCTGTCCATTCTGAAGTGTTATGAGCAATGATTCTAATTTCCTGGGATGTCATTAACGATGACACTTGAAGAACAGCTCTCTCCAGGCGTCTCCTATGAGGACTTGCACATGGGTTGACTTTGAGGCTTAAATGAGGTAATGCAGAGATCTCGGATGGGGATTGAAAAGCCATTATTAAAGTAAAAGGTGGAATTTTCCATTCTGGGCATGGCACCTATGGGCAATGGTGGCCTATCTGCATAATCCATCTGCCCCTCTGAGTTTCTCCTTGCTTTCCTATCCTCAGCTCCTGTGAATTGGTGTTTTCTAGGTCCCTTTCCACTGCCTTTGTTGGCAGTGCTGGCCTTCCACATTCTCCCAGGTGGCCAGCAGTTGGGCTAATGTTGAAGATTAGCAGGCTTAAAGTGATTGCAGATTTGTCTTAATCTTGGATGGAGGTTAAACTGCAATATGCCACTGAGCTGTTTATGTAAAGGGCTTCTTGCCAATAATATGAATGTATGTGAGTCAGAGATGAAACTTACTTATCTAAGGACACACTGTTTTAATGTACCCGTTGGAACACCTGTTACATCCCACAGGATAATTACAGTACAAGCCGAGAGAAAAAAAAAAAAACTCCTTTTGGTTGAGGTGTGCACACTTTTTGTCTCTAAAGGAAGTACCCTCAGTTGACACTTCAGCCTACTAGAAGGCTTCAGCATGGTAGAGAGCCAGTTCCCTGGTTTGTGCCTATACCTTTGGAGTGGGAACAATGCTGAGTTGTGAGAACTGCACAGCAAGATATTAGAAAAAGCCAACTGCCTGTTTAGTTCCTCAGGCCCAGGCTTCTCCTATAGATTAAGGCTGAGAGTTGATCAATTTGAGGCTTGCAGGGAAACAAAGGCTATTACTTATTAATTTAAAAAGAATAAGTTTGCAAAGGAGAAGATTGACTAGGCAGAATTCACATTTGGTTGTCTGTATAAACCATCAATTCTATAGAATGTATACCCTGATTGCTTTTCTTCTGTGAAAGGAATAGGACTGTTTCTGTATCTTCCCACTCTCAAACTTTTTTCAAACATTTTGCTGATTTCAGATTGCTCTTTCCCCTCAGGCTGGTCAGAATAGGACGTTCTTTTGTCCTCATGAGATAATCTGGCACTGGCCTCTTCGAAGGTACAGATAGTTTTCTTAAAAAATAACATGATGATAATAAAAATAAATAGTTAAGGTGAACTGGGCACTTACTCTCTGAGCTAAGTACTTTATTTACATTACTTAATTTAATTCTCCCAACAATGGAGATAGGTACTATTACCATCATCTTCCCTTTTAAAATAAATGCAGACAGTTTTAGCCTTAGTCTCATGAAGAAGCTTTCCAGGCTATAGTCTGTCTTAATGCCATTTCTTTTTCTGCAAGAAGACATCTTGAAAACTCCCCAAGGCAACTCAAAAATTACTTCTCAATTTAGAATCATGGGCTGATTCTCTTCAAGCCCCTACGACAAAGGGATTTTGCTTGGCCCTCTGTGGTTCCCACAGTCTGACATCCTTCTGGGGGTCTCTGTGCCTTCTTTTACTCCCATTTACTGCCTCCCCCTATAATACACCCAGGGCAGGTGTGCTGGCTACTGTGTACCCCAGGCACAATTCCCCATTTAGTTTCAGTTTCATAAGATTGGGAAGGAGCTCCCAGTCTGAGGATTTTGTAGTCCAGTTTTTTAGAGTGTGTATGGGTGGAAATGCCAAGGACCCTGGGGAGAAAGGAGCTGTGTTTGGGCTTTTGGGCCTGGCTGGGGGCTGGGAGGCAGTGCCCTGGTGCCCCCAGGGATACAATGGGCACACTCACTGTGCATGTGGCCCTTGGGACCCACTGAGCCCAGAGGTCAGATTATATCCCCTGGAACAAAGCTTTGGGCTTGGCACTTGACTCATGCATTTAGTTGTGACTTTGTGCATGCCTTGGTGGAGGGGGCTCTCCAATCAGCCAGCTCTCTGCAGCCTCCTTGACCACAGTGCCAGGTTCTAGCAGTGCAGCACCAGCCCAGAGGCACGGCCTGGGGTGCTGACCTGGATTGTGCAGACCTCATACAGAGAGAATCACCTTGATCCTGAGAGCCAAGGGGATCCTGCATGAGTCAGTATGGCCACCCAATCCCAGGGCAGAGTCCCCCAGGGGTGATTATTAGCCAAGGAGGAGAAAGCAGCCAACCAGTCCCCATTCAAATGCTGCTCTTGGTGAAGCGTCATCTCTAGGAAATATCCCCTGATGGAATCTGAGGGAGGGTCAACTCCAAGTTTCCTGCTGCATTTTCCACCCAAGCCTGTGGAGATTGCTAGTAGAGCACTGGCCTGTGAAGAGACGGCTTGCCAGGTGTTTCTGACACAACCAAGAGCAACTATGGCGATAGCCACTCCACCTCTGTCCTTTACCACACGACAAGCACTGCTCTGCCTCCCCTGATCCTCCAGGTTGGACATTGTCACTCCATTGTGTAGACAGGGCTCAGAGAGCTAAGTAAGATGCCCAGTTCCCAACTGGCTGGACTGGGATCCAAGCCCTGGTTGGTATGGATTTCTTTTCTTTCCACCTTTAAGGCCCCTGAGAAAGTAGTGCTGTCCCAACCCAAGATACTGATCTTAGTGAACAGCCATGGCTGTGGGTGACGACTATGCCATGAAACAAGCAGGGGCTGGATGTGTGGTTCCAGGGTCAAGGCACTGGGTGTAGCTGCCTTGCAGAGATGGTAGAGGCAAGTGCCTCATTTTGACAGCAGTTGTCATGCTGGTAGGAACCCTCCATTTTGTCTTGCCCTGGTTTCTATGAGTAGGCCTGTGCTGAAACAACTTGTCCTGGAGGAAATTGCAGGGTGTGGTGCCCACAGGAGAGCAGAAACCTGTCTGCAGCTTTTCTGCCTTAGTGATGACTTCTGGGTCTTGCCCAGTCTGTCAGATTGCTCTTTTCGCTGTCTCCTTCTCTGCCGCCCAACTTAATTTGTATGCGATTACTGTCTAGCTGTGATTTCAATATGTCCTTGATCCCAAGAGACACATTTTTTCACACTTTAATCTATTTGCAGTTGGCACACATCTTGTCATTGAGATCTACAGTTAATGTGCTGCGGCTCTTTAAATTGATATTGCATTTTTAGAATTGATAGAGACCAAGACTTGAGGAAATATGAGAATTTGTGCCTTTATTCAGACCATCAATCACCTACAATAAATGTCAGGTGCTATGCTAGATGCTCGGAACGGGGAAATAACTAGTTTGCAGCCCTTGAAGTTATGGTCTAGAGTGGGAAGAAGACTAGTCAAATCAATAGCGAGAGCTCGCTGTGATAAGGGCCCTGAATTTGGGGAAGAATCAGAGGAAGGAGGGGAGGGAGGGGAAGCAGGAAGACAGGGACTGCTTTGAGGTGGAGGTGTGTCGTGGAGGGGGATTAGGAGAGGGCCACCAAAGAATTAGAAGAGGACTGGGGCTGGGCTGGGGAATGGTGTCCCAGACAAATTGAATAGTTGGAGCAAACAAAGGTTCAGAATCTGGAGAAACTAGGGTGTGTTTGGGAGCATCAAAGGCTTCATTGTGGTAGAGTGGAGGGTGTGTGGGATGCTCCTGCTGGGGTAGATAGGCTCAGATATGGAGGACCTTGAGCGCCATGCAAATTTCTTTAATCTATCCTGAGTTCAGGGTTGAATCATTCTGAGGGTTACTTTGTTTTTGGCAGGGCTGGGCGTGGAGCCCAGGGCCTCATATGTGCTAGGCTAGTGCTTTGCCACTGAACTACACCTCCAGTCCTCACTGAGGGGTCTTAAGTAAGGGAGCCTGCTCTGATATGTGTTTAGGAACTTCACAGAGAAAACAGAAGGGAAGAGGACAGTGGGGTGGAGTGGGAGGAGGTGGGTGAGGTGACAGCTATGGGGGGGGGGCCTTGGGGGGAGAAGAGTTTCCTAAAGGGTGTCCTAAAGGGTGTGAACAGCTCATTTTCATTTTCTATACCAGACAAAGGAACCCGACCCTGGAGATTTGGGGAAGGTCACCCAGAGGTGCATCTGGACATTTAGAAGTAGAACCTACAGGCACAAAGGACTTTTCTCATGCTTTGACCCTGTGATGCATGTGTGCCCTGGCTCAGGAGAGCCACGTGATAGTAGGCAGGCTGATCCATATACGGGTGCTTAGAGAAACTAGAATAAGAAAAGTAGCTTGGGTTGGGGATGTGGCTCAGTAGTAGAGTGCTTGCTTAGCATGTGAGGTCCTGCATTGATCCTCAGTACCGCATATAAATAAATAAAATAAAGGTTCATCAACAACTAAATCCCTCTCTCTCTCTCTCTCTCTCTCTATATATATATATATATATATATATATATATATATATACATACATACATACATATATATATATAGTAGTATATATATATATATATATAGTAGCTTACCATTTGTCTCTACTTGTTAAAGAAGCATCAAGTCAATCCACAATGGTGAAATTCCAGCTCATATTTTCCTAATTAGTTTAATGATCAGAATTCTTAATAATTGGATGGGAGTGCTTGGGAAAAGAATGTAGAGGGATTGGTGAGACCCAACACGGGAAAATCTCAGTGGACATATCTCAGAACGATACCAGCTGTCAAGTGTTTGGAGTCCATAAGAATGAAGCAGATAAATGGCCATGGTTGTGCATGGATGCTGTTGGCTAGGTGACCCACATGTGATGTACCCTGGAGACAGATGTGGAGTGAGAGGTGGCAGGAGCTGTTCTGCTGGATGGGCAGTGCATGGAAAGGGGTGGGTGCCTCTTGATGTTGTATTCTGGGACTTAAGGTTCTCCTCCCTCCCCTTCCTCTGAACAGGTGCAGTGCCATACCTACACAGGGTACTGTTGGTGTGTCACCCCGGATGGGAAGCCCATCAGTGGCTCTTCTGTGCAGAATAAAACTCCTGTATGTTCAGGTATCGTAGGGAGGAGCGGGAAGAATGAAAAGAGTTGGAAAAAAAAACCCCTTGATTGGTCTCCTGCGTCTCATTGGGGATTGTTAAAAGGTTGGTGGTGACTACAAGCCCTGTTTCAGGTCAGGAAAGATCCCCCTCTAACAGCTTCCTCAGTAATCAGCTGGATAATGAGGGCCAGTGTATATATGTTTATTTATTCTGAGTTTAGATTTCTGTTTTTTTTTTCCTTGGTGCTTTTTTCCTAAGCATTGGTGGAAACCCTTAGAGCTGAGGTGGCATATATGCTTTTACCTTTTGTGCTGACTGACTGATTGCTAGTGGTCCTTGCAGTGCATTATTAACATGCATTTTGAGGCCGCATGAGTTCAGCATCAAAGGCTGCAGTGATCAATTAGTGATGCCCATCACAGGTGTGGGAGAGGAGAGTGATGGCCTCTGTGCCATAGATTTGCCACACTTGAGCAAAGTAACTTACCATAAGGGAAAGCTTTCATGACAGTGGCCTTTAAATCTGACTGATCATCAGCAGCACCTGGGGAATTAAGAAAGAAGCCAGATGTCAATGCTTCTTGTATATTCTGATCCAATAGGACTGGAGTGAGACCCGAAGTCCTTATTTTTATGAATCTTCTCAGGTGGTTCTGCTGAGTAGTTAAGTTAGGCAACTGGTGCTTGATTGGGAATTCTTGGGTTAGTCCATAGGAAAAATTAAGTCCTTTCTATTTCGATGTTATTTTGCTACTGGGTCAGATTCATTGGGATTGTGGATTCTGGATGTATGTAAACCCCACACCTTCTGCCTCCTCTTAGTGATGAGGACTCATGAGCTCCTCCCTTGAATTCCCTGTGTGGCCGATCTCTCATTCAAAAGGGCCTCTTACCATTTCCCCATATCTGTGTACATAGGGTTTTATTTATTCACTTATTTTAAATGTCAACAAAATATAAAACACTTGCTAAAAACCTATTTGAAATTCCAAAGGCTACCAGTCCTAGTAACTTCTTACAAAATTTACTCATTTTTTTCTTTCTACTAGCCCTTCCATATAAAAGAGAAAAGTTAAGTGGATAGGACAGTAAGAATGTATATTAGGAAACCCAAATTTGCAGGCCAAAAGGGAAGTTTACTTTATTTGTGGTTTACATGGAAACTGGAAACCTTAATTGGGGCTGGGGTGGAGGGGGGCAGGAATTAGCTCTCCTTGCACATGACCTGGAGAGTTTCATGTAAGGCAAACAAATGTACTAGAAAGTAGCCGTGGAGGATAATATAATGGAATTCTCACAAAACTAGGATATGGAGAAGGAAGGGATACGACAAAAATTAGGAAAATATGGATCCTCTTTCCTTTTGTTGGTGGGGTCTCTGCAGAGGTCGTCTCGTGGATATGTGGTCATACCCTGCTTGTGTGGGGGTGGGCTTCACGGAGAAGGCAGGTGCCACAGGGTCAGGTCTGGAGGATGGGTGCATGTGGTGCTCCAGTATATGCAGGGGAAACGCACATGCTACCCCCACCCTGAGGAACAGGCTGTGTCTAGAAAATTGTTTCCATGCCTCAGACTATTTTGGCCCATTCAGTACAATTGGGCCGACAATTTTCTACTTAATGCAGATGGAAAATCGCTGATTTCCTGCCCTAACCAGCAAGGGATGTCAATCATTGCATTTGCAGTAAGAGGGGTTTTTCTTTTCAGTTGGCCCTGCTGACTGGATATGGCTCAGAACAGGGAGCTGGTGAGAAGTGGGGGACATGTGGATGTGGAGGGGTAGGTTTTGAAATGTTCAACAGGGGAATTATATGCAAGTGGACTTTTTAAAGAACCTGGTCAAGACCACTGCCAGGGAACCTGGAAATTATAGTTTGTCTCAAAACAGTGCTAGGTTATCAGTGACATTGATGTTAAACAAACCCTGCTCGACATGTATGTACATACTCACTTTGTATATAATATCCCCGGTGTGTATACAATATGTATATACATGGCCATATGCTCATAATGTCAGGCTTTACCAACCCTTTGAAAGAAACCAACCGCCGCACACTCTGAATGGCTGTTTTTGTTTCTCCTCTACCCCAAGGTTCAGTCACCGACAAGCCCTTGAGCCAGGGTAACTCGGGAAGGAGAGGTGAGTGGAGTTTGATGCTTTATCTAAATGTTTGCTTCTAAAGCCAGTCCGAGCAGAAGTTCTTAGACAAGATAGAAGGAGCGTGGAGTGAAAGCTAAAAGTGCCCCCCAGAAAGCCTTCTCCATTCTCATTCTGTTTCCTCCCCGTTCTGGTGGTAAGTAAGGCTCACGTGGTGGTGGTGATTCATCTCCCAGAATTTCTGAGGGGGACAAGCAAGTGTAGCATGCAGAGCTGCAGGGATCTGGATGTGAGCCCTGAGCTCCTGGGCTCCCTGGGAGTTCAGCTGGTCAACCTCCGATGTAGCCAGCATTCAACCAAAATGGACAGTGAAGATAGAGTGCTCGTGTCTGCCCTCAGCTCTCTTTTGAATAACCCACTTGAGTAACCCCGCCCCCCCCCCCCAATTCTCCTTACCCCTGTGTTCCAGTGCATCCCGCTTCTCTTCATTAACACTGGGCTGGCTCCATGGTTGTGTGGCCTGTGCACTTGTTTTCCTGAAATTCTGAGTAGTTCTGTCTTGAATCTGAGGGGACAGTGAGCAGAGAGATACCTGTAATATGAGTATCTGATGCCAGATGTTGTCACCCCAGAACCTTTCTATTTTTTATTTTGAGACAGGGTCTCAGTAAGTTGCCAAGGGCCTCACTGAATTCCCCAGGCTGGCTTTGAACTTGCGTTCCTCCTATATCAGCCTCCCGAGGTACTTGGATTACAGGCATGTGCCATTGGGGCTGGCTGTGCTATGTGGCTCCCACAGCAAGCTTAAGGCTTTAATTTTTGTTTACCTGGAACAACACTAAACAGCAAATGAGAGGTCACCATGATCTCTCAAGAGGAGAGACTATGGAAAACAGGGAAAAGCTTTATATTTGAGTGACTTTAATGTCAGTTTTTCCTGGTTTTGTTTTTGTTGTTGTTATTTGTTTTAATTTTTACAAAGGGTTCTACATATTCATTTCTTCCTGGGTCCCTGAAGTAAGATAGCTGGCATTTGTCTGAATGCTATTTAGTGGATTAGTCTGCATGAGGATTAGGTATATGTTGGCCATGATTTTCAGTGTGGGAGATAGTTCGAGGCCTATATTTTATTGCCACTGGCTTCTAGGATGGCATTCACAGAGAGCGGGTAGCAGCCTGGAAAGCAGATCTCCATTTCGTTTTGTGTATAAGCACTGCAGAGCTCCTACCTCTGCTGAATTTGAGGCTTCCACCTGCACCTAGGCCTTGAGAGCCCTTGTAGAGTTGGAACTGCTGAGTCAGCACGAAGTGCACAGGCTTATCCTACACACATGGCCCTGGGGATGTAAGAAGAGGCAGAGCACCCACTCTGAATGCAGGAGACAACAGTCCAAAGAACCTGCTGCCCGAAACACAGGCGCTCCAAGCCATGGAAGTGGAATACAGTGGCCCAGTAGAACACGGTGACCTACTAGGAAACGTACGCCCATGGCCCAGATGCGCTGCTCCTCTTCCTGCTGGGCAGGAATGAGTGAGTGGGTGAAAAGAAGGGAGCAAGTGTCTTTCCAGGTTCCTCTCAGACAAGGGGAAATAGCCATGAGTGCTGGTGGTTCCCTCCCAGGTAAGGGAAGGTGGGAAGAAGGGCAGGAAGTCTCTTTTTCCAAATCTGCAAAGATCTGAAATCACTGGTGCTGTCAATGACCTGTGTCTACAGGGGGTGGAAATGGGAGCTGCCTTCTGTTTTGCTTTTCGCCACTGAAATCTTCAGGAACATCACCTGTGTCTCTGGGTGTGAGGTCCTAGTAGTAGGGGAAATGGGTAACTATGCAAAACTGACCTCTTGGATTTTCCCTTCCAAAGGGAGTGAGTGAAGTGTATGATGCTGAATGAAGCCCAAGTACCAGGAAAGGTCATCTGGGCCATCTGGTTCTTAAACCAGACAGAGAAGTGCTTTCCAGGTTGATGTGGCTTTGCGCCCTGTGGGTAACAGTGAGACAGAACCATGGTCATCCTGGACCTCACTTAGCCAGCTGGAAGAGGGCAGGTGGGTTGAGGAGTACATTTACAGCAATTTACAGTGAGCATGGGCCAAAGGAGGCCAGACGAGCCTGATTCTCCAGGGAGGTGGAGGAAACAGGGTAGAATCTGCAGCCTCCTCTTGGAGAGAACAAGTGCTGTTGGCTTCCAGCTCTTTGCTCCCCTGTCCTGGATGGGGTCCTTCCACCTAGGTGGTTCTGCAGAGGCTTCTTCCTTGGAGCAAAAGTCAGGATAAGGCCCTGGCAGGAGATGCTAGGGCTCACTCTCTCCTGGAAACTTGATTTTTGCCCAGTGATCTCTCTTTCCATCTATTTGGAGAATCTAATTAGGCACCAAGTCTTCTTTTCTTTGTCTTCCATGGGCAGTGCTATGAAGAGCAGGTTTGGGCCACCTGTAGGAAGGGCCACCTGAAGCCACACCTGTCCAAGAAGCCTAAGTTTGAATGGGGACAGGGTATGAGAGGGCATTCGTAATATCCTGTATTGACCTGCCAAGGTTCCTCTTTCAGAGGCCACTTAAGAATGGAATGTGCTCTGTAGGGCAGCAG
This sequence comes from Spermophilus citellus, assembly GCF_964194105.1. Classification (NCBI taxonomy): domain Eukaryota; kingdom Metazoa; phylum Chordata; class Mammalia; order Rodentia; family Sciuridae; genus Spermophilus; species Spermophilus citellus. The sequence goes on from NC_138185.1 coordinate 165,034,434, forward strand.
GTGGGAAGACACAAAGGCCCCTTGTCTGAGCTTGTGCCCACACGTGGCTTCCCCAAGGAGGCATCTCCCTAGAGCTGGAGCTCGCCGTCCTGAGGCTGCAATTTAAATGATGCTGGCCTGGGGACCCTTGAGCAGGAGGGGGGATATGGTCAGAAAGGAGGTGAGGCATGAGGTCTGCAGGTGTGAGGGGTGAGGGGCTGCAGGGTGAGGACGGGACCCAGGCTTCTCTCTCCCTCCCCTCTTGGCCTTTTGAATCTGCCCCACTGACGGGGCTGGGAGGGATCGGTTCTCTCTGCCTGGAAGGAATGAAAAGATGTATTGTGTGACCACGTAGCATCTGGTTGCCAGCCAGGAATTAGTCCTGTGAAGGAGAGGAGGAGAAAGGCAAGGAGCCGGGGGAGGAGGCCCAGAGAGATAGCAGGAGGAAAGGAGGAGGGCAGCCTTCGGTAGCAGGTCGTGGAGTTTGGCCTCAGGCTGGGAGGCCTGGGTTGCTGTGGTCCACAGGTGTGGGGCCCCAGGGAAGAAGTGGGGGAAGAAGGGGGGCCCTGTTATCTTCCGCAGCCAGATGCACGTGCTTCAGGAGGGGAGGAGGGTCACAACTTCAGACTATTTACTTAATCCCTTGGAATGTCCCTTCCTCGCTCTCTTCTTTGGGCCCCGGTGTTTAATGGACTCCTTTACAGGCACATGTGTGGTAATTAACACGTGCAGTGTAGGTCCTGGGCCATGTGTTTGAGTTTCAAATATCCATTGATCTGGGGCAATCTCATCCTGGCCGCCCCCTCCCCTTCTTCTCTAGTCCTAGCCCTTGGAGGGGGGCGCGGGTGCACACGTGCACGCCCATGTGTTTCATGATGTGACAGAGAAGTATCTGAAGAGAGGGAGAAGACCCCACACAGCCCCTTTAGTTCTGGAAACCTGCTATTAAAACAGATGAGAGAGAGAGAGAGAAAGCTGGATTTGGGGTTTTCACTGAAGTAGTTGAAGGAGAGCGGCTGGAAGCAGACAGTTCTGAGGTCATCAGCTTGCCCGGCTTGGCTCTACCTGGCTGTGCCAAGGCCTGTGGATTTTCCTCAAGTGTGTCTTTTTTGGGGTCTTGATGCCAACGACTGGGGGCAACCTTCCAGGATAACACCAGGACCTGGGCCTGGTCTTCACATCTCGTGAGGGGCCAGGAGAGAAGTCCTCGGCCTCCAAGGGAGGGTTTGATGGGTGGTGAAGAATGACAGATGGGACCACATGGCCGTGCACTTGTCAGATGCTTGCTGGCAGTTCTCAGGGAGCTGTTTCCTCTGAGTGCCCAGAAATACAGAGGGCCTGGGGCTGATGCTGTGATAAATTGCAAGTGAAAGTTTAGGGTCATCCGTTAGGGTCATCCGGCGTTTTCTGTCATTTGTTTATTTTCCTCTAAGAGGTCTGGGAGTCTGTTGTTTAAGTGAGAGAAAAATAAAAATAAAATAAAATAAAATAAAAACATTAACAAACTCTGCTCAGATTTTGCTGCATGGGCTTCTGTATTTGTCAAGACAGTCTCAGAGAAGGGCAGAACTTCCAAAATCCAACCCATCTTTAATGTGCAGAGACTTTTTTTTTATGCCCCTCCCCCCCCCACACACACATGCATATACACTGGTTGCTCCATAGTATGTGCTTCAAGTAAGGAGTGAGTCACATTTCTTCCCCAAGGTCTCTGCCTGTCTCTGTTTTTAGAGTCTGGTCTACAGATTGGTGCCAACTTGGAGACCTTGTCCCTCAAGTGATGGATCAGGTAGCACTGAGGGGTGCCATTAGGGCAGGGGTGATGGATGGCAGGCATCTCTTCACCCTTATGAAGAAGTTGTACTTCAGTGCCCCAGGCCTGGCTAATCTGTGCCAGGCTGGCTGTCGAGGGATGTTCCACACAGGGAATTTCACTGTCCACATGACTTAACCTCTTCCCAGCTATCTCTTTTTCTCTCTTTCCCTAGCACAGGGGGAGGCTGGATCAGAAGCTGATGAGCTGCCAGCCTGGGCTGGATTCTAGTGGAGATGGGCATCTGCTGGGCTCTGCTCACTTTACCTTTGGGAGAAGCATTTGCTCTGACGTTGTGCAGCCCCAAGCCCACAGGCGGCAGCTCTTGGGCTCTCTGTGCATATGTTGCTGGTTCTTTCTCATGCTCCAAACCTCAACCAAGCCTGGCATATCTGTGTTTCAGCTTTGCCCTTGCAGTGTCAAAAGGGGCGTGTGTGTGTGTGTGTGACGGCTCCCTTCTTCCCACGGTTAACTGCTCCTCCAGCTTGGCTCCCTCCCCAGTCCCTGCTCCTCACCTTGGCCCTTATACCAGGGCTCCGAAGCAAAGTTTATGTTGTGAAGAGTATGAGGCTAAGAGTTTGAATCCCTGCCATCTCCCCATCTCCAAGGATTGAAGAGGAAATGGGATTTAGAGATGTGGAAATGCCTCCTCCTCAGAGACTGACTTGAGTCCCTGTTGGTATTAGTAACCACTGGTATTTTATACTTGGTTCTTTTATTCGATAAATATTTATTCAGAACTTACTAAGTGCCATGCTTCTTGTAATCGCTGAGGATCCAGCAATGAGTAAAAATGATAAGAGCTCTGGCCTTACCTCGAGACATTCACATCTTGATGGGACTTTGCTATTAATTATGGAGGTTCTCTTCAGGTGGATGTGAAGCCTCCCCAGGGAGGAGCAACAGTCTTCTGGATGCTTGAAAGTTGTCACTTCTTCAGGGGAGGGAAGCCAGGTAGCCCCTCCAAACAGCCCCAGCTGGTAGTCCATGTTGCCAGAACCTCTAAAGAAAGATCCTTAGAGGGCCACCTGGGGTGATTGTGACAGGCTGCCAATCTGGTTGGTGCTTTCATAGGGCCTCCTAAGTCCAGGTACAAGGGCTCAAAACCTGTCAGGCCAACGAGACTGTGCTTGTTGGCTTCCTGTTCCTTACCTGAGTTCAGTTCCAGCTGTGGCACAGCAACTGAGAGGAAGCCAGGGAAGTGGGCGCAAGGGTAGACAGGCCTTTGAGTCACTTTTGACCCCATATGCATAGCTCTGAGGGCCATGTAGCTCCTGTGGTGGTGGTGGTTGAGAAATTGCCACTTTCAGGTCCTGTTGTACCAATCCTGTGTCTGCAGAAAGGAAGATGTGAGATTCAGGGTTGCTTGTTCTCAAATTTCTGTGGAAAGGCAATGGAACTAGAGTAACTAAAATCATTTTTTAAATAGAAAAATCAAATGAAAGAAATGATTGTTTCTGATTTTAAGACTTATAAAGCTGCGGCAATGAAGACAGTGTGGTATTAGTGGAGGGTCTGACACACAAGTCAATGGGGAACAGAGAACCCAGAGACAGACCTGTACCAGGACGGCCAAGGGGTTTATGCCAAGATGCAAAAGAATTCAGTGGAGCAAAGATGGTCTTTCCAACCACTGATTCTGTAGCACTTGGGCATCAATAGGCCAAACAGACTTTCAACCTGAACCTCACACCTTATATGAAAATTAATTAAAAATGGATCACAAACTTAAATATAAAACTTGTAAAGTGATTCTACCTTTTAAAAGAAAATATGGAAGAAAATCTTTACCACCCAATATTTGGTCCGTATGTATAAATGTAATAAATAAATAATATAGTCTACAAAAATTCTGTTAAGAGAATGAAAAAACTACAGATGGGGAGAAAATATTTACAAACCACATATCTGACATAGGACTTTTATCTAGAATACATAAAGAACATTCTAATCACAATGGTAAAAACTGTTCAGTTAAAAAAAAAATGAGCAAACTTGTGAATATACATTTCACCCAAGCAGATATACAGAGGGCAAATAAGCAACACAAAAAGAGGCTCAACATCATTAACCACAGGAAATGCAAATGAAGACCATAGTAAGAGATAAGAGATCACTATTTGAAGAATAATATATATATATATATATATATATATATATATATATATATTTTTTTTTTTTTTTTTTCCCCCAATCCCAAATGCTGGTGAGACTGTAGACAGACTGGATGTCTCATATGTTGCTGATAAGGCTGTAAATGGTACAGGCACTCTGGAAAATACTTCGGAAGTTTCTTTAAAAAACTAATTGTACATTTAACCATAATCCAGCTATTGCCTCCTGAACAATGTTTTTTTTTAGAGATATAAAGACTTAACATCCACACAAATAAAACTGTACACAAATGAGTAGCAGCTTCATCTGTGGTAGTTCAAATAGAAACAACCCAAATGTATTTCAGTAGGTGAAACAAACTACTACATCCATGCTTCCATGTTATGGACAAATACTCAGTAATAAAAAGGCACAAGCTACATATATATCTCTCAACTTGGAGGACTCCCAAGAGCATTATACAGAGTGAAAAAAATCCAATTTCAAAAGGTCACAGACTGCATGATTCCATTCATACAACATTCTAGAAATGACACGATCAGAGAACTGAAGAGTAGTTGCCAGGTGTGGGGGTAGCGTGTGGAGGATCTTTGTGGTGATGGGATAGTTCTGTATTGGCTCTGGAAGTGGTGACACAAATCTACACCCAAATAAAATGACAGAATTGCACATGCACGTGCACATGTGCGCATGCATGCACACACACACACGCGCGCGCACGATGTACATGAAGCTGGTGGAATCTGAATAAGGTCTATGAATTAGCCAATGTTGTTTCCTGATTTTGATTTTATGTTACAATTGTGTTATCTCTATAATTGTGGTCATCCCCCAGTATCCATGGGAGATTGGTTCCACAACATCCCCATACAGTGGATACCAAATTCCATAGATGTTGAAGTCCCTTATATAAAATGGCATAGTATTTATATACATTTGTGCACATTTCCAAATACTTTAAATCATAGATTACTTATAATATCTAACATAATATAAATGCTCTTAAGTAGTTGTTGTACTGTATTTTTTTTATTTGTACGATTGTATTTTTCATTGTGATTTTTTTCTGTATATTTTTGATATGCAGTTGGTTAGATTTGAGGATGCACAACCCTTGAATTCAGAAGGCCATAGGTATAGATTACCTATGTAAATGATGTTAACTATAAAGATGTTACTATTGGTGGAAAGGGGGTACACGGGACCTCTTAGTATTATTTTTAGAACTTCCTTTTGAATCTGTAATCATCTCAGAATAACAAGTTAAAAAACTTCACAATCTTGTATGTGAATCAGCCCTCAACTGACTCTTGTGTGGTTGGTGTCTCCTGTTCCTCCTCCTTATTTGGTCGCCTTCTTCACTAGCCTCATGATTTTGCTCTTATTTGGGGAAATGGAGGGCTTGAGAACATAGGGAACTGGTCACAAAAAGCCAGCTCATTTTCACCCTGGGGAGGGAGTAGACAGGTGAGTGAGCTGAAAGAAAAGCATGGACCTCTTGCTTTGGCCAGGCCTGGAAATGCCCAGAGAAATTCTGCTTTGGGGCGTCAGAAAAGGGACAGCTCACAGTCCATTTCTGAGCCTTGTTAGGAGATGTGCATCTCAGGAAATGCTGAGGTCCAATATCCCTCCTCCTCCTTGTATGATTTGGGCTAGGTTCTTACAGGAGTTACCAACAGACCTAGTTGTCTCCCTACAATGCCCAGAATAAGTCAGCACTGGGCCCCTGAGTCACATGTCGAGGAGGATGGTGGCTCTGGCATTAATGTGGTTCCCCCAAAAGCAAGAACCTTCTTGCTCTTCTACCAGGCTGAAGTTTATCTCCATGTCTATTTAAAAGATGGACAGTGGCAGCCTAAAAGAATATGAGGGAGGTTGTCACCAGTGATGGACATAGTTTGGGAAGAGCGCAAGACCCAAAGGACACTTGGGATTATTGAGGGACCTTCCATATCTCAGGATGGGGGTGGTAGTTTCTTTTTTTCCCTCATTCCCCGGAGCTCTTCAGTCTCGCAGACCCCAAGAGATGCCATTAATAGAGATTCCTCCTCTGGCCCCTTTGACACATTTTCTTTTGAAGGACCTGGAAGAGAAAGCTCTTTGTATGTGGTCAGAATAAACTCATTGTACACCCAAACAATTAACTCCTCAATGGACTTGCCAGCCCCTTGAAAGGGCCAGCCCTGCTTCCCTGGACCTCTTGGGCTCTATTCAGTCCCCTAAGCACACCAATGTTTTTGGGGTTTTGTTTTGTTTTGTTTGTTATTCTGAAAAGTCTTTCCTTGAGAATAGTCAGAGGGATCTACATTGTCCTCAGCCCAGCATTTATCTCCCCTCGCCAGCGAGTGTCAATCAGGCATCAAAAAGCCAAACAGAGGAGGCTTTGAACGGTGTCATGGGGGTCGAAGTGACTTCCAGCTGTCTGTGCATGGGCCAGGCCTTCTTGCAGGGCAAGGAATTGTGCTGTCACACAAACCCACTGTCTGTATAGACTCCCAGAGCCCATGGAGGGGCCAGGACTTTCTGGGGCTGCACCTGCAAGGACAAGGCATGGTTGGGGGTTGGGGAACCTTGGAAGGCCAAACGCCGTGCCTGTGGTGGCTGTGCGTCTGGCGGTTTCCACAGCTGTTGCTCAAGGTCCCTTACTTGCCTGGAGACTCGATTCACTTTTTATCTGCCTGGTGACTTCCTCCTTCTTGGCTGGTGCTGCAAAATGACAATCTTCAAATTGACTTTTTTTCAGTGTTATATCTTGCCTTGGTTGTGGAAGAATATTAGGGTGTTAAGGAGAAAGAAAGTCCTATTACTTCAGGTCCAAAAGATTCACTGAGAATGAGCATCAGGCATGGCATCATCAGAGACATATATGTAAACTGAGATTAGATATTTTTTTCCTTAAAAATATATGGAAGAGCCTCCCTCTTAATTAAGGATTGCTCAAATGATCTAGTTGCTGATGCCTGATGATTTATCTGCGATGACTTTTCTACTCTCTTCCTTTTGTTTTAATAGCTTTATTGAAGTATTTATATATCAACAAATTCACTCCTTGTAAACGTACAGTCCAATGAATTTAGTAAATTTATAGAGTTGTGCAACCACCACCAGAGAACATTTCCATCACCTCAGAAAGAAACCTTGAGCTTATTTACAGTTATACCCCATTCCCATTCCCCATCCCTCACACATCATGGATCTGTTTTCTGACTCTATGGGTTAAGTTTTATTAGACATTTCACATAAATGTAATTGTATAATATATAGTATTTCCATCTGCTTCTTATAATGTTTTTCATCTATACCCTCACATGTTATTAGTGTATATTCCTCTTCACTGCTCAATAACATTCCAGTATATGGATATACCACAATTTATTCACCAGTTGACAGAGAGATGGATTGTTTCAAATTTGAGGCTATTATGAATAATGCTGCTATGAATATTTGTGTACATGCCTTCAGGAGGACATTTTGTTTTTTTTATTTCTGTTCAGTAGATTCCTAGGGGAGGAATTTGGGAGTGTTGAATGCTAAGTTTATGTTTAGCTTTTAAAAGAAACTACCAAATTCTTTTCCAAAGTGGCTGCCCCATTGTGCATTCCTACCAGCCGTGAACAAAGGTTCCATTTCTCCTTGTCAAGACTTGGTATTCTCTTTTCTATTTTAGCCAATCTAGTGGGTATTTAGTGGTATCTCACTGTGGTTTTAATTGCACCTTCCTAATGACTAATGATGTTGAGCATCTTTTCGTGTGTTTGTTAGCCATCTATATGTCTCTGGCAAAATGTCTATTAAAACAACTTTGCTCATTTAAAAAATAAAGACATGAGTTGTAAGGTTTATTTAATTAAAAAACTTTGATCAAATTTTAACTCTGTAAATCTGTTTTTTTAAAAGGAAACTTTGTAAATCCGTTTTTTAAAAGTAAGCCGTTAAATAAGGTGGTCAGCATTCATGGAATTACATACCCCCTTAGTAGGCCTTTAACTTATTCTCCACCTGCAGAGTTTTCTGAGGCTTGGTCATCGGGAGTCCTTCATTTTTAGAAGAGACATTGCTGCCCAGGGGAGTCAGAGAGGGCCTCAGGTTAGTCAACATACTGGATGTGACGTGGGGACTACAGTTTGATCCTGCTTGGGATCAGGAGACCGGGGGCAGATGTACAAACCTTACACTCTCCCCAGGATCTGGTGTGGGTCCTGGTGCTGCTCCAAGGCTTGCCCGGAAACAGAACTGCTGTGGACCTTGGACCCAGGCCTGGGACCCCCTGCTTGGTAGAAGAGGTGCGCTTGTTTGCTAGTCAGAAGCCAGGTGCCCAGGTGCCCGGAGATGATGGCCGCAGGGTCCTGTTGGCTTTGGCCTAGCTTCCTGGCTTTGGGGCATGCCGGATCCCACAGGTGGCTCCGGGCAGCCGTGCTCCTTGTCTTTTCGCACTTCATAAAGATTTCCATGTAGGTCCTCCCTTGTGGAGGAGCAGCTGTATCTCTTCACCTTCGGTGACCTTATTCTGTAGGGAAATTCACTCCCTGCATGTGGCTTCACGCTCTGTGGGTTACTGCGCCTGTGTCTGGGCAGTCCGTGGGAGTCCTCTACCTGCAGGAGTGCGGCTCCTCTTGGGAAACCCTCCTTGCTCCCCTTGGGTACAGATCCCCTTTGCTGATGTCTGAGCCCAATGCAGTCCCCAACTCTCATCTGGATGGCAAGAGAAAGAGGCAGGATGTTTTCAGTTGTCTTCCTCCAGAGAGACACAATTCTTGTAATGTGGGATGGTTTTAATGTCTACGTTAAATATTAAAATATTGCATAAACCATCCTGCACTTGGATTCTCAGTCCCTTTTGGAAAGTTTGATCTCTTACTTTCCCTTTGATAGCCTGTGAGACTCCTGAAGTGAAGCGACTCTCTGAGGATGGGCTGAGCATACTGTGCCCAGCTATTTACACTGTGGACTCTGCATCCGGCAAAAGCAACCAAATGTGCATTGCAGCTGCAAAAAGGCTCCTTTCAGTGGCTCATTGAATTCAATGGCAAGAGGTGTTAATAGAGTCAGGGGAAGTGATGCTATTAAAGAAAATGACATTGTGTGGCTCTGTTCTATGTTTATTCTCCCTCAATGACTTCCAGATCAAGCTCTCACAGTTTGGCATCAAAAAAATGCCTGTTTGGGATCCAGTTGGAGGGAGATACAATGTGCGGTGCCGCAACTCCTCCCTTCCTGCTGCATCTCATTCCTAGGGTTGATTGTCAGTTCAAGATATCTTTGGCCTAGGGAGAGTTGGGTCTTGGTGTCAGCACCTGGGAATAATAGTGGAGTCAGGTGTCACACAACTGTCAAGTTGTTGGCTTGGCCTTCAGCAAGGGTGTGGGTCTCCATAACTCTCAAATCTTAAGATTCCAAGGGTGAGGGTGTTGACACAAGAAGGAGATCAGGACTCTGAATTCTTGCTCCCTCCCCTGATAAGATGCAGGGAAGTCAGCCAGAGGTATAGGGAACTCCAAATGGTGGAGGGTTGCTATTATTGATGATCTGACTGGTGTCTCCTAGACTATCTGAGAACTTGCATTCTCCATAAATAGTTAATGTTCAGAGAATATCACATTCCATTCTAAAAGATCTCTGGGGGCCTCTTGGGAGGAGAAGAACGGTGTAATCATCAAACCATTGGAGATGATAGTATTCAACCTTCCTCCTCCCACTGAGGGAGAAAACAGAGAAATCTCTAAACTATGTATTCTCAAGATGGGTGAAGATACCTGTTCTCATCCTTCATCAAGGGAATGAAAAAAATTATTCTTTTTGCATATAAAGCACAAACACACATACACAGAGTATGTAAACAGATAGATAGTGTGAGCTATTAAAATTTCAAGGAGGTGATTAGGGGAATAAAAGGTCTAAAAGTGCTTCTGAAATGAGAAATAATGAAAAAGAAGTTGAACAACACTTTTTTCAGCTAAAGGTTTTGAGGCCCTGATGAGTCCTGGAGGGTAAATAAACAAAGTCTGCACTAAGTCCCAACCTGCAGAAGTTCTTGCTCTGCACAAGGAGCTGCCCACACTAGGGACGATAAGCATTAGGACTTTGCTACTGGGAGCTCCCTCCCTGCTCCCATTCTTGATAATAGAAATTTCAAAGCAAGACCAGGGTGATGTCTGCAGCTTCACAGGTTAGGTTGTATCTCATTTTGTTTGCCCCCACCTCCTACGGGGAATTGCAGCGCATGCTGTTTCAGAGCTAAAAATGTGCCAGAGAGTCCCGATTCTCCTCAATTTAGCACGCAGGGGAAAGAGTGATCCTTCCTGCCTTCTCATCATTTGGGCTTTCCAGTGGGGAAGAACGATGATGTCATCCGGGTATCTTCAGGTTGATAGAAAGGATCCTCCTAAGCCACGAATCCATTTGTGTGTCTCCTGAGATGGTGAGCACACACCCGGGGTTGGTTTTACAGTTGTGTGTGTGTATGTGTGTGTGTGTGTGTGTGTCTCTCTCTCTCTCTCTGATCTCTTTTCTTCCTCGATCTTTTCTTCTTTCTTTTCTTTTTCTTTGGTCTCTTCGCTGGGCCTTGGTCGGGCCATGTACAAACCCCAACCATTCAACAGTGCTGGAGAGTAGATAGTATTTACCTCAATAATGGTAGTTTCTTTTCACTTCTTTTTAACCCTGAATTCAGATGACGGGTCTAAGCCAACACCCACGATGGAGACCCAGCCCATGTTCGATGGAGATGGTAAGCCCTTGTATTACTTCCACCCCTTGTCCTCCTACATATTTCAGATTTGGGGAAAGTCTTAACCTTAGATGTTTGTTTAAGCTACATTATCATTATTTTTCTTTTTTAATTTTAATTTTTCCCAATGTAAGCAAATCCTCCAAGGAACTGGTAACACTCTCTCCTTCAGGAAAGGCCCTCTGTTTTCCCCAGGCTTCCTGCCTGGCTCCCGATGTCCAACAAAAACACAGTCTGAGTTGCCAAGAGCAGGGAATCATCGCTGTGAAAGTCATCCAGTGTCCCTTCAGTGCTTACTAGCCCTGTGCCTAGCTTGGTGTGAGGCCCCTGGGGGATGAGCAGGGTGCATGCCAATGTTACCCTTTGCTCTTAAGATAGCTACAATCACTTGAGAGCTTTATGTGCTGAATTCTGTGATCTCAGTTTTTAATGTAATAGACATTTATGGAAGAAAGAGGTCGCAGTGGTCTGGGAAAAGCTTCTATGAAGAGATGAGACTTGAGCTCAATCTTGCAAGCATAGGAGAGGAATCAGGCCAGGGGACTGGCATGAACAAGGAGGGAGTGCAGTGGGGACAGAGTGAAGGACGTATCAGGAAACAGATGGGTGCGTGGGGCTGGCTTGGCTGTGTTATGTAGGGCCTTGAGATTTGAATCTAGGGCATTTGGGACAGGGGGAATTCTAGGTCAAGGGAAATAGTGGCTGGTGACAAAATAGATGATGGAAGTCCTTGGAGGTCTGGGGACTGGATAGAAGGGGCCCAGGGCGCAGAAGTCTGGCCTCCGTTCCAGAAGCTATGCCGGGCCTCTCTTCTTCAGGTGCTTTACTGAGTACTCTGGATTCTCAGGGGCAGGAACAGGAAGTATGGCAGCGTGAATTCTCTAAATGTTCTGACTACCAGATTTGGCTTTCAGAGCATTATGTAGCAAACTTTTAGCAGCTCTCAGCCAAGGGTGTCCAAGCCTGGATCCTGAAACTGGACAGTAGGACAAAGAATTTAAAACGGATGTTGCTAGCACAGGCTCAGCTCTGAGGAGGATTGAAAGTGGTGAATTCTTTGCAACTGGTTCAGTGGTGGAATGTAGGTTGGTTCATGCCTAAAAATTCAAATGTCTCTGTGATTCACAAAGATACTAGGTCATTTGCCAGTCTGGGTCCTGGAGGACTGGGTGGGAATGGAGAGCACTCTCACTGAAGAACGTATCCCTCCACAGAATGTTCAGAATATCCTGGGTTTCCTCCTGCTCTGTCCACTGGGTGACCCGAGTTCTGAGAGTTCGGAAGAATCCTGGGGCACTCTGGATGGAGGAGGCACTCAGCCTCTGCTTAGGGAGACCCTGGGAAAGGGGGTGGGAACACACGTGAGCCCTTTTCCTTTCTTCCCTCTTAGAGCAAAGTCTCAGCAAGCTGAATCTGCTGTGGCTAAGCTGTTTGCTCTGAAATGGTCTCTGTGGTTGGTTTGGCGTTCGTTTGTTGACTTATCCCCTTTCAATCTTCTCCCAGAGAAGCAGCTGAGAGGGACTTGGCTTGGCCCATGTTCTTCACCTCCTGGGATAATATTTTCATTCCTGGATGGAGTGGCTCGGTGCCTCTGGACTCTGACCACTCTACCTCCCAGCACAGGATGTCCTAGTTAGCTCTTATGAGCTGCTGGGGAGAGGAGCTTCGTTCGTAAGGAAGGGAGAGGGTTTTGGGACTAGGGGGATATGTCATGAGGGAACTAGCTGAAGTTTCCAATGCCTTAGGCTTTTTAAAAAAGCTTTTTTACTTCTTTACCCGGACCCTCCCTGACTCACACACAGTCTTTTATATTTTTTATTTTTCAGAAATCACAGCTCCTACCCTATGGATTAAGCACTTGGTAATCAAAGACTCCAAACTGAACAACACCAATATAAGAAATTCAGGTAAATCATCTTCCTTGGATTATATACACACCCTGTCCGTCCTTGTTTGCTCCATGCCCACCGACTGTGTGGGTTTAGTTAAGTCATTTAATTTGTCTGGTCTTCAGTTTCTACATCCGTGGAATAAGAAGGTTGAATGAGTTCATTCCCTACAACTTTGATTTTCTTCAAAATTGTCAACTCAGGGATCATATTTCATGAATAGTTGATCCTTTATTAAAAATGGTTTTGACTGTATATCTTAATATTTTAAGTTGACTTTCTGTATGCCATGGAGAAGAATTTGAAAGAAGACTGCCTGGGCATAAACAAGTTGGACTTCAAGCCTGGAGGAACTTGGTCTATGTGTTTTTAAGACTCTAAAAGCTGTGTGGTAGTCAGCTCTTTCCTGGTCTGATCTTTTTGGGGGATCTTATGAGTGGTCAGATTCTGGTGCTGACTGAACCCTTTGTAGAGAGGTGATGATTTTCAAAAGATGATAAGATCTATAGGACTTATTTGTAGAGTTTATTTATCCGAAATAAAGACCAAAGTCAACACAGCTCATTTGCCATTCATAAAGACTAAATGTTCATCAATATGAAACAAGTCTCTCTCTCTCAGCTTTAGCCTTCATTGTGATCACGAAATACTATTACTTTGCATAATTTGTGTAAGCTGTTGAATTTAGCCATGTCTTCTTTTCTTATAGATGGTAAGGGCTGTGTACAAAAGATACATGCCTTTGAACCAGCAGGCAGAGTTTTTCATGACCACTGGCTGATGAGTGGGCGGCCATTGGACTCCTTAGAGTTTATCTGTGTGCCAGCTCTGTCCTCCAGGGGGCGGTGTGGGGGCTGGATCACAGGAGGTTGGAGATCAAGAGGTGAATCCTTGAAGCACCTCTCCATGTGTCTGGTTCACTGTTAGATAAGAATTGAAAGTATCAGATGGATGGAGACTGTGTACCAAACTAGTACCCTTGTACCATACTAGTGCAGTGGTTTGGAATCAGCAAACCTGGGTTTACATTCTGTCTCCAACACTTAGTGAGGGATCCCAACTCAAATAATCCCTCTGGGTTTAAGTTCTAATCTGTAGAACAGAATCATGATCTGTCCCTCAAAAGACTGATTAAAGATTTACTAACCTAGTTTCTATAAGGTATTTGATGTCTGGCTGCATGATAAATAGTAAGTGCATGAAAAATTATAAGTATATGTGTTATCGTAATTCTTGGTAGGACTAATGGGAATATTAATCATAGTGCTTATCGTGAGAATTCTTTAATCAGGAAATAAGTGATCACTGTTAACCCTAAGCAAAGCATTTATCAGATAGTCTGCTTCTAAGTATCTTCTTCTTTCTCCTTACTGTTAGAAAAATGGACATGTCAAAGGTAAGTAGGTTTGGTGCCTATAGTGCCTAATGCTTAAGGGAACATTTGCAAATGGTCTTCCTAGTTCCTGAGACACTGGGAGGTCTGCAGGCCTCCCAGTGAGGGGATTCATTCTCATTCTGTGACCAAGTGGTAGATAGGAGGCTGAGCTTTCAGAATCACACAGCACCTTTTTCCTGAAACACTCACATTTAGCAATTGCTTCCATAAATTATTTTCTATCTATCAGTGGTTAATTTCTCTGTGGAGGTCATTCTTTTTGTGAGCAAAAAAGACTTTATTTCCTGCCTATTTTGTCTATTATAGAATCCAGCTCAATGCATTTCATTGCTTTGGGAAGATGGAGGGAAAGAGATCATTATCAGTAAATTAGACTAGCACTGTCGGAGTAGCTAATATGCCTTTTTTGTGAGCAGTATTCTCTGCATAGGATAAAAAGATGATGTCAAGTTCTGCTTTCCATCCTCCTTTGCCTACGTACTTCTTATCGGATATGTTCAGGGTCATGTTGAGAAATGGTTTTCAGGCAGGTACAACTACCTCCTTTTCATTGGCGTGACCCAGCCACTTTTATTTTTCCTGGTTGGTCCCAGTTATGTGTGTAAGATGAGTGTATAGGACAGTTGTGGGGGGCCTAACAGTTCTCTGGGAGAGACTGAGACCAAAGATAATGATCAGGTATTGATATCTTAGTGATCTAATAAACTGAGACATTCTCTATCATGATCAACTGGCCATACTAACTGAAGGTCTGCTGTATTTTTGATGTAATTATGTGTAAAAGACATGGTTCCATAAAGGCCTAGAGCAGGGGTTGGCAAGTGGGTACCTGATTATTTTGCAAGTGAAGTTTTATTGGAACACAGCCACTTTGACTTGTGTATTATCTATGGCTGTTTTCATCTACACAAGAAGACCTAAGTAGCTGAGACTGAGCCTGTGTGGTTTGCAAAGCCTAAAATATTTACTCTATGACTTTTTACAGAGAAAGTTTGTTGACCCTCCAGCATACATGATTGGCTGAATGGAAGCCTCAGGATGGCAGGGTGTGTATGGAGTTATTTCACTCAGGTTTCTTAGCCCCTTTGTAGATCAAGCAGAAGCAGGGGCTGTGGTTTCTGAGATGCTTCCTCATGCACCCAGATAAGCCTGTGTCAGCACAGAAACTGCTGAGGCAGCTCACAAGGCTCTTCATCATCACAGATGAGCCATTTCCAAGCTTTACCATCCTGTTCTGGTGCAGGATGGTCTCACAAATGTGTTGCCAAGAAAGCCTCGTGAGGTTTGGTTTTAGCAGGTGACAGGTAGGGAATCTTACACATTTAGTAGAGAGAGACCATGAAATAACCACAGCCTGGGCTTTGGAATCATACATTCCTGCAGTGCTGGCTTCCAGTGCTGGCTTCCCACTGGGAGACTTGGTGAGACTTGGTGAGCTTGGGAGCTCCCTGAGTGTTGGCTTCCTTATATGTAAAAGAAAGTTAGTGCCTTGCAGTTTTGTTTTTCAAAGATTCAGCAACAGATATATAATGACTGGCACATAGTAGAAGCCATTAGTGATTTTTAAAAAAGATCCAGAACGATGGCTATTCTGACGGAATATTTCCAGGTGTTGTGCTAGCCTCTTCTCATATGTTGTCACCATTCACTTAATAAATCAGACATACTTTGGTGATAACTCGTGTCTGGGCAGCTGGCTCTGGTGAGGACTGGAAACTCGGGGTCAAACACCTGAGACCATTTTCCATTAGACTTTAGTGGAAGATTCTGGGTGCAGGTGAGCGTCAGCCGCAAGCCTGGGGAGGTTGTAGCAGGACTCGGTGCAGCCCCTCTGGGTGAGGACTCTTCTAAGCCATCCCTCAGAGGCAAAAGGGCCATCCCAGTTTCTTTTACATTCCAAACATCCTTTTTCACACTTAGACCCTGTGACGCCAGGTTTGTTTTCTGGCCTGGGGACTGCTGATGTTGGAAAAGTTCCATGGGGCAGCTAAGTTGGGCAATAACACCACACACATGCCTGCAGATGGGTCCAGTCTCTGGCTCACCTCCTGGAAGTTTTGGTCCTTGTTTTTAAGGCTTTGTCATGTTTTGCTATTGTCAGTGCTGCCTCTGAGTCCTGGGAAGCTCCAGCAGCAAGAGATTTGCTCTTTTTGGTCTTCTCTTCCATTCTTATACCCTCAATACCTCTCCTCTATTACATCACAAATTCGCCTTACATTCAGGAAGATGTCCCAGGCCAGCTAACACCCTAGACCTCTGGAGCAACATCTCACAGATGAGTACCAGCCAGAGCTTTGGTGCTGCTGTTATAAGGAAATGTGAACAACTGCTGAAGTTTTTTCTTTTCCTTTCCTTTTTTTTTTGTGTATTTGTGCATTTGTATCAGGAATTAACTACTAAGGGATTTCTTAAAATACCTCTATAGGTGAAAATATTTTTTAAGACCTCTTTAAAGAAGAGGTCGAAGAGATGAAATAAAAGACAAGTTAGGCTTCATCTAATTCTTCATCTCATATTTCAAGGTTTCTGATTTAACTATATGCAGACACTGGAAGTCTTTTTGTATCTGTATGGTTTATGTCTTTTTGTTTCCATGTGACAAAATTTTGTGCTTCCTTCTCCAGGATGGTACAGACTCTCAGGAGATAGAGTCATGTGTACCATAATGACATTCCCAAGCCCCACAGCTTGTTGCCCTCTGGTGGAGTCTCCATCTCCTTCTTTCCTTCCTGCCTGGCTTTTCTAACTGTCTCTTTGATGATCTAATGATGGCCCTGTGAACCTGGCCATGTAAGTTAAATCCATCAGGACCATGCCTCTCCTCTGTCACCTCCTTGACCAACAGAGCTTCCTGCTGTACATCAGTGAATGAAGCAACTCAAGGTATCTCTACTCCCAGAGATAGAGCCACTAAGAGCGACATATGGTGGAAGTGTATTTCTTATTAATTTTGCCATGAAAATGCACTCCTATCCCCTTCTATAAGAGTGTCTCTTTACCCAAGATGCTATACAGGTATACTGTACCCATCATCCCTGCCCTTAGCTGCCAGATTAAGAACATCGCTCTTCTGGGCCTGCCTTGGGCCCATTGGCCACAATTTGAATTGCTCTTCCCTCTCCCAGGAAGTTCCTGCTGGGATAGCTGCTATGACTGGGGCTTGGGGTCACTGAGGCAACTGCGCCTCCTGGCCGGATCCCCCACCCCACAAGCCTGCACTCTTGGCCCGCCTAGAAACCACGGACTGATGTAATGACCTGAGGCCTGGAAAAATAAACAGCTCACAAGGAAACCAGCGGTAGCCGTTGTAAGCAAATATCCCACAGCCACCTGGAATCTCGTACATGACGTGATTGGAAGGAAGAATGAGTAATCCACTCACGTTAGCAGCCGGGACGGGCCTGGGCTTGTGTGCATTTAAAATATTTATATAAAAACAAACCCAGGATATTTATTTCTATAACTGACCTTCTGGGCATCTGCCTGTCTATCCCATGCAGGTGCCTTGGTCTGTCGTGACCAATGGGACTGAGCTGGGCAGGGGCTGGTGGTCATCCCCATGGCAACAAAGGCTCCGTTCTTTCTCTAGTTGCCCCTTTGCCGAGAGAAGCTGTAATCATATGTGGGGGCCCCAGAGAGCCTACCCATCAGCTCATTTTTACCTCATTTTAAAATTAGCTCCTTTGCCCACATTGTTTGCTTGGAACAAGAGTCTGGTGGTGACTATGTAATTCAGCCTCGAGGACTTGTTTGACTAGCAAAGTTTTATTTCTGGAGGTGAATTTATATGCTTTGGGGGGTTTGATAGCAAAACCACATTTTTCTTGCTAAAAAGCTGAAATCAAAGATCCTGTCCAGGTATTGTAATTGGTTTGTTACAATTTACTGGAAGTCTAGAATGGTCTGTGCTTTAATTTGAGGCTCCTCATTTTGTGTTTATTTGTAAATGATTTTGGGAGTAGGCAGGGTATAGTATAAACACCTTATAAATTTACAAGAACATTGGCCTTTTTTGGGGGTAGAGAGTGAAGTTATGATACTTAATTTTGACAAGTTAAAATATATTTCTTTCATCTTTTCCCTTTATGCCTTTCTCTTCCTTCCTTGCCTGAATTTTTATTTTATTTATTTATTTTTTATCTCTTGTCCCTTAAAGTACAGAGTCTGTCAGGTCAAGGTCAACAAGATTACTGAGGAAAAACTAGAAAAACATAGAGCCTTCTATTTCTTAGTACTTATCCTTGCAAAACTACTGTGAAGCTTTCCTATTTATTTATTATTATTTTTTTTTTTATTTTGAGGGTGGGTCCTATCTGCCTGCTTCACAGCCTGAGTCAAAGGAGACAGAAACTTCCCGAAAACTTGAATGGATGTGAGTCAGTGATACTTTGGGGGCAAAAGTTAAGAAGAGACATGATTATGTGCTATATCAGGACAATCCATTCTGGAAGATATGTCCTCTGTAGAATTTATATCTCATTCTCCCCTAACCCTTAGGAGTTCGGCATCTGTCTGTGTGGGAAGGAGGTGGTGACCACCTCAGACCATGGTGAGCCATGCATGGCCATATTAGGTTCTGCAGAGTGAAGCTGTTTAGACAGGCTGTCTGGTTTGTAATTTTCCCTTACACCTCCTCCCCCATGACACTTCATCCCAACAATATGCCCTATTTCCAGTAATACCTGCAAACACCCCTCTGAGGGGTGCTCTCTGCTGCATCAAGAATGTGGGATGGAAGTGTTACTTTTGCCTGAAGATGGGGCTCCTGGGACACTACAGGTAGGTATGATTGGCAGGCCCTGTCGCAGGACTACAGAAAGAGGTCTGAGGTCCAGGGGACAGCTCGAATGTCCCCAGCAGTCTTGTCACGGACTCAGCCCCTTCCTAGTGCTTAGTTTGAAAAGTGCTGTTGAATGGTCGGACGGTAGACCCTTAGAGTGAGAAGGGCCTGGGAGTCGTCTAATACCACCATTTAATTTTCAGTGAGAAATCAGGAACCCACGCTCCCTGAGGGCTTTGTCCAGGGTCCCAGGCCCATCAACAACTCTTATGTGCCAAGGCCTCTGCTGGGAGGAGGGTAAGAGAAGCAACCCAGGAACATTTAAGGAAGGAGCTGACCATCAGGCAGATGAAGCAGGTTCATAGTGTGGCGCCCCCACACCAGGAGGGGGGAGTATTTTTATCACTGGCATTATTTTGAATTCTTTTGGCATAAGTTAATAAAGAGCAGACTGACGCTTAGTTACATATATTTTTTAGTTCACCTTTAGTGGACCCCTTTATTGCCTGTATTGAGGGCAGACTGCTCCCATCACCCTATCTCCTAGGTCAGCCGCTGAAATCAATGGAGGAGACTAGTCATGCATAAGGATAGGACAGAAAGATCACATTCCCAGGTAATTGACACACCACTATCTTAGGTTAGCTAATCATATAGCAGCTGCCATTTATCTATGTACTCTGGTACTGGGCTAAATGCTTTATATATACTATTATATTAAATTTAAAAAAAATTTTTTTAATATTATATGGTGCTGGGGATCATACCCAGGGCATTGCACCTGTTAAGTGCATGTTCTGCCATAGAGTTCCACCCCCATACCCCCAGACACATATATGACAACATCTAATCTTTATAGTGACCTTGTGAAGCCTGTGCTAGGGTTGCCCTACTTTTACAGATAAGGAACCTGGGACTTGGAGAACTTCCATAAACTGATCAAGGTCATAGGTTTAACAAGTAGGAGAGCCTGGTCCACTGACTGACTCCAAAGCGCATGATCTTGACTGCCATGCTATACAGCCTGTGTTTCAGCTGTGGTTGACTTTGATGAAATCTCCCAGTGTGCCAGACCCTTGGCTGGAACATGAAGGAGTAGAGTGACAGGCACTTCCTTCTGCTTTTAGCTGTGCCAAGGAAGCCCAGGTATCTCCATCCTGAACTGCAGCTCCTGGAACATCTTCCCTCTAAATGCCCTAAGTGCCCTCTGACATTTGGGGACAGCCACTTGGCTGAGCCTTTATACCATCCCCATTCCCTATCTGGGGTGGAGCCTGAGATGACTCTTCTCTTGGCTGGCTGGCTAATCAGAATAGGTGCTTGGTCCAGAAGTCTTCTCCAAGGTCCCTCTATAGCTTTTGATTGGACGATGATGTTGTCATTGTCACTTCCTTTCACTGCATACTCTGTGGAGAAAAGAACTTTTTCGTTTTAAAAATTGGTGCAAACTTTCTGTTCTCCCCACTCCCAGCTCTACCCCCATACACACGGGGACTGACTTTATTCTGTTTGCCTGTGACTTGCTTCCTGCCCTGGCAGCTCCCTTTCTCAGTCAGTTGTCTGCCCTCTGTTCTGAAGGGAGCCCTGAGCAGTGGTTTCATGGGCTCTCCTCTTCTTCAGGGGTTGTGAGAACCCCTGGGTAACTCTAAGTCACATGGATGTTGAAGCTTGGGAATTAGCTCAGGCCAAGTGGCATTCAGTGACATGGGTGATGGAAAGCCCATGGTGGAAGGGCAGGGCCAGCCCAGCAAATGGTGCTTGGAAAAATGATCCTCCGGAGGCCACTTAGCCCCTCCTGTGAAAAAATGCTAAGTCCACAAGTAAGAAAAATAACTTCTTCACATAGTTGGCTTGAAACCATAGGTGCTAAAACCCCATGTGGCTAAATAAACAGAAAGGGCCTGCTCAGTGATGCCCCATAAATCACTCCCAGAGATCACGGACTCCAGCAGGGCCTCTCTCCCGAGTACCACATCTCCAGCCCCAGTGCTTACGCTTCCCGAGCAGCAAAGTCAATGCCTTAAAATCTGGCCCCACCTTCCCTCCTTTTGCTTCTGCAGTTCCTTCTTCTACCAAGTTTTCAGCCACCCAGCAATTTGGGGGCGGTGGTGACACCACCTGTCCACATATTCATGTGGACCCGGAGAGTCCTAAGGCAGGAGGTGCATGGTTCCTTACGCCTCTGGCATTACATGTTGTGATTTGGAAAGGTTATTTCAAATGCATGGTTTGTTATTTTGGGTTATCTTCCAGCATTTCATTCATTTTTGATAAGAGGCGAGGTGGGCGGAGGTATTTGAAGGGTTTCAGGGTCACTGGAGGTGACATGACATTAGTGTTTTCCTTAATATTCTTGGCCTGGCAGGATCATTCCTTTTGCAATGAAACATAAGTAAGCGTCTCTCATTTTTCAGGCTGGGTAGCCTTTTATTGATGCCCCCCCCCCGCCCCCTAAGAAAATCAAGTCTGAGGGCTGAGTGTCTCATTTCCCAGGATGAGTCAAGGGGCAGATATTCTTTTTTCAGCCCCTGCGGTCTGATCCCCAACGTTTGGCATTTATTCCACAGTGGATGGCCCCATCTCTGGAGCATCAGACTAGAACGAACTTCTTGGACTAAATACTCTTCCTGAATTCTTTATCCCTAAGACTCCATGGTTCTCTTCTGAGTGAGGAGCTGGTGCCAGGGATGGGGGTTGGTGAAAATTGGGAAGGATTTCACAGTCCTTGCTGTCAGAAGTTTGCAGACTTGTGGGGTCAGGATACCAAGGGCTATGTCACGGGACGGGCAGAGACTCTTCAGGGACCGTGTACTCCTTAACCTTCTGTTTTAGTCAGCTTTCTCAATGCTGTGACTAAAGGATCTGACCAGCAAAACTGTAGAGGGGGAAGAGTTTATTTGAGGGCTCATGGTTTCAGAGGTCATATCCATAGAAGGCTGGGTCTATTCCTCACAGCTCAAGGTAAGACTGAACATTATGGCAGGAGAGGGTGGTGGACAGAAGCAGCTCACATCATGGTGATCAGGCCAGATACAAATATATATACCCAAGGCCACACCCCACTCTCTACCTCCTCCAGCCACACCTTATCACTTCATTACCACTCAGTTAATCCCTATCAAAGGATTAAATCACTGATTGGATTAAGACTCCCACAACCCAGTCATTTCTCCTCTGAACCTCCTTGCATTGCCTCACACGGGAGCTTTTGGGGGACACCTCACATCTAAACCATAACACCTTCTGCCAGGATGAGACCCTCAGGGCAAGCTTCAGGGATGGAGAAAGGCCTTGGGTGAGGGTAGGTTAAGCTGTTATGGCTAGGTCTTTCTGCTTGATTTTTAATGGAACATTTCTGACCCCTTCAGGGCACCAGCACAAGGCCACACCCACGCACAGCCTGGTCCCAGACCTTCTCAGGATCCTCTGCTTGAGCCCTAATCTTTCTTTAGGTCCTTCTTTCTCAGTTCAGTGTCAGCTTTCCACTCCTTTTCTGTCGTGTAAGCAACTATGTCAGGATGACTTGAGTAGCTGCCATATCAACAGACCCTCCTAGAGCAGAGCCCCTGGCTCTTTCTCTGGTGGACAGAATCCTTGATCCAGGTGTCTTCCCAGCTCAGGTCTTGGAGGCCTGGAACTCCTCAGTTCTTCTGTGTGTGGTTCTATGTAAGATTTGGCTTTTTCCCTCACACTCATCTTTCCTGTGGACCTTGATGTCTTGTTCTGTATGTCCACTTGGCTGGGCAACTGGGTCCCATTGTTTGGTCAAATACTGTCTAGGGGCTGGGGATGTGGCTCAAGCGGTAGCGCGCTCGCCTGGCATGCGTGCGGCCCGGGTTTGATCCTCAGCACCACATACAAACAAAGATGTTGTGTCTGCCGAAAACTAAAAAATAAATACTAAAAAATTCTCTCTTTCTTTAAAAAAAAACAAAAAACACTGTCTAGATGTTGCTGCAGAGATATTTTGTAGATATAGTGAACATTTATAGTCAGTTGACTTTAATTAAATTACCCTCCATGATGTGGGTGGGCCTTATCCAATCAGTTTTGAAAGTGTTTTTTAGGGGGGTGGATTTAAGGGGGGTGGGGAGGGCAGGCAGGTTACCACTGAGCTGCATCCCAAGCCCTTTTTGTTTTTTATTTTGAGGCAAGGCCTCGCAAATTGCTGAGGCTGGCCTCAAACTTGCAATCGTCCTGCCTCAGCCCCCCAAGTTGCTGGGATTATAGATGTGCACCATCACACCTGGCTCAGTCTGAAGAGAAAAGTCTGAGGTTTTTCAAAGAAAAAAGGGATCTTCTCTCAAGGCTAACATAGAAGTCCTGCCTGAGTGTCCAACCTATGGACTTGACCTTTTGCTTTTGTACTCAAGACTGTCTATCACTCTTACCTAACTTTCCAGCCTATTGACCTGCCTGCGTATTATAGACTTGCCAGTCCCTGCAGCCAACTCCTTAAAATTTCTCTCTCCTCCCTCTCTCTCTCTCTCTCTCTCTCTCTCTCTCTCTCTCTCTCTCTCTCTCTCTCTCTCTCCTACTGGATTTCTTTCTCTGGAGAACCTTGAGTGACAAGGGTCTCACTGTTGCCTTCTCTCACCACCCATGTCTCTGCCACCGTGAGATTCCCATTTTCATTTGTTAAAGAGTTCACAATGTGGCTGGCTCACCCATCACTGTTGACTGTACCTTGAGGGTGCTTGGGTGTTGGATTACCCAGGATTTCAGCTTTCTTCTCTGTACCTTCTTTTAGCATGTCCTCCTCCGGACGGCAGCAACCGGAAAGAAGACCCAAAAGGTTGAAACTCATATAACTTATAATATTTACATTTGTTGGCCATTTTTGCTTTAAAAGAAAAAAAGTGAAGAAAAAAGATGATGAAAGAGAAAAGGTTCCCAAGAGAAAAGGATAAACTCTGGGCTAAAATCAAGACTGAGGCTTAGCTGAGGATTTAGGTTCTCCGTGTCCTCCTTCACTCCTAATTACCATGGTAACTGAGAGGCGTGGGCCGCACACAGACAGAGCTCTTCTCCCTGCTTATCCCTTCTTGGCGGGACACCTAAGGATCGGGCCCTGGGCCTTCCGACAGGGCTTACGACCTGGTTCGACCTGGCCTTTCCTCCCCGTCTCCTGCTCTGTCCACTCCTGGGCCTGCTTCGGAGTGCTGGAGGAGGGGCTGGACTTTGCTGCACTTCTCCACAGGGTGTTTCTTTGTTCTGTGTCTTCTTTAGCAGCCGAAGTTGGTGAGTGAGGCTTTAGTCACTCGCTGTCACGCAGGGAGTGACCAGGCTCTCACTTTTTCTCTGCACCATCCCAGGGATGAGATTATAAAGGGTAGGCCTGTGTAAGTGTGTAGGTATGTGTGTCATGGATTCCCATGCCCCCTGGCCAGCCCCGGTTCCTCTTCCCTGCTGTTTATTATGTCTTCCGAGTGTGTGCAGAAGGTCCTGGCCCATTCCCATAGTGACTGGGCAGACCTTCTCATCTTGTCGTCCTTCCCTGAACTTTCCTAAGCAGAGACAGAGTGTTTGAGAACAGTGGGTGCCTACTTTGGGAGACTCTGCCCTCTTTGAATAGATGGTGGTGAAGAGACCCTGTCTTGCATTCTGGAACGTGACTTTTAGGAAAACTGATAGTTGTGAATTTTAAGATTCCTTTGGGAGGTAACGGAGAAGGGCAGAGGTAACAGTGGCCCCAGGATGGGCTGGCTTCTGGCTTCTCAGATCAGGAATGATCCTCTACCCCTTGTTACTTGCTTATTAGCATTTGGATGGAGAAGCACTGCAGGAATAATTTGATGATTGATTGGTTGGTTGATGGAAGGACTTTCAGGGTCTGCAAAAGTACTTATGTAATAAATTGATCAAGAATTGAGCAGGTCTAGATGTTTCAGTTGTCTATTACTATGTCATCAACCACTTCCAAATTTATTGACTTACCATAGGATAATTTATTCTTGCTAATGTGCCTATGGGTTGGCCCAGTGGTTCTTTAACTGATTTTACTTAAATTCCCTCGCGGTCTCATCCAGGTGGAGGGTCAGCAGAGCAAAACATCCCTGATGGCCTCTCACATGTCAGGCAGTTGGTGCTGGCTATGGTTAAACTGCTTCTCTTGTCTGTGCCCTCTCTTCTCCAGGAGGCTAGACCAGTTTCCTTACATGGTGGCCTCAGGGCAGTTTCCAAGGAAGTGACAGGGGAAGCTGCAAATCCTCAAAGGTCTCCCTGGTCCTCCAGCATCATCACTGTGACATTCCTAGCCAAAGCCAGTCATGGTCCATACAAATGGGACTATAAAAAGGCACCGTTTTGGTTGTTTTCATCACTGTGACCAAAAGACCCAGGGAGGAAAGGTTTATTTGGTACTTGCAGTTTCAGAGTTCTCAGTTCACAAACAGCAAACTCTATAGCTCTGGACCTTATGTGAGGCAGCAATTCATGGAGGAAGGTAATAGGGAAGCAGAGCTGTGCTCACCAGGGACAAAATATAAACCCCAAAGGCACGTCCCCAGTGACCTACCTCCTCTGGCCACTCCCCACCTGCCTGCAGGTACCACCCAGTTAATCCCTATCAGTGGATTAATGCACTGAGTAGGTTAAAGCTCTCATAACCCAATCATTTCACCAAATTTTTCTTGCATTGTTGCACACATGAGATTTTGGGGACACCTCTGTCTGAATCATAACAGGCATGAAGAGGGGGAGGCACAGTCACTGAAGACTGTTTTGTAACAATCTACTACATATACTGAGTAAAAGAAAAATGTAGGTTAGATTAAACATCAGATTAGCCTATGGCTATGAACAATGTCATTGCAAGAGGTGAAGGATGTAGCCAAACTGGAGTCCCCATTCTGCCACCTCCTAGTTGTGTGGTCTTGATCAAATTCCTGCATCCTTCCCTCAGGGGAGGAGTGGGACGTGGATTAATAGAAGGAGAGCGTCCAGTATCAAGTCTGGCTCATGGTAAATGTTAGCTGCTGGTGTTCATTTTATAGTTCTGTACTGGCCGGCAAGTTACCAATTGGGTTTTAAGTTTTCTACTTTGGAGGCATAGAGAAAAATACTCAGGTACAAGATTTTGTAGTGTGCTTAAGTTGAGAAAATATGGTCAATTCAGAAGAATGCAGCAGAATTGAGGTAATCTGCAAAGTACTGACCTGGGAAAGCTCACTGTGAAAATGAATGTATTTTCTTCCTATGGCAAGTGGTTAGAGGCAATACCGCCTTGAAGTTAGCAAGGTGGGCTCCACTGTCCTCCTTGACTGGATTCCCAGCACGCTGCTTTTTCTCTCCTGCAGAATGAATTTGGGAAAATGCATGATCTCTAAAATTCATCTTCCTCTTTTCCCAAGTGGGCATCATAATAGTCCCCACCTCAGGCAGGCCGAGAGATTAGGAAGTAAAATCTTTAGCCTATTGCCTGGCACATTTTACTCAATGAATATTAGCTTTTAATGTTATTAGTTGTAAAGGTGATTTTAAAGGGGAATTTTTCTTTATGGAAGACACATGGCGTACTCTTCACAAATGGTTGGTGCTATTATGATGAACCACCCTTGTCTTCTTCTAAGAGGGCACCTGGACATACAGGGACTGTAATAAATAAATAAATAAATAAATGATGAATAACAGGGTAATAAAGTAATAAGCCCTGTGTTTAGTCTTCTCCTTAATTCCATGCTACTCTCCATTTTTCTAGATTACCGAGTTTTATCATTTATGATTTTATTTTCTGTAGAACTTTCCAGAAGCTGACTATATACATTTCTGAACAGCCTTCAGAGACTTCCAGAAATCCATCCACAGGGCCCACACCACTGATGACACCTCTTCCTACCTAGCCCCTGCCCACATTGCCACAGGCTCTGGGACCCCCAGTGGTGTGAAGTCAGGTTCATTACTCATGCTGTCCCCGCAGTGGTGGGGGAGGGAGTTCCCTCCTCCCCTCTCGGTGTCTCCCTGTGTCTGATTTATGGCTCAGATGATTGGCCTGGAGGGCCTTAATTTAAAGCCTCTGTCAGAGGCTGTTGTAGGAACGTGGTGCCAGCAAAAAGCTGTTTTCCTCTGCCTGTGCTTCACTGTCGCCTCTTTCATGGCATGAAATATGAGGCAGGAAAGTAAGGCTACCACACTGGGGTGGAGGGAGCTATTGCAATCCTCTTGTGAAGTTGCCCTGATGCCTTCCCAGCCAGAGGCTGAAGTCAGAGTGCCTGGTCCGTGTGCCAGGTTTCCCCAGGCCCCCTTTCCCCATTCTGCTTTGGTCTCTTTCCTAAGCTGCCTCCAGGTGCTGCTCTGGTGGTGGTTATGACTGGGGCAGGATCCCTAGTCTGATGTTCATCAGTTGCTTTAACCTATACCTTGTCCTGCCAAGGAGAGTCTCTTTAGCTTTGCTGGGTTTGCATTATGGAAACAATAGTTATTTTTTCACTTTCCAAGTTAAAAATTACATTTCTATAGTGAATAGACTGTCTCTCTATAAAATATAATCTCCATCCCTGCCTCTTTTCCATCAGATATTTTTAGGCCCCAAGGAAATAGTCCCCTTACCTGCAGAGAGAATTACTAGACTATTGTTATTCATCAGCATATTCCCTGCCAGTGAGACAGAGGACAGTTTCCCATCACCTAACTTCCTTGTTTGGCGATGGTGGGTGGGGTACCAGGGATTGAACTCAGGGGCACTCAACCACTGAGCCACATCTCATGGAGTTTGCTGAGGCCGGCTTTAATTTGTGATCCTCCTGCCTCAGCCTCCTGAGTAGTGGGATTACGGGTAAGTGCCACTGCGGCCGGTCCATCATCTAACTTCTTTAAGTTAGTGTTGAGTTTTGTGTCTCTTGTACACCTGTAATGTATTTGTGCTTCACATGTATGTGTGTCATCAATGGAACCATTATTTTGAGGGCTTTGGCTTCTTTGGGGTAACATCTCTGTTATTTTGATCATTTTCTCTGTGTTTAGTGAGTGACATGGCTCTCTAGGTTCCTGATGCCAAGTTCCTGCTCTAAGAATGGCATTTTGTAAGCATACAAAAATTACAAGGGATGCCCAAGACTATGTTCCTATCAACTTCTTCAAGAGGAAAGATAGAGTAATGAAAAAAAAGTAATCATAAAATCAGGAAATAAACAGGTAAATAAAAAAAATTAGGTTTTAGTACAGGTTAATAATGCAACCCTCGTTTGTTTAAGAAAAAATGTAGCTGTGTGTGTTGTGCATCCGAATTTGCTTATATTTGTGTACTAAAACAGAAGATCTAAGGAAGGTGGAGGGGTTAACTTTGGTGAGGTTATGGGGTTGTTTAATTTTTTTTTTCTTTTTAAAGTTTTCTTTATAATAAGGAAAGAAACCCAACACTATTTATTTTTAAAAATTAAAACAGAAACAAAAGCAAACCCAAAAAAACAGCAAGGGAAGCCAGGCTTGTGGACGGGGTAGAATTTTCAGGTAAGGGCCGTGCAGGTGGGAGGCTCTATTCCTGGTGCAGGGAACTTACACTGTCTCTGCCTGGGCCAACCCAGTTTGGATGTTCAGACATGTTGACTTGTTCCTGATACCGCTGAGCACAGACACCTTCCTGCCAGGCCTGTTTTCTCTCCCACTGGACAGAAGCAGTATTGAGTAATCAATGCAAGCCTACTTTGTCCAGCCTGTTGGAGGATGGGAAGGAGCTGAACTTGGCTCTTGTGTCTGTTCTTCTTGGGTGGTGAGCATCACTTTGCATGAGGCTGGTGGCTCGTGCTCTGTCCTGCTGTGTCTGGGCTTGGCGTCTACCTACACATGACATCCCTGCGTCGGCTCGCAGGGCAGCCTGGCTCCTGCGCCTGCCTCTCCTGGGGCCAATAGACAGTACATCAGCAGGAACCACTCTGAAAACAGTGAGGAAATTCCAGCCCCAGGGCAAACTGCTGCTCTGAGAAGGAACAGCCTGGAGTCCGTGGCTGGCTCGCAGCTGCAGCAGACGCTGTTTGGTGGGAATGGTGATGAACCCTGGCGGTGGAGATGACCACAGGGCTGTTCTGGGCTTCCCAGCCCCTCACCACAGGCTGGCATGGGAGGCACAGCGGTCTGTGATGCTTCAGTATCTGGACCATCAGTTCCTTGGGGCCAGGCCTGGTCATTGCTCTTGACTTTGGATGCCAGGCATAGAAGTTATAGTCACAGAGGCTGCTTCTTCTCTTACAGAGAAAGTCCACTCATGTGACCAGGAGAGACAGAGCGCCCTGGAAGAGGCGCGGCAGAATCCCCGTGAGGGCATTGTCATCCCTGAATGTGCCCCTGGGGGGCTCTATAAGCCAGTGCAGTGCCACCAGTCCACTGGTTACTGCTGGTGTGTGCTGGTGGACACGGGGCGCCCGCTGCCTGGGACCTCCACACGGTAAGCCTGCCCAAGCCTGTGTCGCACCTGAACTGGGTCCTGGGATAAGAGGACCAGCTTCCGGTTCTGTTAGCATGTCTCAGCTTGACTGCCCTAGTTAGGTGGGAGTCAGGTCACTAGGAGACCCGCTTTTCTATTCATGAGCAGATGAGATTCCCTTAGAAAAATCCTGGACTTAGATTCTGGTCACAGAGCTGGCTCTTTCTATCTGTGGAACTTGGAAGAGTATTAACCTACATGGTCTCAGTTGCCTGATGACATCAGTATGTTGTCAGAGTTAACAGGTTCT
Organism: Spermophilus citellus; assembly: GCF_964194105.1. Taxonomy (NCBI): domain Eukaryota; kingdom Metazoa; phylum Chordata; class Mammalia; order Rodentia; family Sciuridae; genus Spermophilus; species Spermophilus citellus. The sequence goes on from NC_138185.1 coordinate 165,063,800, forward strand.
ATGGATCAAAAAAGATCCTGTGTGCAGATCTAGGGTGGCCCTGTTATTATGCTTGAGTGGCTAAAAAGAAACTTATCTGAAATGTGTCAGTGGGAACATTTATGCTGGATGGCCTTGTAGGGGCTAGACAGTACAGGAGACATTTTGCTGCTAACCCTGAGGGCTCTAGGCTTGGTGACAACACAGATCTTTGCTGGGCAATAGTGGCTGAAGTATTCTCTGTTGCCAACCTCTCAAAACCTCCCACCTTTCTCCCTTTCCAGCTATGTGATGCCCAACTGTGAGAGTGATGCCAGAGCCAAGAGTGCAAAGATGGACGACCCCTTCAAGGACAGGGAGTTGCCAGGTAGGAAGTGCTGCCCTGCTGGCACCTTCGCCTCTTTCCTTTCTTTTCTTTTCCCTCCCCTCCCCTCCCCTCCTCCTCTCCCCCTCTCCTCCCCTCCCCTCCCCTCCCCTCCCTCCCTCCCTTCCTTCCTTCCTTCCTTCCTTCCTTCCTTCCTTCCTTCCTTCCTTCCTTCCTTCCAGGGGTGCATAACTGCTGAGCCACATCCCCAGTCCTTTCTGTTTTTTATTTTGAGACAGGGTCTCGCTAAGTTACCTAGCACCTCACTAAGTTGCTGAGGCTGGCAGTGAACTTGCAATTTTCCTTCTTCAGCCGCCCAATCACTGGGATTATAGGTGTGCACCCCTGTGCCTGGCTCTCTTTTCTGTTCTTCCACCCCTCAGCATGCACACGCAGCTCCTCCTCTGTGTTTCCCCTTCTGTTCTGCAGCACAGGAGATGTTCATCTGGTACATCACTGGGGCACAGAGCCAGGAGCCAGGATCTGTGGAATCTCACCCCAGTCTGGGATCGGTCTCTAATGAGTCCTGTGTCTTGAATACATTGCTTTTTCTCCTTGCTCTTGCTCCTGTGTCTTTAAAATGTGGCCCTTGAGATAAATTCCTATCCCTGGGATTCCACAGTCCATTCTCTATCCCAGTGTGACTGGGGACAATGTTTTACAGGCTGTGAACTATTTTTTCCCAGGGCCTTGAAGAGAAGATGGCTTACAGGGAGGGGCTCTCTAGAGCAGTCTGGACAGCACCTGTCACCTACCTTGCAATGTGCTTTCATGATGATCCCTGGGGACATAGGATGGCTATGGTGGGAGGTTGTGGTGGGTGAAAGACAGACAGTGGCTCAGGACCCTGAAGGGGCTGCTGTCCTGGGTTTCTGCTTATTTATAGTGAATTCTGATTGTGAGTTACATTACGATTGCAAAGATCTGGGCTTTGGAATCCCATAGTTTTTACTTAGCACAAAGGCATGTCGGTGCTGGTGGAACTGGGGCCACCTTCCCCTGACCCACTGGGACTCCAGAGTAAGAACTGAAAGCAGAAAAGTCCTGAAAGTCGGGAGCTTCCCACGTGAAGTTTATAGAAATCACTTTGTCACCAAAGTGGAGTCATGGAGGCTGAGATGCCTCCTGGCCATTCCCTCAACATAAGAGAATTGGGATTCTACTTTGTGCCAGGCACCAGATATAATCTAGTGTTCAAAATTGACAGGAGGCTTAGAGAATGGAGGAGACAGATTGCGTACAGCTGAAGGACGGCATGCATCGGTAGTAATCATGCAGGAAAAGAACAAGATGCTATGAGAATGTCAGGGGGAGCTCAGATGCTCTGAGAAGTAGCAGTTAACCCAAGACCTGGCGGGTTTGGAGAGAGAGGAAGTAGTTGCTGCAGAGAGAGGGGCTGTGGCTATGTGGAGGGCCCATTGGGTGCTGGTGAACACTTATAGGGACTCCCACCTCTGCAGTTGCATGATGTTGTTTCTCCCAGTAGTCCCCTGCTAGTGGGTGTTGATGTGGCCCAGCCATACCTGGGAGCACATCCCACCTGCCCTGGGGTTTGGCAGGAATACGAGGGGAGTATTTACAAGGTGAGTCTATGATAGAATCTCAGCTGGTTGAGGAGGAAAGTGAGAAAAAGGAGGAGGTTCTTGGATAGATAAAACAATTGGGGACTTAAGTCAACTAGGACCCATAGGGCTTCTCTCTCCTCCTGCTCCCACAGCATCTGGTCCTTACCCCCTGGAGCAGCGTTTTCACTATTTTAGGAATGACTGCCTGGCCCTTGGCTTGACTATATTAGCTCAGTATTTTGTGAGTTCCATGAGCATGAGGATCCTTTGCTTTGTCTCCCTAGAATTTCACACAGTGCCTGGGTTAGTGATGGAGTGATCATTAAAAGCATTATTGTCCCTGTGGATTGTGAGTAAATGAGGGAGGTTTATGAGAATCAGCTGAGCAGTAAACACATCCCCAAAGTGGATTTGGCTGGACAATAAGGACTTCACAAAGTTTGGGAAAGGATGGTAGTGGGGGAAGCTGTTTTACTTGATAACTTACCTGGCATCTGCCTTCAGATCTCACTTTATCTTTTAGGTTGTCCAGAAGGGAAGAAAATGGAATTCATCACCAGCCTCCTAGATGCCCTCACCACTGACATGGTTCAGGCCATTAACTCAGCAGCACCCACTGGAGGTGGGAGGTGAGAATGTGAGCAGGACTCAGGCCCAATAGGGAGTGTGGGGCCTAGGATTCTCCAGATGCCGTGGGAGGCTGGAAGGGCGGGAAGATGGGCAGAGAAGGGATTGGAAACCTATCTTCTTCCTGAAACCATATGTCCCTGACTTTTCCCACTTTCTGCCCCAAATCTCCCTGCCTTTTAATCATCCCTATTTTGAGCTGTGCGTCTCTGGCTTTTAGTTATTGAGTTTACAGGGTTGTCTGGAAACTTCTAGCTATTTAATCTCGAAGGGGAAGCCAAGGAGTGAGAGTCTTAAATGACAGGAAGAGTACTGGACTCCTGAGGAGAACAGGGAGCTCCACGAGGGCAGAGAAGGAGCACAAAGTACTTTGTGACCTTGTTTTTCTCCGAGAAGGCAGGATCCATTGCATTCCAGGGAACTCTGGGCAGTGGAAGTGGCCACTCCCATAGCCTCATCCCACTTGGTCCAGGAGGTAATATGGTAGCTGTGGCAGTGCTGACGGGAGGCCTAGTTAACCAGCAGCCCTGGGGCGCCCAGGGGGCCCACGGAGTCAGTAGACCAGAACACACATCCATGCTTTTACTGAAGGCCTTTTGAGCACAGATGACGTGGTAAACCCTGGGCTAGGGACTAAGTCTCCAGGAATATGGAGGCAGGTCCCTGCCCTTAAAGGATGCAGCCAGGTAGGGATGCTCGACCATAGACAGAGGCTTACAAACCATGTGGTAAGTGCTACATGGAGAAGGGTTGTCTAACTCAGCGTGAAGGAGTCAAAGCAGGCTTCCTGGAGGAGGTAATCGCTGAGCTGTTTTGAAGGACAGGTAGGACTTACCCAGTCAAAGGAGGGAGAAAGCCATTCTAGGAAACAGGAAAAGAATATTGTGACTCCAGTAAAGTATATGTCTACAGTTCATGGTGGCTGGCCCCAGGTGGTGGTGGTGGAGGAGGAGGAGTTGGAAAAGGAGGAGGAAAGAGTGACCAGGGTAAGATGGAAGATGAAGAAAGAAACCAGATTCCAAAGGACCTGTGAGACATGCAAAGTAAAACTTCCAGTTATGCAGCCAGAGCAGGAGGCACAGTAGGGGCCAGAGGGTAGCAAAGGAAGGGAGAACCGAGATGTTGAGCCTCCTTACAATAGCAGAAGAGGTACCATGGGCTTGGCAGCCTGCTTCTGAGCTTACATGGTCCATCAAGGATGGGAGCTGGTTCCCAGCTTCTTCTCAGAAGTGGAGCTAGTGACACTAGAGGACAGGCCTAGGTCCTTAGGCCCTGTGGAATGGGCATGTATGGAAGTGATGATGAGCAGGGATATTTATGATGTATTTAGAATACAGATCGAGGACTGCATGCATAGCCATCAATGGTTCCACCTCCTGAAGGAGCCGATGGCAGCCATGAATACCCAATTTTATGACGCATCAAAATGATGGCCACAAACAAGCTAATGCCGCCCAGAGGCAAACAGATAAACAAAATGTGGTGTGTGCATAGATTGGACTATTAATTAGTCTTTAAAAAAAAATCCTGTTACATTGAGGAAATTATGCGAAGGGAAATAAGCAAGTCACAGAAGCAGCCCATTCACAGGAGCCATCTGAAATAGTCCTACAGAGTCAGAAGAGTAGAATGGTATTTGCCAAGGGCCATGGGGAGAGAGAAATGGGGAGATTTTAATCAAAGGGTATCAAGTTTCAGCCAAGCAAGATGAATTAATTCTAGGAATACGCTTTATAGCATCATCCTTCTAGTTAACAGAACTGAGTTATGCACTTAAATTTTTGTTAAGAGGACAGATCTTGTGGTAAGTGTTCTATGATAAAATAAAATTTAAAAATAAAGAGGAAAGTGGAGGCAGGAACAAGCAAATGCACAGGTTGTCACTCTTGGGAAGTGCTTGTGGGGCACCCCGTGCTCCTGTGAGCTCTGAGCTGGTCTCTGGCTGTGGCTTTGTCTCTACTCACCCTGGGGATGTGGGCCAGGCCTCCCCTAGGAGGAGAACAGCAGAATCTGAGAACATGGAGACAGCATCTGACAGGCCCACAGATGGGCGCTTCCCCGGGGCCGCCCATGCTCAGTAATTGGATGTGGCTCAAGCGGTAGCGCGCTCGCCTTGCATGCGTGCGGCCCGGGTTCGATCCTCAGCACCACATACCAACAAAGATGTTGTGTCCCCCGAGAACTAAAAAAAAAAAAAAAGACTCAGAGGACGCACCCTGATTGCCAAGAAGGCGGGAGGGGTGTGAGTTTTGAAAAGGCTGTATTGTCTGCCTTTAGGTTTTCTGTTTAAAGTATGGAAATACACTTGTTGTTTCATGCAAAAACAAGCGAGAGATACAGTAGCCTCTCTTATCTGTGGTTTCACTTTCTAGGTTTTCAATTACCAGCTCCAACGTGAATATTAAATGGGAAGTTCCAGCGATAGACTATTCATAAGTTTTAAATAACTTTTCTCACAGTATACTGTTATGCATGTTCTATTTTATTTTTCATTTGCTAATCTCTCACTGTGCCTAATATATAAATTAGACTTTATTGTAGATGTGTATGTTTAAAAAAAAAACACCTAGTCTAGGGCTCCTTACTATCTGTGGTTTCAAGGGTCCCCTACGGTGCTTGGGATGTATCCCCTGCACATAAGGGGGCTATTATATTTATGTTCATTAGAAGAGAGAAGAAAAAAAAAAGAAAAAAAAGGGCAGTCATGAGCTTAAACTCTCCCAGGTCTGGGTGGTCCCGCCCATTAGTTCTCTGCTGGCTGTTGGCTCTGACCAGCAGCCTGGGGTACTGTCCAGCAGGTCTGCTTTAAGACAAGACTTCAAGCTCTGCCCCATTGGCCTCCCCAGAAGCCACAGCCCTTGGGCACTGATGGTCTTGGTCACAGGAAAGGGAATACAGGGCAAATGGGAATTGGTGTCTTATCCTCGAATCACAGGTAGAAGGGATTTTTAAAAGACAATAAAAACTGAAACATATAATGTTTTAATACCAGTGGATCTTTAGAGACAGGATTCTTCTTTTTCTTTCTTTTTTTTTATTATCTCCACTTTCAAGTGTAATTTAGAGTTGGGAAAAGCTAAAAAAAATAAAAATAAAAAACTTTCCAAAACACATTTTTCATTTGAAGCTCATGTCAGCTTAACTATGCTTGGTTTCGATAGGCACGAAAAAGGTTTGAATTGCTTTTGCTAGTTGTGTTACCTTGAGGCTGGACTTTTAATCAACAGACAAACAAGATGGACCAAGAAGTAGTTTAGAAATCAAGTAAGGCAGGGAGAAGCAGTTGTACAGGGAGGTAGGTGGCCAGGGGTGACAGGTTTCTGGGTTTAAAGCCCTCCCAGAACTTCCCATTACATATACCATAAGTCCTAACTCTGACCTGAACTGGCCCTGCAGGATGGTCTGGCTGCCTCTGGCCCTCCTCCAGGACTACTTCCCTCCTACCACTAGGTTTTAGCCTCCTCACTTCTTTTGGCAGGTCAAGCAGACCTTCAGTCTAGAGTGGGATTGTCCTTCCCATGACTGGCCCCTGTGTGTCCATTTAAACATCACCTTCTGAAGACTGTCCCGTCCAAAGGAGCTGTCCAGTCATCCTCTGTCCCTACACCACTTTGGCACTCTCAGCCTGATGCTTATCGTTATCTGATTTTTATTTTTATTTATTTATTTTTTTTGCTGGCTCTCACGCCACCCAATGAAAACTGCAGTTCTAGAGAGGAGTGTTTGCTGTCCCCCCCCCCCTATTCCTAGCACTTAGAATAGTGCCTAGTGCTCGTAGGTGCTCAGTAATATGTGTCAATGAATGAACAGCTGGAAAGACAGATGGAGGGATGGGTCTTGAGGGTCCACCAACTACTGCAAGATGAAATGTAAGACTGGATGCAGCTATCCAGTTCTCTGTGGGCCTTCTTTGTAACCAGGGCTCTATAGCACCTGCCTGGGTCTGAGGGACTTGGGCATTATATAGACAGACCCTGGTCAGTCACTCCTCTTCTCTGCTAGAGGAGAGAAGCATGGGATAGGTAGAGATTGAGATGCACATCTGGAACAGGGCTGATTAAGAGATTAGGAAATATTTGCTTTCTGGGTTTTGGCCTTGGGTTTGGAATTTAGGCAGAGCTGGGGTTGCAATCATGGGGTTAAAGAAACCACATCTGGTTCCTCCTGCATCCTCTCAGGGTCTGGCAGTTAAAACTGGACACCAGCTGAGGCCAGCAGGAAACAGTCCCAGATGAAGACAGTGGAAGAAGTGACAGGAAGCTACTGGGGCAGTGTAGAAAAAAGGACATCTTGTCCCCCAGCTACCACCTGTCATGGTGATTTTGGCTAAACATAGGAAGTGGCATTTGAGCCACATTCTCATTTGTAAGTGGGAAACGTTCTCGCCTGGATGGACCAGGGGTAAGGACATCGCAGAAGAGGGGACCATATGTGTAGCAAGAGATGAATGACAGGGGATACATGGAATTGTAAGAAGCAGCATGGTTATTTGGGAGGCAGCATGTAGAACGGGCAGGAGATGAGGCTGCAGAAGTTGGGCAGAGCCCTAGTTGTACTGGGCTATGTGGACCATGGAAATAGATGGGCATTTTTGAATAATCATCCTAGTGGTGCTTTGCAAGCAGGATTTAGAAGTGAGTTAGAAAAGAGACAGGAAGGTTATAGCAGTTGTCAGTAGAGAGTTATGAGGGCAGGACTGGGGGGGGGGAGGCATGACTAACTAAAGCTTTTGCAACGAAATCGAGAACATCAAGACTCAGTGGATACAGGGAGTGGGAGAGAGGGAGGTGTCAGCTTGCTTTTCTGGCCTCCTAGCCTGATTCAGTGGTGAAAAGCAGCGCCGCCCGCATTTAAAAATAGACTAAGTAGAATGGAGTGTTTGGGGAAACTTCTGTGGCTGGTGCATGGGAAGGGGTGCCCACAGATATCATTGGATGACATCCATCCTCAATGAGCACTTGTTGAATGACTGAGTGAGTCCCTTGCCACCCACCCCTCCCCACTAGGACTCCAGAAGGCAAAGCTCCCTCCTTCAAACAACTTTCCCTTGGCACCCTTGAACCTTTATTAGTCCCAAAGGAAGACTTCTGAGATCCCAGGTGGCATAGTGTCCTGGGGCAGGGGAACCCACCCTTGCTCTACCCCACCCAGGCATAGTCAACCTGGAGAGGAGCAGAGACAGGCTGCATGAGCCTGCTGGCCCTCCAAGGTCCCCTAAGAAGAGACTGCTTCTATTGGGCTTCATCCTCCCTGCCAGTTCAGCTGCCTGTTGATGGCTTCTGCAAGGAAGAGGCTGGAATGTGGCTGACTTGGCATTTCCCAGCCCCACCCGCACAGCTGGTGGGGCCTGGACCCAACTCCAGATGGGGCTCAGTTGGTCTGCTTGGCTTGGCCTGGGCCTCCTAGCCGTTCTGCCTTACCTTCTCGAAAATTGCTTAGGGCAGCAGAACTGGGCCCCAGATCTTGGCCAGAGCAGGTTGTGGTAAATGGGGCTGGCTCCTCAGTTGTGCGTTGCAGCCAAGGCCTGGCAGGGCTGAGGCTGCAGAAACAAAACTGAAAGTGCTGCGGGAGAGAGTGCAGCTTCTGCCACCCCGTAAGTGGGAGAAGGCTCAGTGGGGCTATTCAGGGAGGGACCTGGCTCAAGTGAGTTACCCCATCCCTTTTAGGAGTCACTAAAACATCCCAGGGGCTATGGACCCTGGTGTTGCCCTGAACCATGGTCTTCCCAAATCTGAAATTTGGTATCATTTAGGTGTATTTTCCACACCATAGCCAAAGAAACTTGTGTATTTTGATAACCCAATGCCAGTGCCACCCTAAAGCTGCGAGTGTCCGCTGCAGATGTTTTAGAAGGATACTTCCAGAAAATTGAAAAAGCTAGGTTGATCAGTGGGTGTAAATGGTGGGGAGTCTATGATGGATGGTCTCTAGCACAAATGACTTGAAAGACTCTGGAGAATCTAGGGATATCTTTCCACCCCATCCTTATCCAGCCCTTGTCCAGGAAAAATCTCAGAATCTGGTAGGTTAGCAGAGGCAGGATTCTTGACAGATTTTGGTCTTAGTGGGAGCTTGTATAAACTATGGTAGGTACCCTGCTGTCAACCTTGTTTGTGATTTATGTCTATTGTCAAGCCAGAACTTGATTTACAGTTCTAAATCAGATGCCTTTAGTAGTTTTCTTTTCTTTCCTTTTTTTAAAAATGTTTTTGTTCAAACCCCTCCCAGGTACTGTCTTTTGTTTCCATCTTCCTCCTGAAGAGACCTGCTTACATATTCTTTTGGAGCCATGGCTGGAATTTCCATTCCTCTAGACCGAGGGTTCTTTACAAAGCCCATGGACTTTGGATGGGCATTGGGGAATCCATGAATCCTCTAAAATCTACAGACTTCTCTGGGGGGGGCATTTTTCTAGAAACAGGCCTATATATAGCTTTGTTTAGGTTCGTAGATGGGCCCATGATCCCCACATGGACCCAAAGCTGAGAAATTCTTGGTATAAAGTACTTGAACTTTGACCTGACCTGAATGTTGGGTTCCCAAGTGTGACACTAACACCACCCAGCCTCACAGGTAGACTGAGGGCTCTGTTGCTTGAGGAGGGGGCCTGGTGGTCAAATGGGTTCAGAAGCAGAGCCTCATGCTAGCCTGGAAGGAAGGGGATGGAGACAGGACCCTCAGGCCCCATAGGGCAGACCATGGGGTCATGGCTTGGCAGGGCCACTGAGGGCCTCTCCTGAGGAAGCGCTCCCTGCCTATCTAAGCCTAGCCGCACAGTCAGGGGCCCAGCATGGGATGGGTGATACAGGCCAGAGTGGGACATCAGGGCTGCTCAACAATCACCCAGGCTGCTCCTGATGGGCGGGAGGAGAGCAGTACCATAGTCTCCCAGGAAGAGGACAGGACAGGAAGCAGGAAGGGTCAGCTGATCACTCTGGCATGGAAGGAAACTCTTAGAGGCTGCGGTTGGGAAGAAGAACCGCTTCTTGCTGCAGGACAGCCTGGAGGAAGGTGGGGGGTGGGGGTGGGACTCTATCAATGGAGTTGCTGAAAATTGGACAGGCGGGAGGGAGCCCAGGAACATGTGTTGGAGGGAGCGAGCCTTCCCTGGCAGGGCCTCTGGGTGGGATGACCTCATCCCTTCCCGTCTGAGCGACTGAGGCTTTATTATTCCAGCCTCTAGGTAGACATTACGCTATGCCGAGCCTAAAGGTTAAAGGAAGAGCTGCTGTTGCCTTGGGCTCTCATGGCTCCCTGGCAGGAGGGACTGAGGGGGAAGGTCCTGACTGCCTGCTGCTGAGAGGGCCTTCCTCAGGGGTCCCACAGTGCCCTCCACAGCCTGAATCCTCCTTGGCACTGGGAAGACCCAGGCAGGTAGGGTGTTCCCATTCCTGCACCCCGAGTATCCTCACAGAGAATTTTCTGCCTGCTCACTGGTGCAGACGGCAGGGGCCATCTTGAGAGTACATATTGCGGTCATGTAGAGGAAGAATAAAAACTCCACAATGTTGGCAGGAAAAAAAAATCTTGAGTTTTGTATTGAATAATTGTATACCTGCTTCAGAGACCTCCCGCATCCGGTTTCCATGACAGCCGTAGCAGAGTCCCAAAGAGTCAAGGGTGGTGGCTGCTCTGCATGGCTTCCTCACACCTCCCCAGGTACTCCCTGGGTTAAGCTCAGTGTCAAGGTGAAGTCCTGCCAGCAGATTGTTAGTTGTGATCTCTTGGAATCAGACCAGGATGCCCAAGAGGACCTGCCCAAGGACAAAATCCACCTAAGTAGGAATCAGGAATGGGCATCTACCAGGAATGACGAGCTGCCCCCTCCCACAAAGAAACTGCATTTTCCTTGAACTTTGAGGTCACTTGTTAGGTGTGTGTGTGTGTGTGTGTGTGTGTGTGTGTGTGTGTTTGCAGGAGTGATTTTGATTTGCTGGATGATTCACATGAGAGTGATCAGAAATGGTCCCTTCCCTTCTGGAAACACTGACAAGCCCCAGAGAGGAGAGAGCATCAACAAGTGTCTTGAACACTTTTTCTTACCATCTACAGCTTCAGAGTCACTGGCAGTCCCTGATCCTGTGGTTTGGGATCCCGGTGAACCCTCCATCACATAGTGTTCCAGTGCCCTGAACACTAAGTATTTTGAGTGTAGGGATTTCTCAACTTCAGCCTTATTCCCCTTTCCAAGGGCAAGTTACTCAGGCATCTGAACACAGGACAGCCTACATTAACTCAGTGTCAAGCTCTGGAAACGGGACCCAGGGTACTGGTATGTCTCTATTCTTCTGGTGAGAGACTCCAGCCAACCCCTCTGGAATAGATCCATCATTGGCTTTAAAAATTATAAATATTTGTTTTCACCCTGACTCCTTTTGGGGGAAAAGACGGGGATATGAATAAATAAACAAAATAGAAGGGTAGACTATTGCATATAGTTACACACAGACCCAGGCCTTGTAACTTCACGGTCACCAGAGATATATGGGCTGTGCAAGATGTGGTCATTACTGTGCATTTGGATACTAGGATGTGTCCTGGTCACCCTGTCCTATTCCTCAGCAGAATCGCCTGGAAATGCTGGTTAACATGAGGTCTCAGACCTCCTGACCAACCAGAGACTCACCCCAGCAACTGTGGGAGACGCCGGTTTTAGAGTCTCTGTGTTTCTACCCCTTGCCTCCTTGTCTCAATTTCTTTTGTGCTTGCTACTCAGCTGTGATGGACCATGGGAACAGGACACTTGGCATTGAATTGTTGCAGCTTATTTTCATATTTCGGCTCTGCCTCATGGACACAGTGAGCAGCTTGAGGCTAAGGATATACCTCCCTCTTTGTGAACCTTCTCAGACCTGGCCTGACACTGGGTGTGGGTAGATACTCAGAGGAACAGTTCCCATAGTTGCATACGTCAGAGCAGGCAAATTTATGTGAGAAGAGCATTTTTTCTAACAGGAGGAGAACAATTTGTATCCTAGCTGGGTGAATCAATCCAGCCAATTTGTCTTGAACATCCATCTCGTATAAGGAAAATCCTAGCTATAGTAAAGGGTGAAGTGGATTCATGTGTTGAGGGGACCTTATTACCTGGGGACTCCTAGGAAAAGAATTGTCCATTCTGGAAACTCAAGCTGGAGAGGATGACTTGATTCTGCCCTAGAAAGAGAAGCCCTGGGAGATCTTTGGTTTGGAGGAGCCATTGCTACCTGATTGTGGCAGCCCATCTGATGCTATAACATAATACCCGAGACTGGGTAATTTATAAAGAAACAGATTTATTTTGGTCATGGGTCTGGAAGTTCGAGAACATGGTGCTAGCACCTTCTAGGCTTCTAGTGAGGGCCTCATACAACTTCAGCTCGTGGGGGAAAGCTTAATGGAAGCAGGCCCATGTTATAAAGCATAGAACAGCCCACCCTCAGGAGAACTAACCCATTCCCACAAGAACTAATCCAGTCCCTTGAGCTCTTAAGGTCCCACTTCCAGGTTTTAAAGGCCCCACCTTTATCCCCCAACACAGCTACATTGGTAACCAATTTCAACCTGAGTTTTGGCGGGGACAAAGCACACTCAGACCACAGCAAGCGCCCTGGCTTCTGGCCATCTTGGAGAAAACTACGGTGGGGTTGGTGTTCCTACAAGATCCTGAGTGGTGTTCTCTGGGGTGGGGTGTGTCCATGGCCCAGGTTCTCAGAGCCAGACCCCAGCCATACCCTGGAGGAGCGAGTGGTGCACTGGTACTTCAGTCAGCTGGACAGCAACAGCAGCAATGACATCAACAAGCGGGAGATGAAGCCCTTCAAGCGCTACGTGAAGAAGAAAGCCAAGCCCAAGAAATGCGCCCGGCGTTTCACCGACTACTGTGACCTGAACAAGGACAAGGTTATCTCACTGCCTGAGCTGAAGGGTTGCCTGGGTGTCAGCAAAGAAGGTGAGTGCTCTCCCCTTGGCTCCCAGTCTTCTGGTTCTTGCTGTAGGCAGACAAGGGACACCAAGGGACCCCAGATATTCATTTATTGAACACAGCTGTTTTATCCTGTGCTTCATGCTAGATGATTGATACAGGGGTGGAATTGACTAATTAGGTCCCTAACCTGACATAGTCTACTGAGGAGACAGATATTAAGTATTCATGTGTATTGTGGTAAGTGCTTTGAGAATGTATTAGAGTGGGTCAGGCTGCAGTAACAAGTAGGCACGCCCACATGTAATGTGGTTCACTTAGAAAATGTTTTGTCTTGAGAAGCATGGTTCCAAATTTTGTGTGTGTGTGTGTGTGTGTGTGTGTGTGTGTCTGTTTGTCCGTCCGTCTGTGTCTTGTGAAGCATGGTTCCGAGTTGTGGGGTGTGTGTGTGTGTGTGTGTGTGTGTGTGTGTGTGTTGGGGGGTGGTAGTAGGAGGAGGGATTAGAGTGGGGATTGCTTCATGTAATCACTCTAGAGTCCAGGCTGAGAGTGACTCTTGGGGTCACTTTGGTATCCATCTTTATCATGTAGCTTCCAAGGTCACCCTGGGGGTCACCTCTATTCCCAGTCAACCAGATATAGTAAACATGGAGCAGTGCATGTGATAGTTTCATGGGATAGTCCTGGAAATGACATATACATTACTTCTCATATTTCATTTGCTGGAACTCAGTCCATTAGACCATACCAACTGTAGGGAGTGGAGACAAGAGGCAAGGTAGTTTGGAGAGTTCGTTCATCCACATGAAAGATGCTATAAGGGTAGTGGGAAGATGTTTGTTTTAGTCAGCTTTTTCACTGCTGTGACTAAAAGACCTGACAAGAACAACTTTAGAGTAGGAAAAATTTATTTGGTGGCTCCTGGTTTCAGAGGTCTCAGTCCATAGAAGGCTGACTCCATTCCTCAGGGCTTGAGATGAGGCTCAACATTATGGTAGAAGAGTGTGGTAGAGGGAAGCAGCTCACATGATAAGGAAGCAGAGAGAGACTCCACTCACCAGATATAAAATCTATAACCCAAAGCCATGCCCCCAGGGACCCACCTCCTCCAGCCACACCCTACCCACCTTCAGCCACCACCCAGTTAATCCCATCAGAGGATCAATCCACTGAGAGTATTAGGACTCTCATAACCCATCATTTCTCCTTTAAACCTTCTTGCATTGTCTCACACATGAGCTTTTTGTCTCACATCTAAACCACAGCACTATTGAAGAGGTTCAGTCAGAGAAATTATAGAATCAGTTTTGCTTTAAAATTTTATTCTGGCTGCACTGTGGGAAATGGATTGGAGATGAGAAAGGCAGGGTCACCCAAGAGGAGGTGTGGCATGGTCTGGCCAAGAAGTGATGGAGAACCTCGTTATGAAAAACACAGGGGGCGGGTGAAGAGAAGTGGGTGGACTGGTGACTGAGTGGACACAAGGCCAACAATCGGTGTGGGCACCTACAGGGTGGGACTGCTCACTGAGATAGGCAACAGGGAAGGCAGAGAAAGTGGGTGTAGGAGGAGGGTATGGTTTGGACAGATCCTGTTGGATGCGCCTAAGGCCTGAGTGGGTCTGTAGAGCAGGGGAAAGGTCTGCACTGAAGATAGATCTGGGTGATACAGACTTTTGGGAAATGGAAAAGCTGAGATGACTTAGGGAAAGTTTAGCATAAGAAGACAAAAGAGCTGCTCCTTGTTCCTCGGTTGTCAATGTAAACCCCCAAAGTGGCCTGGGTTACCACAGGAAGCCCAGTCTTGGGACCTGCTCCTCCATAGCTGGGCTCTGGCTCTGGTTCTGAGGCCGACTGGCCTGCGACATCCTCACTCTGGGCACATTCTATCTGATGAAGATGGCTCTCTTGTTTCCACCGTACTCCAATTTTCCACGTCACAATACAACATGAGAGTTTCCCATCCTGCCTTTGCCATGGACCAGTTCTTTTATCAAATGTATATTAATCCACCATTTTGCGTTTTGGTTTCTTCATCTGTAAAATGGGAATAATGATAATATCTACCTCTTAGGGCTGTTGTGCTCATTAAATGGGACAAAGTGAGAGCATGTATCATAGGGCCCAAGACATTGAAGGAACAGAATAAAAGGTCAATATTATTATTCTTCTTCGTAAGATTCTTGCCTCTGCCAATAGTACTTAACACGCTGGGTTGCAATTTACTTTTATGATCCCTTCCTTGTGGCCATGGACCTGTCCTTTCTATTCCTGACCTCTAGCCTATGACACCTAGTAGCAGTTCCTTAAATCCTTGTCAAATGAATGGATGGATGGAGAGGGGGTTGCTCCTTGTGACAGTATCATGCTCAGACATCTTTAGAATCTGCTCATTTCACAGAGCACAGGCAGAAGTCCAGTGCTGGAAAGACCCCGTCCAGCACTAGTGGTACCCCAGGTCGACCCATGGCACCTCCAGGTTGACTGATTCTGTTCTTGGTCTCCTTCTCTTGCTGGGAGTTCTTTTCTGTGCAACCAGAGAAAAAGCCAAGAGAAGGCCTGATGTGGTGCCCAGAGCTCAGGGGACCCTCAGAAGGTAGTCTAGGCACCAGACGTCTGCCAGTCCCTGTTGATGCCTAGCACCTGAAGGAACATTCAGGGAAGACTCTGGGCCAGAACACAGTATTTAGGGGAGTGCTGGTCCGATTCAGTCAGGGATGGGTTTTAATTTCAAGTCATCTTCACAACTTTGCCCACAGAGGCCTTTAGGGTGCTTTGAGTTGCAGCTGTCATGGCTCAATGTATCTTTCTGCTTCCTCAATTCACTAGGGAGACAGGAGGATGGATGACTGTTTAGGCCTAGGAGAGGAGTGGAGGTCTGGCTCTTAATCCCAGCTCTGCCACTTAACTAGCTCTGTAATCTCTGGCAAGTCACCTAAACTCTCTAAGCCTCAGTTTCCTCGTGTGCAAAATGGAGACAGTGGTATCCTCCTTATGGATTTGGTGTGAGGATATAACAAGTTAATGCATGTGAGGAACAGCACGGCACCTGGTACATGGTGAACACACAAAAGAGATTAGTAGTACTAGAGGAGCCCACCTAGGGGCAGCAGCCAGCTTCTCCTGTCCCGCTGCTCTTGTGGGTGGCAGAAAAGCCACTTGGGTCCATAGTTTGTAGCCATCCCAGGGAATGGAGTCCCTGCCCCTGTCATATGGTGTCATGTGGTGCCCTCTGGTGGGCCAAAAGGGGATTGCATGCTAGGAGTGGGTACAAGAGGGGTAGGGAGCAGATGCTGGACTTGGGGGCGGTATACTTTGGGGTCTGAGGGACCTTTGGAAATGTCCCCTGAACATGGCTATTTTCACCAACCAGATCTCTCATTAAAGAGCTGAATTCTCTGCCCAGCATGAAGAAGCCAGACATTCTGAGTGCTGGACCTCTGTCTTGGCCTTTTCCAAATGATGGAACATTTTCACCAGGATTATTGTCACCATTCTATGAGCAAGGAGAAGGAAAACTAGTGCCTCCATTTTCCAGTAATGTCAACTCTTTCTTTAAATTGTCTGAGGTTGTCACCTGCCCCTGGGCTCAGCCTTTCCCCTCCCCTGCCCTGCCTGGTGGGCCGGAGCATGGTGCCAGAGGCTGAGATCCAGGTCTGAGTTTGCTTTTTTACCTGAAAGCTGTGCCATCCTGTGTAGGTTACTTGGCAACTCCAGGTCTCAGTTTTATCATCAGAAAGTGGGGATAATTTTATCTCTATCATTTAAAGTTGCTCTGAGGATCCAGTGGCACTTTTCTGACTGTACGTTGTGTGTCTTGAGTCTCAGCTCGGTTGGTGCAGGACTGCTGTCGGCCTCCTCTCTGTGTGTGGATCTTTCTGTTCACCACCGAGAGGAGCAGCCGCTGGAGCAGAGGAAGGACGGGATCTAAGGCCAGGCAGCCTGGCTCCCCCCTTCCCACCCGTCTGCCTTGGGCCTGTCCCTGTATATTTCTGTTGATGTCCTCTCCTACTAAATTGGATATGCCAGTGTGTACATGGTGCCCACCCCTTTACCCTGTGCTTTATCTCTTTCTCAGGTCTTGAGGAATGTTGGGGACATCGAGCTATGGGGTCACGTGACCCACAGCTGGGCTTAGATTCTACAGCGCTGTACATTGCCCCAAACACTTTCTCCCCTAAGAATTCAGTCAACCCTGAGGGCAATCCTGTGAAGGAGGCCGAACAGAAACTGCACAGCTGTGGTCCTAATTTCCATTCTCTGGGCAGATCCAGAGGCATTCGGGGGCGTGCGTAGGGCCACTCAGCATGGCTCAGCACCTCGTGTGCTTCCCCAGCTGCCTGCTTCTCTTTGGGGAGACCAGGGTCCTGCAGGAGTAGGCACAGCCTGTCTCCAAAGCTGCTTGGCACCTAGGGGGAAGAGTGCATGTGAGCAGAACAGGCCTTGGACTCATATAAACCACTCAACCACTCTGAGCTTCTGCCTCCGGATGTGTCAAGGGAAAGACCAGGATTCCTTCTGTCTCTGACATTCCGAGATTTGGAAAGTAAGATCAAGGAGGTTATGACACAAAAACATTCACTAACACAAAAACCCTTCTGGGCTAATAGCTGAGGAGGCTCCAAAGGGGGCCCCTCAGGGCCTTGGCCTTAGGGAAAAAGTGACTTTGGTTAAAGGTGCTGACCAGCAATGGGTTCACCTAGGCAGCATGTGACCATAGGCTTCCACAGAACAGGAAGTGCAGCCAGACAATATCTGGCTGTATCCCAAGTTCATCCTTCATTTGGGGTCATAGAGGGCAAGGACCCAGTATAGAAGTTGACCCAGTTCTCTGGGTCGAGGCCACTCCAGTGTCCTGTGTTCCTATTTGTTGCAGGTACCCTTGACAGCTTCCCCCAGGGAAAACCAGCAGGCTCAAACCCATTCAGTAAGTCTCCTTCTTTCTGAGCTTTCTACTTTCTCTGTGGATCCCCTGAGGAAGCGTTGATGGCACAGCAGGGGTGACACCACTGGCCCAGTGACTTGGGCTTCCTTCTCAAAATTTTTTCTGAGGACATGAGAGAAAGATGGTTAGTGCTGGGGCTGGGGATGTGGCTCAAGCGGTAGCGCGCTCATCTGGCATGTGTGCGGCCCGGGTTCGATCCTCAGCACCACATACAAAAACAAAGATGTTGTGTCCGCCGAGAACTAAAATCAATAAATAAATAAATATTAAAATTCTTAAAAAAAAAAAAAAAAAAAGATGGTCAGTGCTAAGAGGATAAATCACGTGCCATCTCCTCCCCAGCCCCAGGCTGACAGGCTGGCCTCTGGGGGTGGTATGATGCATGCAGAGAGCACCCCCAGCCTTTGCTCCCCAGGCAAAGCCAAGGTCTCTGGAGTGCTGGACCCATTCTAGGTGACCTGGGCCGCCTCAGAGTGGCAAAGGATGGGCTGTCAAACTGCTTATCTGCAAGTCTAAGCCACCTGTGTCACCCACAGCCCATCTCAACAGCGGGTGGAAGGAGCTACCCTTGTGGGGGAAATTGATAGACGTAGCTGAATTTCTCAGACATCCCACTCTAACTTTTTAATTTTTCTCCCCCTCTTCTGTTTTGCACTCTCCTTTCCCCCTCCCAGTAGGACGCCTTGTCTAAGGAGCAGAAAATCCAAGGGCGGTGGAAAGTCCAAGGAGGCAAGATGGACCACCAGACACCTAACTAACCTTCAGCTCGGCCCGTGGCCAGCAACATCCCGTGTAACATAAGTGGTGCCCACCATGTTTGCACTTTTAATAACTCTTCTTTGCGTGTTTTGTTTCTGGTTTCATCTGTAAACAACCAATATCTAATACCAAGTGGGAAGAGGAAAGGGAAGAAAGACTTGATTTCTCTCTCTCTCATCGCAAGTTTTTGGATCTGCTACTGACAACTTTTAGGTTACTGGGGGGAGGGGTGTTGTTGGGACTGAGAAGAAAGAGATTTATATACTGTATATAAATATATATGTAAATTGTATAGTTCTTTTGTACAGGTGTTGGCATTGCTGTTGATTCCTTCCCCTCCTTCTCCCAGTTGTGGGTGCTCTGGACTTTCAGTCCACCTATCTAGAACCTAGGACTGTGTCTTCTTCCAACCCAGATTCCATGGAGGCCGGCCCTTGTGTGTCCGTGGACAAGAGCTCTGCACTTGCTTTGCAAATGCCACTGGCTCTCATCAGGTGGGAGGAATGTACTGCCCCATGCCATTAGCTGCCAAACTTGGCAAGTCACCGGGCCCTTGGCCTCCTCAAGGGAGGCTGAGTTGGAGAGACAGGCATCTCCCCTGCAGAGGAGGGAAGTCCAGTTGATGTGAATAGTCATCACAGGCCCCAGTTCTCACATGGCCCAAGTGTTCCTGCTAACCAGATCCCCAGGGAACCCAGGATCAATGGGCACCCTGGTATCTTAGTGATTCACTGAGCAAATTATCCTCTGAGGATTTGCATTAGGTCAGTTTAAACATTCCATATGGATTTAGCACCTACTCTGTGTAGTGCATGAGGAGGGAGGTGAAGAAGAAAAGGATGTACCGCTGGGCCTTTTATTTAGTATGTTTGATACCTGAGAAACCCAGGGAAGAAGACAGAAAGCCTGCCCTGCAATGGGATGCCCGCTCTCCTGCCACGCACAGATGAGGCTCCCGAGCATGGCTCTCATCCTTGAGGTCACTTTGGGTTTTTACCTCCTCTCTCCTCCCACTGTGGTCCTCAGTGATTATCACAAGCTCCCAGGCCTATAAGTCATTTCCAGAAGTAAAGCAGATCTTGGGTGTTCAACTTCTGTCTTGCCCAGAAGGGCAGGAGCAATGACCAGTTATGGGAATCCAGGTATACTTTTCCAGAATGCTACCAGGATTCCAGATGGGCAGCCCAGCCCTTGGGGCAGATGCGCAGCTTCCTCTGCCCAGTTGATGTGCCCTCAGAGCTGCAAGTGATACTTGGCACCTCTTCCCATGGGCAAATGTGGTGACAGTGAGGGCTGTCACGTACCATAGCCCAGGACTGTTGCCCTCATCCAATTGCTCTTGGCCATCTGGCCTCATTTTGTATTTCATCCTGGGTGGATCTATCTTGTATTCCATTCCATAAGTGCACCTGTCTTGGCAAACTATTTTCCATTTTGGGTCCGGAAGGCATTGGCCCCAAAAGCACTCCCTAGTGAGGGAGAGTGGCCTCTTGGGACTGGATCTGACGGGGTCTCAGGCTAGAGAAAGTTCTTGCTGTACTGAAGAAAGTCATAGAGGTTGTCTCGAGGACAGCCAGTGGCCCTGTCCTGACCTGGTAAAGTGAAACAGAAGCCCTCTCCTACAACCTCGACCAGAAAACAGCATGCTGGAGCTGGATGGACCTTGCAGGAGACCCCAGCCTCATTTGCTGGCTGGAGGAAGCATGCACACATGGAGAAGGCGCCTCCTTGTAGGAATGCAGACTCTTCCCAGCCACCTTCTCTCTCACATTTGTGCACAGGCTGTGTTGCGTGGTTTTCCTTTGTGAGGGAGGGAGGGTGGGAGGGAAACTATTTGTAGCTTGTTTTATAAAAAATAAAAATGGGTAAACCTCACAGCTGTTATCTCTTTCTTTGGGCGGCTCCCTGTGATGGAAAGTTTTCTAGGGGGTTTCCTCATTTTTCCTGGCCTGAGTGCTCTCACTCTGACCCCAGGAAGTCTGATTACTGGCCTAGGTGGTGTGTGCATGTGTGCAGATACCCAGTCCACTTGGCCTTTGCCTACACTGTGTGCATCCTCTGTGATTCTCCCCCTTACCTCTCTACCCATGCAACTGGTCCACAGGACCCTCTACGCTCATCCTGATCTCTTGCCCGTAGGCCAGCACTGGACTAGTGGGAATGTTGCTGCTGAGTTTTGGAGGCAGAACTGGGGACAAGCCTATTCCATGGCTTCTGGCTGCTGGGAATGGGTGCTGTGGCCCTGATCCAGATCACCAGACCCTAGGCTGGGATACAGGTGGGAAGTAGACCTCAGTGAGGTTTGTACGGTCCATGTCACAGTGGGTCACATCCATGCTGAAGCTGCTGGTCTGGTTGCTGATCAAGATGGGCATTGACAGCTGGCCTGGATGTTTTCCTGTGTGGCTGGCATCTTCTCCTTTTGCTCTCTCCATGCACCCAGAAATGACCTCTGCCACCACCCACTTGAGATCCTTCTCTAAATCCCTTTTGCCACACTCTGGGCCCTTGTCCTCAGTGAGCAAACAGAAGATAATTTCCCTTGTAAAACCCTTCTTCAACCTTTTCTCAAGCTGAGTGTCCCTGGGAAAGGGTCTAAGTGCTAGTATGTGGTCACATGGGCCCCTCCTCATCCAGCACTTTCCCTTCCCCATCCCAGTCCCTCTGCGGCTTCAGAAGAGGACAGCTGATTTGCAGCATGATTATCACATGCCAGACACTGTCCCAGACCTGTCATATGTTATACCACAGCCTAGATTCAGACATCGTTGTTCCCATACCCAAGTGTGGATTCAGGATCAGGAGTTCACTGACTTGCTGGGGACTCCCAGCTGGGACAGGCAGAACAGGAGTCACCCTTAGATTTCAGACTCTGGGCCTGCAGCTCTGCCCATTCCCTGGCTGCCTTCCTTGAGGCTCCAGAACAGCAATCTTCTCCCTCCCTGCGTGCAGCTTAGGGACAGAATCAACAGTGTGCACATTTTTTACTCTGAGCCATTAAAGGTCCTGTTTAAAAGTCACTACTTTGCAGAGACCTATCACAGTCTTCAGGGACTGTGAAGAGAAATAAGGAAGGCACTGGCCTCTGTAGGATCTCCTTGGAAGATTTGGGGTTGACCCAGGAGATAGACCCAGCCTAGCATAGGAAGGGGGCAGGCCTGAGCTCACCTGTAACTGCCTCATTCTGTCATCCTTTGCTTTCTTAGGACCAAGAGCCAAGGAGAAGTGCAAGATAGATCTGTTCTATTTATTTCTAACCATGAGGCTCCAGCCACATGCTGACTCTGTAGGGAAGACCCTGGGGATCTTCAGTGGAGAAGCAGAGAAGTGACTGCTGCTAGAACCAGCCATCTTTTCAGGACCCCTGTGGTACTGAGAGGGAGGGGGCCCCAGGTCAGTTCCCAAAGGGATCCAAGACAGGTGGGAAGCTGCTGGCACCATCCTACAAAAATGAAAAGAATAAACAGAGATAGCTAGGCTGGCCATCTGCCATTTATACCCAAGTTCCTGAATGACCTGCAAGACCACAGGTTTGCTCACCAAGGAGGCCAAAGACCATCTAGGCACCCTGACATTCTGGAATGTGGCATTTGGCTTTTTCCTACCAGACAGCTGGAGACAGGTGTTATGGTTTAGAGATGAGGTGTTCCCCAAAAGTTCACATGTGAGACAATGAAAGAAAGTTTAGAGGTGAAATGATTGTGTTCTGAGAGCCTTAACCCAATCAGTGCATTAATCCCCTGAAAGGGATTAGCTGGGTGATAACTTCAGGCAGGTAGGGTGGGTCCCTGAGGGCATGCCTTTGGGGTTTATATTTTGTGCTTACTGAGCAGAGCTCTCTGTGATTCCTGATCATCATGTCCTGAGCTGCTTTCCTTCACCACACTCTTCCGCCATGATGTTCTGCCTCACCTTGAGCCCCAAGGTATGGAACCAGCCTTTTATGGACTGAGACCTTTGAAACCATGAACTTTTCCTCCTCTAATTATTCTTGTCAGGTCTGTTAGTCACAGTGGTGGAAAAGCTGACTACAACAATAGGCAAAATTTGATCTGTTCATGCAGTGCCTCCAAACCAATCCTAGATCACTACTATCCTTTGTGCAACTTACATGAATTGAAAAGAAGGGCCATGACCTTTGTCACATGCCCGCCAATTTCTACTATGCCTGAACTAGGTATGTGGCCACTTATCTCCTTGTTTTTCCTTGTCAAATGTGGGCAGAGAATTCGGGCCAATTCCTTCTATTATTTCAGGTCACCCCTAACCTGATGCAGCCTCAGTGCCCCCTTTCTTGGTCTGTACCACCCCTTTCCCTTAATAGGGTGCACTCTATAAGACCCCTTTTGCCTGTATCCTCCTAGCCAAAATTTTGATGATTGATGATCTTGTATGTGACAGACCAGGTCTGTCTGCAAGTCCAAGGTCACCCTAATAATCTACATGCTTGATGGTAGAGGGGCACGGCATACCTGGATGTGATTTCTCTGCAAGGTGATGGACAATTGTCAAACTGCTCACAAAAATCAGTCAGGAGAGACCAGGATAAGCTGCAGTAACACACATCCCTCTCAATCACTGTGGCTTAAGACAAAGGTGCAACATATCCATGTGTATCAGCTGGGGTACTTCTCTTCATTGTCCTCACTCAGAGATCCAGGCCAAAGTAGGCACATCCTCCATGATTGTGGAAGCAGAGGAAAAGGAACATGTTGACTTGTGCCCTGGTTCCCATCTGGAAGTGCCATGTGTCATGTCGCTCACATTTCAATGACTAAAGCAAATCACATGGCTCCAATTACCTCCATATCAGTTGACAAGTGTCCAGAAATAGAATCAGAAATAGTTAGTGAACAACTCTGGCAATTATTCCAGCACAGATTATCTTTGTGTTTTCTTTTCTATCTTGATTTAAAATGTGAAATTTTTACCCCATCTAAGAACAAAGACTTTCTTGTCTCAGTTTGCATGGTGCATTTTATACGCATGACTTCTGACAGGTCTAACACATTTATAATATTGACCATAAATGCACTTTTGTGAGATTTCAGTCCCCCACTGGAAAACGCCTCTCAGCTAACAGAGATCCTGCAGGACTGCCATCCTCATAGTGAGGGCAACTTAAGAGAAAGAAGGGGAGGCCCAGGTAACTCTGGGGGAAAGTAGTTGGTTGAAGATGTCAGTGCCTTGAGGCATGAACGTGGAACTTTTGTTTGTGTGTGATCATTCCTCAGCGGTGCCTGCTGAGGTATCCTTCCACTGTGTACCAGATCCTTTAATGACCAACCTGGACCATTCTCATAATTTCCTGGTCACTTCAGTTACCTACAGATTCAGTTCCATTCAATTACAAATCTTCAATCTCCAAATTGATTTAGATCCTCCTTCCCTCCCCTCCCTGGTACAATCTTGTGTTGGGTCCCTGCTGGGAAAAGAGCAGTTGGTTCTGAGTCATTTCCTCCACTTTATCATGACTCCACCTCTCTGAGGTGATGGGGTTAGGAGGAAGGCAGAATATGAGGGTCTCTTGACAGTTGTAGCCCTCTCCCTTCACTGTGGCTTTGCTTTCCCACCCGGTGGCAGGTGCCCACATGCTGGCCTTCCTGTGGGGAACACGTCAAGTCCTAGGGTGGTGACTCTCCACTGCACAGGACCTTGACATGGGCAGTCCAGCTTGGCTTGATCTCTTCCATATTTCCCCACGTCGATATATCTCACATCCACTTTGTTCTAGGGATTCCGACTTTGTTTTGTTGTTATTTGATTTTGTTTTTGTGGGGCTAAGGCTCAAACTCAGGGACTCACATGTGTTGGGCAAATACTCTACCACTGAGCTACAATGTCTGACTCTGCCTTTGGTTTTTGTACCAAAGATATAGCTCTGCCTGGCTCCCTCTGGAGTGTGTGTTCACCTGTGGGAGACTCACACATCCCAGTCAAGCCCAATTACCGCAGTCTGGCTGGGCACAAAATCACGAGCCACTCACAGCTTTGTGGATTCAAACAGCAATTCTTTATTCCCGAACTCACACCGGCCCTCTACAAACACGTTCTGGGGAAATCCACGTTCTGGGCAAAATTCACGTTCTGAATCCCAAATACTCTGGGAGCGGGCGTGCCTGAGGCAGCAGGATATGCTGTATTCCCAGCAGGGTACACCTTAAACCTGGAACCGCCCTAAACCCAAGGAGCAGGATACTCCCTAAAACCTGATCCGCCCTAAACCCAGATCCGCCCTGGTCCTTATGCAAGGTCACCTTACTCAAAGATACATGCAATGTCACTGCAAATGTCCAAGGCAAGTCCATTTCCACGAGTCCTTCCTCTAAGCAACATGGGGTACTTTTGTTTGTGTGTGATCATTCCTCAGCGGTGCCTGGAAATTTCGATGCGTCATTCCTACTTGGCAATGGCCCTCAGCACCCAATGGTGGGAGTGCAGGCTGTTCCTCAGCTGCCCCTCTCCTGGCTCTGTATCTCTCTCTTCTTCTCTCCTCCTTAATCCCTAGAAGTGATTTATTCAGAGCCTCCCCATTTTTCTTTTATTTTTGGTGGTGGGGGGTGGCATGGGGGTGGGGAGAAGCAGCCTAGCATTTCTTGGCTCTCTCCTTCCTTCTTTTTCCAACTTTTTCTTACAGATGGGGATGAGTGGCTAGTTGCAGAGATAATTCAATATTATCTTAGGGTCCGGTGTCAGTCCCCAAATGGTTCTCTAGGATACAGGATGCTTCGTATCTTTATATTCTTAGTTTGGGGTTCTAATCGTCAACTCCAGGAAACAGAAAAGTGTTGTTATGGTGGGTTTAATGTTAGATACAAGAAAAAATTGATCCCAGAGAGATGCCCTGCCCCATCACGGAGGATGAAGAAGGCCCCTGTGTTCTGAGCCCTCAGAACCCCAGCAGCTCTGTGGGAAATGCAGGCTTCTGCCATCTCAGAACTCTATTGGGCTTGCCCTAGACAGCTCTGTCCTTGGAGGGCCCAGACTCCCATCTATTCCAGGGCCAGGCAGGACCCCTGGAAACCCACTCATCCCTACTCCCCACATAGGCCTCTGTAGGATGCAAACATATCTTCTAAATTCCCATGACTGGCCCCATTTCCATTATGATTTAACCCCTCGCAATGCTGGTACAATGGAAGAAATTGAATCTTTTTCAGGGGAGGATTTTTGGAGAGGTGACATGGAGCTCACATAGAGACCTCAGTCTTTCTACTGCTCCCATCCTCCCCACAGCCCAGTGTTTAGCCATTCTTTCCTACAGCATACCTCTTCCCTGCTCTGGACGAAAACTCTGATTTTTGGAGGCTTATTCTTAAGACCCAAGGAGGAGCCATGCTGGGCTGAGCTGACCCCAGAAGATTTGATCTGATTTCTCTTATACATCAGTCCCTTCAAAATCCTTGACTGGGTATAAAATGGGCCTGGTAGAGATTTTCCCAGGCTACTGCAAAACCTAGAAACCAGAGCAGGATTCCTGGCTTGGAGTAGGAGAACCAGGAAAGCTTTTCATTCTCCTGCTGTATTAGCAGGAGATGGTGAGAAGTTCTATGGGGCTACAGCTGGAGCCCAAGTGAGATGAGAGAGCGAGGGTCCTGTGGATCTAACCACCCCAACCCACCGCACCGTTTCCCCCAGGTGTGTCAGAGTCCTGGACTTCAAGCCAGGAGGCCAACTTCTCATCTTGGTTCAGCCATCAAACTACCTTAGGCCTTGGGTAATTCCCTTCACCTATAGACCCAGATAGTTTGTGTCTGGGCTCTTCCGCCTACTGCACATGAGGTAAGCAGGTCTTGAGTTAAAGGAAATTTGAGTACTTCAGAACATGGGGAAGCACATGCAGAGAGGGAAGGAGGTTCAGACAGGCTGAGGGCCAAGATGGTGAAGAGGAGTGGGTATAGAATGGGGACAATGCAGGAGGTAAAACTTCAGGACATGCACAGTATGAGAAAGCCTCTTCAGAGAGGATCCACATTATAGGGACCATGGTTAACTGTACAGGAAGGAGAAAATGAGGAGTATGCATTAGGGGAGAAATAAGATGTAGATGGAATAAAAGGTAAAGAGAGGTGCAGGGAGTGGGAGAAGAAAGGCAGGATGTAATGAGAAGTGGCAGAGGGATCGCTGAGCAAGGGGTCACACTGGATGATGAAGAGTCACAACAGGCTGGCTGGAGGGGTAAAACATGGTGGGGACAGGAAGGGCAGGAGAGTAGGGTAAGGTGTGGTGAGGGGATTGGAGGAAGAGCACTTGAGAGGAATGTTGGGTCACAACCTAGAGAAACAGGCAAGAACTAGGCTGAGGTGCCCCTGATAGGCTATTGTTGTTTGAGGCCTTCACATTGCATCTAGAAAGGTCTGCAGAGCAGCATGTGGACTGTTTTCAGTTCAGAATAGGTGCTCAGGTGAACTGTGGTTACACTTGAAATTTGCTGCACTATTTCAGTCTCGGGATCCAGCCCAGCTCTCTTGCAAATCCAGGTTCCCAGGCACATCCACGTAGGTGTCCCACAAGCCTTGCTACCCAACATGCCTAAAACTGAACAAGTCATCTCTGCTCTTCTCCTATCAATGCTGAGGCACAACCAGCCAGCCACTCTCCCAAGATTGGAACACCAGAGACGGCTCTCCCTCTTTCCTGTGTCCCTCCCTCCCTGTCCAAATAGTTCATCACCATGTCCTGTAAATTCTCTCTCCTCTCCATCCCTGTTGCCCCACTTCCTACAGCTGCCATTGGCCAATCTCTGCTCCATCCATTCCCCACCTCAATCATCCACAATGTGGATGATTCAGCTACTGAAAAAGGAAATCATGTCAGGTGACGTCCTACTTGAAGTTCTTCAGTGGCTTGGAGTAGCTGATATGGGCTGAATTGAGTCTCCCCAAATCCCTATGTTAAAATCTAACCCCTAATGTAGACTGTATTTGGAGAGAGTCTTTAAGGAGGTAACTGGGATTAAATGAGGTTATAAGGATGGGTCCCTGATCCTTGTATGGACTGGTGTCCTTATAAGTAGAGGCAGACACACCCCATTACTTTCTCTCTCTCCTTCTCTCTCTCTCTCTCTCTCTCTCTCTCTCTCTCTCTCTCACACACACACACACACACACACACACACACACACACACACACACTCAGACACAGAAGAAAAGCCATGTGAGGACACAGTGAGAAGGCAGCTCTCTCCAAGACAGGGAAGAAAGCCTCACCAGAAACCAATCCTGACAGCACCTTGATCTTGAACTTTTAGCCTCCAGAACTGAGAGAAAATAAATTTCTGTTTAGGTTGCTGAGTCTGAATCATTTTGTTATGATGGCCTGAGCAGACTAGTATCATGGCTCTCTGGTGTTGCTTTAGTTTAGTTTGCAAGGCTAAGCATCTTGATCTAGTCCTGACATTGAGCCCTGGTTCCTGTACACATATTCCTATGAAATGCACACATCTCATTGTTGTGACATTGACACACTGCATTGGTGTGCTTCCAGGTAAGCACAGCTACATCTGCATTCAAGGCACTTTCCAGGTCATACATATCACACCATCTGTGCCACGTGCTCTTCAAGGTCTTACATTTCCTGCGTCTGCCTGGAAAAACAATAACATCAGTAACAAGCATAAATAATCACAAACTTACCAGGCAGTGTGATGCATAAATTATATCAGTTATGTATTGGGATCCCTCCCAAATCCCAAAGTAGATAATATCTTAGTTATGCAATTGAGAGAAAAAAAATGCAAGACTTGGAGACCTTAGGTGACATGATCAAGGTCACCTTGCCTGTAATCTAAGAGTTGGGACTTTAAACTCAGGTCTCCACAAACAAGCCATTCTTTGCTTTCTGCCATTTCATACAGCATCACTAAATGACCCAGAATATGCGTCTTCCATCTGTCCTCATTTGGTGAAATCTGCCTGGTCTTTCAAAATTAGCTCGGACATCTTTCTGCCAGGCTGAATCTTACATGCTTCCTCCTGAATGCTCCCAAACTACCCTTTCCTTGCCTCAGCTACAGCCCTGGACTTTCAGAAGGATCATGGAAAGTAGAGTCTCTATTTTAGGTGTTTTTTTAATTCATCTCTGGAAGAGCAGTCAATGAATACCTTTGAATTGATGAAAAGATTATCTTTTTGTTGGATTTTTTTTTAAAGGAACTAAGAAAACAAACTACTGTAATTTTTCTGGTTAATGTTGGAAACTCCACTCGACTATTCCTCTTTTTAGGAAGCATCCCGGTTTTCTTTGTCCATTATATGATGCTTCAGCATCTAATGCTGATGTCTCTGACTTCTTACGGTTTTCCTGTATTCCCTCCCGTATTATAATCAACAGTTCTCCTGTCTGTTCCATCTACTGAACTGGAATCACCACCTTAACGTTAGAATACCTTGCAAACCTTCATGAGATGTTTACATGGAAATAATTATGAGATTAGCACATTTAAAAATAATATTGGGCACAGTGAAAAACTTGAAAGGATTTTGACAGGAATGATCATTAACTTTTTAGGTATGATAACAGCATTATGATTATATTTTTAAAAGTGTCCATGTAACTGGGTGTGGGGGCCCATGTTGCTAATCCCAGTTACTCCGGAGGCTGAGGTAGGAAGTTGCAAGTTTAAGGCCAGCCTGGGCAATTTAGGGAAACCCTTTCTCAAATGAAAGTAAAAAAAGAAAAAAGTAGAGCACCCCTGAATCCAATCCCCAGCACTGCAAATAAATAAATAAATAAATAAATAAATAAATAAATAAATAAAACAAAACCCTGTTCATTTATTTTAAAAATACCTACTTCACAGATGAAGTTTTTTGATGTCTGGAATTTGCTTCAAAATAATGGGAGGTGGGCTAGTTGGGAATGGAAGAAACAAAACTGGTTGTGAGTTGATAACTGCTGAAGCTGGGAGATAGTACATGGGAGTTCATTACTCTCATCTCTTTATTGTTCTACATATTAGCAGTTTTCCAAAATAAAAGTTAAACTACAAGAGATAAGATTAGGTACACGTATAGAAAGACACTGGGGCTGTGTTTCTATCTTCATGTCTGAACAGGCACATGGATGATAGGGGGTAAGAGGAGATAGGGGCATAATGGTTTGGAACAGGGGATCTCACACTTGAGAGAGTGCAGCAGATTCCTTTGGAAGGCCTGTTTGAAACAGATTTCTGAGTCCTATTCCCAGAGGTCAGGAGTGGAGTCTGGGATAAGGCCTTAGAATTTTCATTTCTTGTACATCAGCAGTTTGGATCTTAAATGTCCCCCAAAAGCTCATCAGCCGATGCTGATGTTGCTTATCTGGAGACCACATTTTGAAAAAATCATTAGTTTATAGTTTGGATTTCAATGTCAGATGTCCAAGTACACATTTGAGTTCTGTTAAGATAGTTAAGATATGGACTCTGTCAAGATATGGACTCTGGGTAAATCACTTGTCTGCTGTGTCGTCATCCGTAAAATGGGTGTCATTGTATCTTATAGGGTGGCCATGGTGATTCAGTGAGATAGGGTTAAGCACTAGACATGGTGCCCAGGTTACTTACAATACCTAATACAATGTAAATACTAGGGGTCAGCCTCCTCTTCCTCTTTTAAATCCTTGGAGAGCTTTGGTGATAGGGGGAGCCTGAAAAATTACCTCTTCTAATGTTTCTAATTTATTTATGGTTATTTTTGCAGTGCTGGGAAGAGAACACAGGGCCTCCCATATGATAGTTAAGTGCTCTATCACCAAGCTACATCCCCATCCCCAATATTCTAGTGGTTATACATAAAAAATCCCAGGGCTGGGGATATAGCTCAGTTGGTAGAGTGCTTGCCTTGCATGCACAAGGCCCTAGGTTCAATCCCCAGCACAACAACAACAACAACAACAACAACAAAAATACCAAACATTCTCCATATCTGCAGGTTCTGAATTCACAGTCTGAACAAATCACAGTTTGAATATCCTACTTTGAATGCCCCATTTATTTCTATTGGTGTTCGGACTGATTCAGGACTGTTGCTGAATCACAGTTTGAACCACAGGTCAAACACTTATCTTGTGGTAGATCCAGAACCAGAATCCACTTCTTTCAACTTTAGTATTTTTAATTTGCTATACATTGAAAGAGGACTCATATGAATGGAAAAGTTCATTGAAAGTGGAAGAAGGGGCTTGTCTACTGAAATCTTGAGTAGTGCATCACATCAGTATCTAAAAAGTGAGGTTTTGGAAAAGATATAAGAAAATACACCTGCTAACACCATGAAATAGACATGCCATCGTAAAAAAGGCATGGTGAGGGACTGCATCATGGGGACTCCGTGAGGAGAAGCAGAGTGAAAGAACTATCTCACATCAGTAGCAAAGCCACCTGGCATAGCAGGGAAGACAGGGGCCGTAGAGAGAGCTCCTATTCCTGGGACTCCTCCTCTGGCTTTGCTATGAACTATTTATGTGTCTTTGAGCAGTCAGCCTCACCTCTCGGACCTTCTCTTTCCATTTGGAAGTTTTTTTTTTTTTGGGGGGGGTGGTGGTGGCAGGGATTAAACTCAGGGACACTTAACTACTGAGCCACCTTCCCAGCCTTTTTTTTTTTTTTTTGTATTTTATTTTAAGACAGGGTTTCACTGAGTTGCTTAGGCCCTGCTAAGTTGCTGAGACTGGCTTTGAACTCAAGATACTCATGCTTCAGCCTCCCTAGCTGCTGGGATTACAGGTGTGGGCTACCATGCCCTGCTCACCTGAGAGTTCTTACTACAGTTGGCTCTCCATATCTGCGGGTTCTGCATCCACAGTTTGAACCAACCATAGATCAAAAATATTCAGAAAAAAATTGCATCTCTATTTAACATGCACAGACTTTTCTACTTGTCATTATTCCCTAAACAATACCATGTAACAACTATCTGCATAGTATTTACATTGTATTAGGTTTTGTAAGTAACCTAAATATGATTTAAAGTATACAGGAGAATATGTGTATGTCATAGGCAAGTAGTACACCATTTACATAAGAGACTTGAGCATCCGCAGATTCTGGTGTCCACGGAGAGGGGAACCAATTCTCAGATGCCAAGAGACAAGTGTGTACTTCAGGCACTTTGCTAAACCTGTTATCCCATGAAATTTTTCTGATGACTTGATGTGATGTGCCAGATCTCTCCTGCCTGTGTCTCTGGGTCCATTCTTCCCGTTTCCCCACCTGCTCTCTGCATTGCCATGGAGGTCGACTTGTGTGCACTGTTATCGGTAGAGCTCTCATGCCCTTT
Source organism: Spermophilus citellus (assembly GCF_964194105.1). Lineage (NCBI taxonomy): Eukaryota > Metazoa > Chordata > Mammalia > Rodentia > Sciuridae > Spermophilus > Spermophilus citellus. The sequence goes on from NC_138185.1 coordinate 165,095,201, forward strand.
AGATAACCAGGGGTTCAGCAAGAGATGGGAGAGGGGAGACAGGAGAGGACAGGGTGTTTATTCCCCTGATTCCTCCCTGTGAGGCTGTCTTAGGCTGGCTGTTTTCTACTGAAAGGTGTTGCCCCTCTCTAAGTAGCCTACCTACCTGACTCTTCTCTTAATTCCGAAAACCTCTCCACTCCCAAAACCTCTCTAGGAATAATCGCAGCTCTGTTGCTGACAGCCCTGGGTTTCCAATTCTGTCCCGGCCTTCGGAATATCCTACTTTGAATGCCGCATTTATTTCTATTGGTGTTCGGACTGATCCAGGACTGTTGCTGGAAGTGGCCCCAGGAGACAAACTCATAAAATGGGACTCAAAGTTTAGGTGGCTCATGTTTTTGAGCCATTCAGAGTTCACTTCCTTGATGAGGGCAAATGATGGATCATGAAAGATGGTGGCAGTAAGATTGTCCAAAACACCATTGAAGGTAGTATGAGGGCAAGGTGTTGGGAGATCAAGTGGTTCTAACATCACTAGGGCAATAACCATGATTATAAAAATTGTGGAGTCTATGGATTCTTTGGGTGGCTTTGGTGATTGCTATGGTTTGGATCTTGAATATTCCCCCAAAGCTCATATGTTGAAAGTACATTTGCCAGCTAGTGGTGCCAACTCAAGGTGGCAGAAACTAGGAGGTGGGGACTATTTGAAGGAAGCAGGTCCCTGGGGGTGTGTCCTTCTCTGTCTCTTTGCTTCTTGGCCCTCATTTGAGTTTCCTTTGCCACACCCTCCTGCCATGAGGTTCTGCCTACAGGCCCAGAAAAAATGAAGCCAGGTGACCAGGGACTAAAACCACAAGCCAAAATAAATCTCCCCTCCTTTAAGTTGTTTTTCTCAGGTATTTTGTCAGAGCCATGGAAAGCTGACCAACACGGATATCCTACAGGAAGGATGGGAAAAACAAATTTTAAGCTTTAAATATACTCATGGAGAACTGGCAGTCCTCCCAGGAAACTCTAAAGGAGCCCCCTCGTTTCCTGTAGGCACAGTGAAGATAGAGATGTGGACCAAGTCCAAGTTGTAGCATGAATTAAGCACTCTCGTTAGGAGTGAGGAAGGAGTGAAACCAAGTGACATGTGACTTTATCCATGCAGAACTGGGTGCCTCATCCAACACAATTATAAAATTGGCTGTACATGGCAGTACTCCATCGTAAAATAGAAGTGGTATATAAAAACCCAGGCCAATTAGGTCATCCTACTGCAAGGCTGTAGGAACAGGTGGTTTAGACTCCTGCGGTAACTCTGGCTACAGCTTTGCTACCTCTCTCTCCACCACACTTTGGCTTCCCAGAGAATTCCCTGTGATCAGTTTATAATTTAGGAAAAAAAAAAAGAACTTAATTCTGCATTTGCACAGTGTGCCAGCATAGTCCAGAGGTGGACAACATCATGCTCTAGCCCTACTCAGGTGTGGCCCTCAAAGACAGGCTGTACTGAAACCCTCCCAGTGGGCAGAATTTCAGGCAGTGTATTACATGTTCAGTTTGATCTGAATTATGGATCTACATTGGCTCATACTGAAGACTTGAAAGGAAGTCAACTAGGAGCAAAATATTGGGTGGTTTGTCCTCTCCAAAGCTCATGTTGAATCTTAATCCCCAGAGTCATATCTTAGTGGTTTGGAGGTGTGTCCTTTGGGAGGTAATCAGGATTAGATGAAATAAGAGGATGGAGCCCTGTGATTGCATTAGTGGCCTTATAAGAAGAGAAAGAGAGACCTGAGTTGGTAAGCTTTCTGTGTTTCACCACATGATGTCTTGTGCCACTTTGGGACTCTGCAGTATGTGCCCACCAGCAAGAAGGCTCTTACCAGATGTGGTCCCTTAAATGTGGATTTCCCAGTTTCCTTAACTGTAAGAAATAAGCTTCTTTTCTTTATAAATTACCCAATCTATGATATTCAGTTATAGCAACAGAAAATGGATGAACACAAGGAAATCTGGGGAAGGCGTGGAATGAGGTACACAGTGTGAAGATGTTTGTGTCCCACTTAAATGTCTACCAGAGCAACCATGGTGGCCAATGTTCTCAATAATCAGATGGACTCTATGCTATGCACTTGTTCTGACACTTGTTCCATGGATCCATGTAGGAGATGGCAGCAGGAATGGAGTCTATACTTGGGCTCAACAACACACGTGTCTCCTCATCAAGTTTCATTTGGCTATTGTCACTAAGAGTGTATGAGCTGCTAATAGCAAAAGCAACAGATGAGCCATTGATATAGCAATATCTCCCAGGAAGACCAGCTGGTTGCCTGGTGTCAGGTTAATTACACTGGACTACTCCTATCATTGTGGAAGAGGCAGAAGTTAGCCTTTACAGAGTATCCATATTCTTGGTATGGATTAGCCTTTCTTGCCCATAGTGTTTCTGCTATCATCTGCTTTATGGACTCAGAATGCCTTATCCATCACTATGGCATCTTCTACAACATGTCTCTAACCAGAGGTGCTGGTCTGACCATATTTTCTATTATCCAAAGGAGGCTTGACCTTGGGTGGGATGGCTTGATGCAGACTCAATTACAGCACAAGCTAGGAGATAATACCTTGTGAAATTATTGTGCTATCTTACTGTATATGTTCTAATTTACATTCTTTAATATTTAGTGTTGTCTGCCTCTACATAGGATTCATAGGTCTTGACATCAAGGGGAAAGGGATAGGATCATTTCTGAATCTAATAATCTACTTACAAATTTTTGATTTCTGTTTCTAAGTCTTGGGCTTAGTAAGTTTATAGGTACCAATGTCCAAGGGATAAATGCTTCCATCAAGAACCATAGTTATGGTTCTGATGAAAAAGAAGCTGAGCCTGCCCCTAGCCATTTTGGATTCACTGAATTGGGTAGGGTAATTACTTGCAGGAAATTGGGTTGCTGTTACACAATGAGATTAAGAAGGACTGTGTTTGAAACTTGGGGATTTGTTTAGTGTGTATTTTCAAACTCTCTTACTCAAAAGTACTGATCAATGAAAAACTGAGCAACATGCCAAGAACCATGAAGGTTTTCATGATCCCACCAAGTAAAGAACTTTGCCCAGTTTAGATGCTGGGTGGAATCGTTGGAAAAGGTGACAGCATGACATAGCAGAAGGTGAATGTATAGAGTCCACCATTTTGTAGCTCTGTAAGAATCTTAATATTTGAGGTTAACCAACCATCCCAGTTTCCCAGGACTGGGGGATTTCCTGGGACACAAGACTTTCAGTGCGAAAACTGTGAAAGTCCTGGGAAAATCAAGACAGAGCATACTGTTATGGTCTTTATTTTCTTCTGTAAATAATGACTTCATTTCATACCCAATAAGAGTGTGTGAAGGTGGTAGGATCTTGGACCTCAGTAGACCTAGATCTTGGATCTCAGTAGACCTAGATATGAAGTGCCACTTGTGAAATGTCCTTGGACAGATTCCTCAACTTCTCCCAGGGCCTCCCTTCTTTCTTGAAGTCCACAAGTTGTTTTTGCTTACCATCATCTGCCTTACTTATTAGCATGCAAGACCTGATGTGGCCTTCTGGCCCTTTCTGGATTGCTCTTTCATTGATACCAAGCTTGTCTGTCTTAATTTTTCACTATGACCTGGGGTTGGCCTGACTTGGAAGTCCTGGTGACCACTGGTCATCTCTCCAGGTATTAATTTACAAGCCTAACACTTCTAGGGTATGTATATACTATGTACCATGGTAATTGACTTGACAAGGATTCATTTAATTTTTGCAACCCTGCATTTTTTTTATTGAGAAAAATGAGAACCAGGGAAGTCATCACCTGTTTAAAAATTCACAGGTAGACTTGGGACTCAAACCCTACAGAGTGCTGAGGGCAAGCACCAGCATGTGAAGGGCCAAAATGTAATTCTATAGGCCTTGACCCCATAGCAGGTATCACACAAATAGCTTCAGTGCCAGGATGGTCACTTAAATGAGAGAGATGGGTTGGGTAGGAAACCTGGGGAATTGAGGAGGTAGACCCTGTGTATGTGGGGTGGCCACTTATTAGCACATAAAATCATTAACACTCAGTGTGATCAGAAAAGCCCAGATCCAGATTTTTTACAAAATATTTCAGTTTTTAAGTATTAACAACTCTTCCAATTTTTAACAAAGCATTGCATGGATCAAGCTCTTCAAGTTCTTCAAGATTTTAACTGCTGCCCCACGGTCACAGAAAGAGAAATTGATTGAATGAGTTAGAGGTACTGATCATGGGAAGAGAATGAATATTTACCACATAGTGTGGAAAAATTCCATTCACGTAATGGTCAGTTTGTAATAAAGATGGCAGGGTGAGGACCAGCTTCCATTGTTTTTCCACTCAGGTAGAAGTAAGGAAGAACTTGAGATGAGCAGAAAGGACCAAGAGTAGAAAACAGAATCTGAGGATTTTGAGGCACCAGAATAGTCTACCTTGAGTCAACTTCTTCCTAGATTTTTCAGAAAAAGGCAGCACTATTTCTAGGTATGTGTTAATCAGGTTTTGTTGTTGTTATTGTTGTTGTTGTTTTGTCACTGTGACCAAAACAACCAACAAGAACAATTTAGGGAAGGAAAAGTTTATTTTGAGCTCACCATTTCAGAGATTTAGTCCATGGTGGGTTGACTCTTCTGCTCTGAGTCCAAGGTAAGACAGGACATCAATGGCAGAAGGGCATGGGGCAGGAGGGCTCTTCCATTCATGGCCACCAGGAAGCCGCAGGGTCAAGGGGAAGGGACTGCAGGGAAAAATGAACCCTTCCAGGGCATGTCCCCAGTGACCACCTCCTCCAGCCATGCTCCACCTACCTACAGTTTACCACCCAGTTAGTCCATTCAAACTAAGGTGAACTGGTTATAGCTCTCATAATCCAACCATTTTATCTCTGAATACGCCTTCATTCATACAGGAGCTTTGAGGGGACATCTCCTATCCAAATCATAATAGTCCCCAACACAGCAATGTCTTGAGGTAGAGTTTTGGAAAGTGCTTGAATCATGAGAGCACTAGTCTCATTAGTAGATTAATCCATTGGAAAATGAAATCAGTTGAACACTTTTTCATGTGTTTGCTGGTCGATTGTATATCTTCCTCTGAGAACTGTCTGTAGCAATAATAAGCATTGGCTAAAATGTGGGGAAAAGGCACACTCATACATTGCTGGAGGGACTGCAAATTGGTGCAACCACTCTGGAGAGCAGTGTGGAGATTCCTTAGGAAACTTGGAATGGAACCACCATTTGACCCAGCTATCCCACTCCTCAGTCTTTTCCCAAAGGACTTAAAATCAGCATGCTATAGTGATGTAGCCACATCAATGTTTATAGCAGCTCAATTCACGATAGCTAAACTGTGGAACCAACCTAGATGCCCTTCAATAGATAAATGGATTAAAAAAAACCTGTGGTATATATGCACAATGGAATATTATTCAGCATTAAAAGAGAATAAAATTATGGCATTTGCAGGCAAATGGATGGAGTTGGAGAATATCATGCTAAGTGAATTAAGCCATTCCCAAAAAAAAAAACAAAGGCAGAAAGTTCTCTCTGATAAGTGGATGCTGGTCTATAATTGGGGGAGCATGGGGAGAATGGAGGAACTTTGATTGGGCAAAGATGAGCCAGAGGAGGTGGGTAGTCATGGGGGCAGGAAAGATGGTGGAATGAGATGGACATAATTACCCTCAGTACATGTATAACTGCACATATGGTGTGACTATACATCGTGTACAAACAAAGAAATGAAAAGTTGTGCTCCATTTGTGTATGAATCAAAATGCATTCTGCTGTCATATATACTTATTAGAACAAATAAAAAAATGACTGAATATTATCATTACAAAGAAAAATGAAATCAGTATCCCAAAGAGAGATCTTTGTACCCATGTTCATTGAATAGTCAAAATATGGAAACAACTCAAATGTCTGTTGACAGATGAATGGATAAATAGTGGTACATATATAAATGGACTATTACTAAGCCTTAAAAAAAGAAGGAAATCCTGTCATTTGTATATTGTGGGTGAACCTAGAAGACATGATAAGTGAAATAAGCCAGGCGGAGAAAGGTAAATGCCACATGATCTCACTTATAAGTGGAATTCACCAAAGTCAAATTCATGAAACAGAGACTAGAAGGATGATCACCAGGGGTTGGGTGAGGGAAATGGGGAGACATTGTCTAAAGGATACAAACTTGTAGTTATCAGATGAATAGGTTCTAGATATCTAATGTGCAGCATGAAGACTGTGGTTAAAATATAGGGAATACATTCTTGAAATTTGCTAAGAGAGTAGATCTCTACCATTCTTGTCACACAAAAAGGGCAACTAAGCCATTGTGGTGGTGCATGCCTATAATTACAGCAACTTGGGAGGCTGAGACAGGAGGATTGAAAGTTTGGGGCCAGCCTCAGCAACTTAGTGAGGTCTGTCTCAAAATAAAAAAATAAAAAGGGCTGGGTTTATGGATCAGTGGTAAAGTGACCCTGGGTTTCCCCTTTCATTTCTTGGCCATGTTGTGATGCCCAAGTCTCTCACGGGAATCTGAGCAGATACAAGTGCCATAGACTTGGACCTTCAGAGCTATAAGCTAAACAAACCTTTTTAAAATATAAAGTACCCAGTCTGAGGTATATTATTATAGATCAGGATTCTATTTCCCTGTTCCCTTCTGAAAATGCAGGAAGTACCACCTGTCATACAGACCAGTGCAGTTTCCCAAGAGTATTTTTTGGATACACTTTCCCAAGAAGGTGTTTTTTGAATCATCTTTCCCTGGGGCCAGATGACACTCCCTCATTAATTATCAGTAATTATCAGATTTCCCATCTGCCCTCAGAAGGTCTATCCAGGTGCCCCTAGAGGAAGCTCCTCAGTAAGGATGGAGACTGAGCAGAGAAGGGGGCCAGAGAAGTCGAGGGACCAGTTGCAGGCTGGCTTCTCCTGCTTTCCCTCCTTGGACACAGCCTGCTTCTCTGTGGATTTCTTTGCCTAGATCCAGTGTCCCCAAATTCAAGCTTTCTCTCTTTCTTTATTCTGATGCCTTTCAGAAGGGATCATGCTTAGGGCCTCACTAAGGTGCTGAGGCTGGCTTTGAACTTTCGATCCTCCTGCCTCAGCCTCCTGGGCTGCTGGGATTACAAGCATGTGCCACCGTGCCCGGCTTATGAAAGGTTTTTGGAACCCACATAGACAAATGTCAGCTTTCTCTTGGCCCTGGAGGTAAAAAATCTCCATCCTTACCCACAGAGTGATCATGGGTGGGGCAAACACTCATAAGCCATTCATCCTTCCATGGCATAGCATGTCATTGGGAAGCGGCTGCCTAGCCAAGGACCATGCTTCTCAATCTCCTTGGCATTTGGGTTAAAATGGGTTCTTTTACTAATAGAATACGAGCAAAAGTGATGAGCCTTCCTTCAGAGCCAAGGCAGTTTGGAGTGTATGCACCGTCTCTAATTTTCTTCCCATCTGCTGCTGAACGAAGAAGACTCCAAGGCCCCAGAGACTGGCAGAGTTACAACAGGAGAGGAAACGGAGTCCCTGAATCATCATGTGGAAGAAAGCCACCGGCTGATCAAAAGCCATTCTCACTGGATTATCACATGAGGGAGAAATAAACTTTCCTTTTGCTAAGCCCCTGAAATATCGGAGTTGATTTATTACATCAGCTAACAGTGCCCTGAAAATAAGTGAGACTAAGGGGTGGGGATGATGTGGCTCGTTCAGTAAAAGATGCTGACGATGATCGTGTGTGCGACGAATAACACACAGGCCGCAGGACTAGGGTGACACAAAGGGACGGTACAATGCTTTTGTCAATCAAGGTTGCCAGGCCCCTTGGTGCATGTGTGCTTGTTCATACGTGCGCGAGCGTGCACACACACACACACACACACACAGACAGACATGCACACACGTGCACACAGAGCTTCTGGATATATTCTAGAATCTCAGTGTTAAACCTGGAAGCAATTGACTTCAGTGGTCCTCTGTTACTGTGATGGGACAGGAGAAGCGTTGACTCAAGTCCCCAGAGTTGATGACACTGTTGATGCTGGTGGCATCTGACTGGCCCCAGCATCCTCAGTGAGCAACTTCAGGTTCCTGGGCTGCTCCTTTCAGCCCCGTTCGCTGTGGCTTACTTCCCTCTTGACAAAGCCTAGCATGTGGATAATCCAGAAAGGACTCCAAAAAAAGGCAAGGAACGGACACAAATGGATTTCATGATTTTGCATCTACCATTTAATCAGCTCAAAGGTTTTTATTCATTTTCAACTGGGTGGCATGAAAAAATACTGAATGAGCCTTTTATCCAAGACCCTCTTTCTGTCTGATTTTTTAATGCCATTGTCTTACAGATCCCATTGTCCTCTAGTTATTGCTTCTGCATCAGGATTTGTGCTCCTGATGCAGCTTTTTCCATGCCAGAAGTTTGAACTTAGGCAAAGGTTAAAAACCCTCAATCTAGAGAAAGAAGTTAGAGAAGAGCCTTCGTCACCAATTCATGACCACTCCTGGGCCTAAAACTTTCTCAGACATACCCAGGGGCCACAGCCAGGACCCACCTGCCTTTCCTCCACCCCCAGCAGCTCTTGCCACTCTGTGACCACACCCTATTCTGTTTCAGCCTGTGCCTGTGAGCACGCTGTTCCTTTTGTGTCTGTCCGTCAATACCAAGCCCTCTCACAGGAGTGACTCACTATTTTTTCTTCCTTCAAGATCCTTCCTAAAGGTCACGCTCTCTGGGAGGCCTTTCCCGGCTCCTCTGGGCTGAGTTAGTGTTTCTTTCCAGTGTGTTCCCACAGGACTCCGGCTGGGCCCCTCTTACAGCCATTTTTCCTTTGTACCTTGGTGTTCCCGGGCTTCATAAGCTCTTTCCCATCCTGCAGCTTTTGGAAGGGGCAATAGGGACCCCCACCCTCCTTTCCTTACCTGAATCATTTGGACCAGGAATGAAAATCGGATGCACAACAGTCACTCCACAGGGGCCCGGACCGCCACCGCAGCCTCCTACAAAGAGGTCTGCCTTCCGGAAATGGACTTCTGGGAATGAGCTGTGTTCTCTTAATTGAGAATTTGGGCTCAGATGAGAAAAGGGGATGTTCAGTTAGCTGTGGGAGTGAAGCTGGGAGTGAGGTCATGAAATGCCATCAGGGCTGGTGACTGTGCTGGACCCTGTGTCAGACAAGCAAACCAGGAAGCTCTTTGTGAGGTGGAGGAAAAGGAGGGGCCTAAAAAACAAGGAAACAAGGAGGGGAGAGACCTTGTAGTGTTTTTTGTTGTGGGGGTCAGTTGTCTAGGTTCCGGAGGGCTTTCAGGCCCCTGAGGCCTGGCTGTGCTCCTGCTTTGAGTTCTACAGGATCACCCTACCTGGCCTTCCCATGCCCTCCTCCATTTCTCTGAACTTATTTTAATGGGTTTCTGCTGCTTTTAACCCAAACAGTCTTTATTAAAAGGACTTTTGCTTCGCCCTCTAGACTGTGAGTTTCTTGTGGTCAGATCTCTTACTCTTCTTTGCGTCACCAGAACATATCTCAACATGTGGAGGGCATCCAAAGTGCTTTTGGTTGAATGAATAGTGAGTGCATGAATGCGGAGTATGTGTGTCTTGGAAATCAATATGGGGCCCTGGTTTCCTAACTGGGATCCTCCCCCGCTGTACCCTCCCCTCTATCTCCACAGCTCTCCGTCCATATGTCCTCCAGCTTCTTAAAGTCCAGGCTGTGACAGCTGGCATTTCCCTAAAATTTTTGTGCTTAAAAAAGTACCGTGTCTGGCACATTGGCACCTGACTGTGACGGAAAATGACACTTTCACCTCACCTCAGTTGCACCCGCTTCAGAAGAAACCCAGGGTGACCCCTGGACCATTTGCTGAAGAAACACAGGGAGAAGCGAGCTATATGTAGAGATATAAGTAGAGCTTTTATTTTTTTTTTTAAAACCAACCCAACATTTCCACTGGCAACTGTCAACATAGCTTATGACATGAGCACTGTTTCTTTTTTAGTTATTTTTTTTCTTAAAAAAAGTGTTTAAAATTAAACAGGTGTTTTTTTTTTTAATTTATCCCTCCCCCTTTAGAAAATGTATTTATGTCAATGCAGAAAGCCTAAAGATCCGTGGGCAGTTCTGTGGTGATGTCTGTGTGTTCACTGGTGTGTGTGTGTTTGTAAAGCCAGGTCCTCCCAAAAGTCATCAGGAAAAGTTCCTTGGGGCATGTCCATCTCTTTTTCTACCATCCCAGGCTCCAAGGGATTAGAGAGACTGAGACTCTCTTAGGAGGGCAAGAAATACCTCACAGGCTGGAAAAAAAAAGCTTCATGAGGTTTTAAAAACAAGCAGGAACATGGGAGAAATGAGGAATTCCAGTTCCCATCCTGTGCAAAAATTTTCAAATGTGGCTCGAGGGCCAGGAGAGGTGGAAGGAGCCCCTTGCTGTCTTATAACCCTCAAACTTGCATCACTTGAAGAAATCTAGGCAGCTCTCTATGTATGGCACATTAGGAGGTGAGGGGCTGGTGTAGCCCACATTTCTCAGAAGGCTGACATTTTAAATATCGTCTTTTTCTTTAAAGATCTCATTGATCGGACACCTCTTCTCTCCTGCTTCAGATATAAAGTCAGAGATGTTCCAGAAGGCCCCTTTTGTCTCCTCAGCTGCCCTTTGTCATTAAGTACGATTTCTATTTTTGTCCCATCACCCCCTCGGTGGGTTTTCTTGCAGGAGGATCCACATACAGACACGGACACAGTGAAATATAGAACTGGAGAGACGTGAACAGGGAAGAGGACAATTGCTTTTGGGTTTGGATTTGATTTCAACGCAAGCAAATAAAGCTCCACCCGCTTTCCACGTTGGTGTGAGAGCTCATTTCCGCTCAAACGCCACCCAGTCCTCCAAACAACACAGAGGGAAAAAAAAGAGATGGGAGACAGGACCTTGCTGGACCTCTGTGACCCTGTGAAAGTGGGAGGTGCGTTTCTGAAAATTCATGCCTCCATCTGTCGTCTTGGACCTGGGATTCTTTCACGGCACTTTGTCACTAACTTCAGAAAGAAACGACAAAGACAAAACAACCAGCAAAGCCCGATGGGAGAAATGAAAACAACCACCATAATGATTGGGATGAAAAGAGAACCCAGACCAGCCACGTGGTTTGGTTCATGTTCGCGCCTCACCAGCTGGATGGGAGAATCGTGACATATCCCAGTGGAGAGACAGGAGAAACCCTGTCCTCAAAGAAACTCGAGGCAAAGGAATAATCCGAAGGTGGACTAGAAGGACACAGGGTCTGCCCTTTGTTGGGTCAGGGACAGGAGTAGGAGTGAGAAGACAGAGGTGGATCTGTTGCTGTTGTTGGTTTGTATTTAATGAAATACTTTGGAAAGTGGGTGTCTCCTCCGTTCCATCTGATGAAGACTTGGCCCTTTCAGAGTGTGGCCAGGGCCTAGGTCAGGTGAGGTTCCTGGGGCTCGGCCCTGATGCTGCCTCCGCAGGGCTGCTCAGCCTGGGAAGGTCACTGTTGGGAAAGTGCCCTTCTCTTGGAAGAAAGTCCTTGGCCTGCCCTGCCGGAGGCCTGGTTCTGGCGCTCAGAACCCCTTGATATAGCAGTAGGCCTCCAGTGTGGCAAAGAGTATGTAGAGGAGCCACAGGCTCACAAAGAGCCACGTCGTGGCCAGCTTGCAGCCGCGGGGGCCACCGAGCTCCCCACCCAGGTGGGGCCTCCGTCGGTACAAGAGCACACTGATGCAGACAAATGCAAAGATGGTGAAAAGGGTGACGGAGAAGGCCAGTGTGCCTGCGGACACGTGGAACTCCTGTCCCTGCAGGGCCCAGTAGATGGCGGCCACGGACCAGGCCAGGCCAATACCCAGGAAGACATTGACGGCGTTGCTGCCAGTAACGTTGCCGATGGAGGCGTCTGCGTACACGTCCTGGAGGGCGGCGGCTTTGCTGGCAAATGTATCTGGAAAAGGACACAGACAAACGGGAGCTGGTGGGAGTCTGAGATGTGGAGGGCCTTTCTTCAAGTATGCCCCAGGGCACCCTGGCAGCAGGAGCTAAGGGGCCACGGCCAGTTCTGTCCGTTAATGAGCTGTGTGGCCTTGGGCAGGTCCCACTGCTGATTTGGGCCTCCTAGTCCTGAAAGATTACTAAGAGCCACCCAGTCCTGATATTCACCAAAAGGATTCATTGTTCTGTTTTGATTACTTTTTCATTAAGGAGAGTTCACCATTTTGGAATGTCTTCCCAGGGAACTTTGACATCCTGGGAAACTGCTTAACGTGGATGCCTGATTGTAATTGTCTGAGCAATGTCTATAGGCTCGGGGGGGGGGGGGGGGGGGGGCATTGATTTTCAGGCACCAAGGACAAGCAGGGTGAGCGGTGGACTCAAGGAAGACGGGATTCTCTCTTTGCTGTTAGTATATGGATCACAAAGACTTGAAGGATATTTGACTTTGGATCTTGGCACAGGTTGTAGGCCCAGGGAGGATCGCCAGGGACATCTAGCCCATTACTTTTATTTTGTAGGTAAGGAAAATAAGGGTCAAGGATCTACCCAAGGTCACAAAGGAAGTTAGCAAGAAACTTGACTTTCATGTAAGGTTCCTACCATTGACCTTCAACCAAAGAGCACCAGCCAGCTGTGAAATCAGATGTGGACCATAGCATCAACTTCCCAATGCTCCAAGTGCTGTTAGTTATTTTTTGGACAATTGCCAGGACTTGGAAATACCTCAAGACACCTCCCTGGCTGGTTTCTCCGGACTTGCCTCAACATTGCCAGTTTTCTCAGATCTCCTGGAGAAAACCTCTTGCCCTTTCTTGCCCGTGACCTTGCACTCAATCCTCTATTATTTATTCCCATATCTATTCTTTTCCCCATATCTGCTCTTTTTCCTCTGATGGCTTGGGTCTCTCAATGCCTGGAGAACAGTGATCACAGGGCATCTCATATACTAAATCTTGCCTGTATCATCCATCTAATTTCTTCCTTCCTTCCTCCCTCCCTCCCTCTCCTCTTTCTTTCTTTCTTTCTTTCTTTCTTTCTTTCTTTCTTTCTTTCTTTCTTTCTTCCTTCCTTCCTTCCTTCCTTTCTTCCTTTCTTTCTTTTTCTTTCTCTTTTTGGTGCCAAGAATTGAACCCAGAGGTGCTTAACCACTGAGCCACATCCCCAGCCCTTTTCTTTATTTTTTATTTTGAGACAGGTTCTTGCTAAGTTGCCTAGGACCTTGCTAAGTTGCTGAGGCCGGCTTTGAACTTGCGATCCTCTTGCCTTCCCCTCCTGAGCCTCTGGGATTATAGATGTGCACCACTGTGCCTGGCTCTAATTTCTTATCACTCAGTTTATTTCCATGATAACCAAACCTCTTGCATCACTAATAATCCCACAGTCTGTGCTGAGGTTTGAAGAAAAGGTTTTCCTAAAGTGTGACATAGATTTAGTTACTCTCCAGGAGGGTAAATTTTCTTGGTTCAGAGAGGGCTTCCCTTGGTTCAGCCAGCAGATTCCTGCCCAGTGAGATTTAGCCTCACCCCTCAAATAGAAGGATATCCTCTGCTTCTCCTTGGGGCAGTTGAAGCTGGGAGGAGTTCAGGGTTCAGATGCCCTGGAGGTCCCAACCAAATTGTATAAGGCTTTTGATTAATTGTATAAGGCTGCATTAGTTAATTCCTGCTTCTCACTCAGGCCCAGCTTCCATATGATTTCCCTTGGAAGCCATCCCTGACCCCAGCCTAGCCCAAGTCTCCCTGGTTTATATCTTTCTCTTTATATCACTCATTGAGATAATTTTAATCACAGCATTTGAATGTAGTCTTTCTCCTTTACCTGGATTATAAACTTGGGTTGGGAAAGGAAACACATCTGGTATTATCACATACGTGATATGTCCCCCAAAAGATCACATGTGAGACAATGTGAGAGGGTTGGTGGAGGTTGGGGATGTTAGGAGGAGATGTTAAGTTGTGAGAGCCTTAAACTAATCAGTGAATTGATCCCTGATGGGATTAACTAAGTGATGGCTGGAGGAGGTGGGGCATCAGGGGCGTGGCTTTGGGGTATATATTTGTACGGGCGAGTGGAGCCTCTCTCTCTCTCTGCTTTCTGATCATTTCGAGAGCCACTTCCCTCTGTTATACTCTCTTGCCATGTTGTTCTGCCTCATCTTGAGCCCCAAGGAATGGAGTCAGCTGTCTACGAACTGAGACCTCTGAAACCATGAGCACCCAGATCAACATTTCCTCCTCTACAATTGTGCTGGTCAGATCTTTTTGTTACCGCAGCAAAAAAAGCTGACTAAAACAACATCTGTAGTCTCTCCTAACAGCCCCAGCAACTAGCACTCTACTGTATCAGGCGTAATAGGAGCTCAGTAAATATTTGTCTAATAAATGAATTAGTGACACCTACTCCCGTTAGTCTTTGAGTATTTAGAAGGAAATAAATACTATGCAATTCATCATATGAAAGGGCAAAGCTCACTAAGCTTTCTTTGCCTGTCCTGCTAGGGGACACTTTGTATTCACAGGTGTCCTTACAAATAGAAGAGACCAAGAATGCTTGTGGACATTTCTGTTGTGACATTTTCAGGCAGGTTGATCTTTCGTCTCTCAGAGACTGCCAGGGGTAAATGGAAGAACAGTGTCTACCTTCTTTGAATGACATTGTTTATGTGCCCTGTTAATGTAATAGAGAGATTAAGAAATTTGGGCCACTTACTTTGGGCAGGTAGCTTAAGCTCCATGGACCTCAGTTTTCTCATTTGTTATGTGGGGATAATAACTTTCCCTATTTAATAAGGTCTTGGTAAGCATGGCAGGGAGGTAGACTTTTTAGCATCCATAGTGCCTGTCACATCAAAAGTGCTCCATAAATGTTAGACATCCTTATTAATATTGTCATTCATCCCCTTGATTGACTTTTGTGCATTGTAAGCACAGAGGTTCTGTTACACTCAGATCTGAGATGCCAAAGAAGATGAGGCAGAGCACAGGGATCATGTGAACCAGGCCATTCCCCTTTGCAGACTCAAGCCCCTCTCTCTCACCTGGCACAGAGGTACCAAATGCCACAAAAACAACAGCTGTGACTGAATCCTTGAGACCAATTGTGCAGCCGAAGTGGGAGGCCAGGTCCCCGATGATGGCGGTGAGCATGCCGATGATGAGGATGGAGACCACGAAGCAGGCCCAGCCGTGGCAGTACTCCGTGGGGGGCACACAGGCAAACAGCACCTTCCAGAAGACCGTCAGGAAATGCATGACGTAGTCAAAGCAGGATGGCAGCCTCTCCTCCCCTGACTCATCCTCATCCTCATCCCCTGCTGGAGACAAGATAAGCAGGTCCCAGAAAGGACAGTGAGTGAGATCAGATCCTCATTCATGGAAAATCAAGTCCATTCCACATTGCAGGCATCATTGACCAGAGGGGGTCTACAGCTCTCTCTGGGCATCTGGTGACCCAAACAGGGTGTGGACATTGGAAAACAGCCAGGAAATTTGGTCAATTGGTTGTCAATTTGGATGCAGGCACAAAATGAGATTGGGAGAAAGAGCAAGGGAACAAGGAAGAGAAGAGACAAAGAGGTTGACAGGGTGGGAGAACACGAGAAGAGCAAGGTCATGGAAGAGGAGGAAGGGAGGATGGAGCAGGCTGTATTTGACTCCGAGGCCCAGAAAAGAAAATGCACTCTGTGCTCACTCTTCACTGGATGCCAATGAGGCTCCCTTTGGATTATCTGGACCGGCTTCTCTGATAAACATCGTACATCTGGTCATTATCCATCCTCAGATGGCTGTCATTCCAGATCATGCAGGTTTACCAGAGAGCCAGTACCCTTTTCCAAGTACCCCATGGGACAGAGCGGGGATGGGCCCCGATTGTCCTTGCCAGGAAACTTGAGCAGAGTTGCCCATTCAGCATCTCAGAAGAGATGTGCTGTTGTCTCTCAGTTCCTGGTCAAGATCAGCTCGTCACATTTGGGCATAATGGGTAGAAGCTGAGTTTCTAAAGAACAGCAATCAGGAACCGGGTTCCAATTCCAGTTTTGCCATAAAGAAAATCTGTAACTAGGGTACATTATCTATTGTTTTTGAAGCTCAGTTCCTGCATTGGTAAAAGGAGAAGGGTAGATTCTGTGGACTACATTCTGTTTACTGTCTCTTGAGGGGCACTGTCAGGTCATCAGAGGGGGCAATGGAAGGATCGATGTGAAAGTAGGGCAGCAGCAGCAGCAGCAAACCTTTCTTCCTGGCTGTACTTTTGCTCTGGCTCTGGGGCCTTGGGGATGTGACCCTGTGAGTTGCTATGACAACAAAACCTCCTGAAAAAAGACAAGGCCAGTAGTGCTCAGCAGTACAAAGAGGCCTCAGTGATGCTGAGAGGCAATGTGGGGTGGTTGGGAGACTCTGTTCATTCCCATTCTAATGTACCTGCAGGCCTCTGGGACTCCTGGCTGGGCTGTGGGTCACTGCACAGGGATCTGTCAGTCAATGCTGAAGTAGAGGTTTGGAGTCATCCAAGGAGGAGATTTGTTCAAGAGTCAATGTAAAGTATTTTGAAAACTCCTGACCCCTATCTTGCGAGATCAGAATCATCCCTCATTTCATAGAAAAGGGAGATCAAGTTCATGAGAAGAAGGAATGACAAAAAAAAAAAACAACAACAACAATTTGTGGTGTACTTGTTTTGTACATGACTCTGTACCTTTCTGCTTTTCTGAGAAATGTAGTGATAGTTCCCTTTTGGGATGAGGACATTGAGGACAAAGAGGATACTTGCTCTGGTCCACATAGGACGACCAGGATTTGAGGCCAGACACAGCCATACTCTTTTTAGTCACCCCACCATCCTCTTCCAAAGTGACCCAGTGAAGCAGCTGAATACTGAGCACCAGGACTAGGAAGATGGAATGTAGCCCCCCCCCAAAAAAAAAAAAAAAAAAAAACAACTGGTGAGCCACTGATGGTGCCGTGCTCTTGCTTCTCCTGGGTTGTCTGCTTCTCCCAGCAAGGCCATTTTTAGACTCTTCTTACCTGCACTGACAGTGATGGCCTCCAGGAACTGGTCCCTCCAGGAGTGGGTCCCCACAACCAAGGCCAGGTTTGTCTTCTTGATCAGTTTGTCCACTGTAGTCTGTCAGAGAGAGAAAAAACTTGAACTCATGAGGTTAGAGTGCCCAGAACCAAGGAGGAGCCTGCTGCTTCAGAGGAATGAAAGATGCCCTGCATCCTGGGGGTTCTGGAAGTTATGGATGGAACAGCCGCCTTGGTTTAAATCCTCTGGAGCAATCTTCTACTTGCCTTTTTTTTTTTTTTTTTTGGTTATGACTCCTGACATTGGATATTTGGAGAGAATAGGGTCTGATGTCAATAAACCTTGCCCTACACCCACTGAGTTTTAGTATCTTTGTTTTAAAGATACAATTAAACAATTGTGATGATACATCTACCGTCTTTCTAGCTGTTCATTCCATATTCTGTATTTTTTTTCACAATATTTCCAGCACTGCTGTTTCAGGTTACAAATGGGGAAAGAGAGACCTGAAGTGGGTAAGTGATTTGTTCAGCTTCAACTTCACATATTCAGTGGTGAAACTGGAGCAGAACCCCAGGTCTTCTGCCCCCATCCTGATTAATCTATTATTGAATTAGACCTCACTGATGGCCTGACCTTGAACTCATAGGACTCTTCAATGATGACCTCTAGTTTGGGGTGTTCACCCAATATTGGCTTTCCCATCTCTGCTATCCTCTTGGCTTCCTCTTCCTCCATAGTCAGCTTCCTGTCTGTCACCTCTGCAAAAAAAAAAAAAAAAAAAAAAAAAAAGAAAAAAGAAAATCAAGCAAGCTTTAGAACCTTTTCCATATCTTGACAATTTAAAGCTCAGCATATTAGACATGCGCGATAGGTACAAAACAAATAGCTCTTGGGAATGGGGACTTTGTGCATTTTACTGCCTCTTTCTATGTCGTGCTAAACACTTCATGACCATTGGGCCAGGAGAGGGTTCTTGTAGGCTTGGATAAGAAGTCCTGTTTGTATACCTGTGTGGGCAACATGACTCAAAGACCTTCTGAGAAATAGCACCAAGTAAAGTCCCCCAAATCATTCAGTGTGATGTGGGGAGCTAGTAAGGAAAGTTGAACTCTTGACATTTGACTATTTTGAACAGTTGGGCCTGTTTAACTTCATGTAAGAGTTCTTGGAGGCACAATTATCCAAAGGGAACAGCTGGTCCACATCAACATCTGTTTCCAACATTGCAGGTTCTCTCCCCTCTGGAAAGGAGAAAAGGGGTTTCCAGGGTGTCTACATTTTGTACAAGAGACTATTGTCCTCATGGTGAGACACTTGTAAGATTTCCCCCCAAATATCATGGTGTTCCAATGAATGATTCCCCAGTGTTTCCATACAAATCAGGCATATTTCTTCTGGAACACAAATATTTATTCAAACATAAAGTAAAATAAAGTTCTTCCTTTACTTTCTTTGGAGGCATTCTCTGTGTCCCTCAGCATCTTGACTCATTTACCATTCTCGTGTCGTACAGTTAGACATTTTTTCTGCTTCATCTGGTGAGTCCATTTTAAGACCACTTCACCATGAAGACATGTTTTCTGGATTAGAGTGAAATAGAGATTGAATCTTTTTATTCCCCTTTGATTAGAAAATCGCTCTTGGCGGCCTGTTTCTTTCAAAGCTCATTTAAACATCTTCCCACCCAAGTCCACATTCTCACATGCAATTAATTCTTTTATTCGGCTCCTTAATTGCTTTCATTCCACACAGTAAACCTCCCAGGGGAATTCGATAGTCCTTGGATAATCTGAAGGACGAGATGGGTCAGAGGCCAGGAAAATCTTTTTTTTTCTCTCTCTCACTGGGGAATTGATGAAGCAAGGGGAGGGACAAGGCTCAAGTTCTTGAGGTTGCAATAAAAAGAATTCTCGAAAAAGACCATAAACCAAGAATATAAGTTACTAAAGAGAGAGCCTTGTATTTTTATATAACATTTATTTTTCTTTATTCTTTCTCTCCTTTTCTTTTCTCTCTTTCTTTCTTTCTTTCTTTCTTTCTTTTTTTTTTTGGTTGACATGGTATGAATGTTCACAGTCTCTGATTTCTGCACTTGCTGTTTTATTACTGTCCCTGGCATCAAATATAAAAAGCAATCCCAAAACTTCGTGGGAGCTGTCCATGGTCCTAACCCCCCTCTGGTGCTGGTGGCCACTTTTGGAAACAAGTATTTCTCAAGGATGTATGTCCTTTTATATATTTTTAAGTCAGAAGACACCTGCTAGCATTCTAACTACATTTAATTCATTTATTCTGGTTCTCTGGTTAGTTAATTCTGAAGGTATATCTGTGTGCATCTAGGGTTCTGGCTATGCACAAGGCCAGAAATCCTAGAAATCAGTCTACATGTCACGCTGGAAAAAAGCCCTTAGAAAAAGACATATAGATTCCTTCAAAGAATGGAATAGTTTTTTCCTCTTCTTTCAGGGTTTGGCACCATATCATGATGCCTGTCTTAGCAGTGACAGTGTTGTTCCACCCCTCCCTCCCAGTTCCCCTATGTCTTACTTTTACATGTGCCTTAAGAACTTTAGACCACTATAATGAGCTCTCCAGTGACATAGAAATGTACCTGTCTAACCCCTTGTCTAGCTATCAATCTATCCCTGTATCCATCTGGCATGATATTCATCTACCTACTGACCTGTCCACCCCTGTGGTGACAGCCAGTTTTTCCATTTAGCTTTCAGCAAAAAATCTTTTTTGACAAATAACCAATGCTCTATCTTTAGGTCTCCTACAACCCCACATGAGACACTCTGTATTTATTTGTTAATTGATTGATTCACATGCCTCTATATAAACTCTGATTTAGCATCTTGGTTTGGCAGCAATTCCTGCCTTTTTCTATTTTAGTAATAAGCATTGCTTTCACTTCAGATCAAATTAATTTCTTGAGAGAATGTTAAGTCTCCAGCTTAAAAGATTATAGTGAGTCTGATCACTTGTTGATGGAACTCCTCAGAACTTCAAGTAAAGAGAATAAATGACAGGTGATCCTGATATGCAGACTGACTAACCAAACTCTCAGTTCTAGGAATAGGAAAAAAAGATAGGTGGGAACGAAAAGAAAGGGAGAGAAAGAATATGAATAAGATGGAAGATTGGACAAGTACTGGAAGCACAAAGAACTTGCCAAGCCAGACAAGGCTGTGAATACTCTGCAAGTATCCTTACTGAGAAGTGGGGTGATACAGCCAGGGCTGTCACTCCCAGGCCCTTGAGCTTGGTGGGTAGCTCGGGATGAACATATTTACTTTCTGTGTCTAATGCCACCAGGCATTTTATCCACTTCAGTCTATCCTGCCAGGAATAAGAATTTGAGTTTCCCAGTGAATTTAAAGCCTAATCAAAGCCTTCTAAATTAAAGGTCTATGGATTGGAATATCTAGAAAAAGTGTCATTTCCGTCCCCCCCTCAATTTTTAGTTTCTAGTGATATTTGAAAGTGTGTTAAAAGTATAAAGAAACTTAAGGTCAATCCCAATCTTTGTTGTATGCGTATTTGTATGAGGTAGAGGCAAGATCTGGAACAGACGAATCCAAATATCTTCTCATGCAAGAGGATGAATGAAATGGAGAAGACCCAATGTTATGAGATCAATCCCCCAGGAGAAGCATGAAAAATACTGTTGGGTATGGGTATGGCCCTTGTCCTGTTGGTATTGCAAGAAGCCAAGGAAACCGGAACAATGTTTTTTTTTTTTCCCATAAAAGTAAAGTATAAGCATAACCTACATTTTTTTTTTTGTTTAGGCTCCAAGGAGGCAAATGTCCTTAGTATGTCCATGGCCTCCTCCTAAGCCCAGAGTGTAGCCGGTAGGTGAGTATGACTATGAACTCTGTAAGATGCTTTTCCTCTTAAATGACTTTAAAATTTTCTGTGTTCAAAGAATGGATGAGAGATAAGACATTCTTTAAAAATACATTGGAACTCTCTTGTGGAGCCCATTCTGCCTGCATCAAGAGTTATGGCATTGCCAGATATGGGGAAATGCTTTCCTATCTGCTCGTAATGTCGGATGTTTGTGAACAGTTTCTAGTCACACCAGCACACTCTCAAAGTAGGTGTACATCCTACACAGAATCTAGATTCTCCAAGAGAATCTCCACAAAATAAATTCTCTAAAATGTCTATGTCCAGCCCAGAACACTGTGCCCACTCCTCTTCCCGTTGTTCACGGCACATGTCACTTTAAGGGTCAATGACAAATGCATCAAAATTCTAGTAATTTAGGTTTCATCTGTGATGAAAATTTCAGTAAAATTTCAGGTTATTTATAAAAAATGCTTTTTATGCTCTCACAGCTACTTTTGATTATTTCCTCTTGGATCCCTGGGATCAGTATTTTCTTTTAAATCTCATTACAATCTTATTAGGAGGTTCCAGGTTTGACTTTCAGCCTCTCTTCCCCAACAACCTGAGTTACAGATGAATTCAGGTGTACAAATCTACTATCCACTATCTCCTTGGTAAGTTTCTCTTCCTGGTCCCAGAGAGGATCAGCTATGCCTCTAGCCACATGCACGGACAGAAATGGTACTCATGGAATTGTTTACTTCCTCACAATTATTTCATGTGGGGAAATAAATCTCCCATTCCTTAGGAGAACCGGTCAGGTTAACTTGAGCCTGTAGTTCCTATTAAGTAAATCAAAGAACACTGATCTTAAACCAAGCAAGGGCACTGGCAAGAAGTGGGAAAGAGGGGAAAGACACCTCTTACCTGGAGATAACAGGAGCGCTGTTTGCAAATAGGTACCAGACAAAGGGAAGAAAGAAAAGGAAAGAACATTAAGATCCCATCTTGAAAGTATCCCCAGACTTTGTTGTGGCTGGCAGCATAAGAAAAGCAATGAGCTTAGTAGGTGAGAGCTGAGGAACACATGCAAAGAAAGCAGCACTTGGAGCATGCGCAGCAGTAGCAGCAGCAAGAGGTGTGAGCAGCTGTAAAGGCTGCCGAGAAGTTAAGAGAGTTATCCCCACACTTCCCCTGCAACCTTGGAGAGCTAGGGATGGAGGAATGGGGGAACCAAATGAGAGGAACAGAGACTGAGTAGGTTACTCGTGATCCAGTCTGAAAAGAAGAAGTGAGAATCCAGTTATCATGGAAACTAGGTGGATTGCAACCTGCTAGAGGAGCTGGCTCATCAGTGGTGAGTGTGTCCATATGGCTTGAGAGGGACCTCAGGGAACCAGGTAGTAGTGTGCAAGAGTGCAATGGTGCCCGATTTTATGAGATCTATTCCTAACCTGACAATCAGACTATGATCTGCTCTCCAGTGCCCATAGATTTCTATGGCCACGAAGTGCATCTGAGCTACCACGTTTATTTCTCCTAAAAGAATGAGTTAGTGAAAAAGATAAGTCCTTCAGAATGTTTTCCTGAAATGGTTTGTCTTTTTTATAGATATATCCTGGAGGTTAGGGTCATGGACATGGACTCCTATCATTTTGTGTCACCTGGGTCCATTAAGTCCCTGCATCTAATAGTGTTCAGTAAAGTTTTGTTTTTCACCATCTATTTTTGCAACCATCTTTTCCATGGATGCTGCATCTATGGGAGGTGGCCTTCTTTTTTCCAGAAAAGGCAGATGAAATCAGAGTCCATATATTCTGGAGAAGAGAGACTGTCAGAGAAGGGAGGTGACAAATGAAAGTTCCTTAGATGGACTGGGACATTGAACCAAGATAAAACCAACACAAGTTGTCCCTAGTCTCTGAATTTATAAACCTTGAGTTTATAGCATTTATCTGAATTTATAGCATGGTACTTATGCTAACTCTTTTAGACTTCAACATTCCTCCAAAAAAAAAAAAACTTATACCATGCTTTTATTCTGATAGTGTCTTAGTAAAGCCCCTCACTACTTGGTGCTTGTCAGATAAGTCTGGAAACACCCTTCCATGATTGGTGGAAGGAGTATGTGTATGTGTGGTGGAAGGGAGTTGTGACTTATTTTTTCTAGGAATCTCTAGGAATGCAACTCAGGCCTGGGATCTATCATCTCATATTCATAGCCACTGAAGACATGTGGACCCAGAATCTGCACACCATATAAACAGCAATTGATTCTTCCTGATATCTTCCATTTAGAATTCTAAAGAAGTAATGGATCAATGCCTATCTTCACTACATTGAGATAGAGAACAAGAGAGCTTGTTTATTCTGCTCCTTCCATGGGTTTTCCTGGGAGAGCATCTCCTGGTCCCCGAGTTCCAGTGAAGGCTGGAGATCCCAACACATGAGTGTACCCAGGCAGGACACACACCAAGGAAGTTCTTCCAAAAAGGTCCTAGTGCTCTGGTTTTCACTCAGATGTCCATTCCAACCCAGGCTCATTCCTAGAGCACAGAGAAGGCCTGCCATCAGCTGGAATTGCATCATTCTCTGGCCATTGTCGGCAGGAATCTGAGACTTCCCATTAAACAGCTACAGATGGGTCTGTGAGATCCAGGAAGGCCAACTTTGAGTGATGCAATACCTTGAGGGTGTTTTTCCTGTTGCTGCTGATGAGAGAAGCTGGAGTGGAACTTTCTCCTATATTGGCCACCAGGGTCAGCCTGAGAGTCATTTAACCCCGCTCGTACACTCCAGGCACAAACAGAAAAGAGTATAATAGCTCTGTGAGTAATTAGGAAGCAGCTGGGGTATTTGTCTGGGTGCCCCTACATGTGGGAAGAGGAGGAACAAATAGGCCCAGTTATTGGAGGGTAGTGTTTTCCTTCCCCTCCTGAGACTTCCAGTGTCCAGGTCAGGCCCAACAGCCCTGAAGAAGCTGCTCACTGCTGCTCTCAGAAGCCGGTTTCGTAGACTCCAGGACTTACTCCACTCTAGGGCAACCATGTTTACTATTTATCTTTCCTTTTTTCTCTACCACAGATTGTTCAGAGCTTTTAATATCACTTCTGATGTCTGTTTTGTTTGCCAAGAATACAGTCTTCTATTTCAAATCCTGTCCTTTATTTTTAAAAAAATGCAGTTGTCATCTTGACCATGCAGAGAGTATGTAATTCTAAATGCCTAGGACTCTCCCATACAGCAGTGATAATGAAAAGCAATTTCCACTGTACTGTCTCTCACTCCGAGAGCAGCAGGGAATTCTGCAAATCAGTATGGGTTTTCATTTGATTCTGAGTCTAGACAATTTGGTTTTATGACCTTTCACCTTATGGTGGTCTGATGCCAATATATAAGAAGAACTGGAAAAAAAACCCAAAAAACAAAAACCTGAAAGTCAACTCCCTAGGCCACAGGGCAGGAGGCTGAGAAATTGACAATTTTTTTATTTTCTGCTTCCATCTTAGGATCTTGGTCACTGGAAAGATATGGAGGTATATCCCACAGAGAGCTCACTGAAATATTTGCCTTCTCACCTATACTCTCCCTCAAGAGTAGATTTCACCAGGGCTTTGCTGATAACTGACAAAGAATCCAGTGTAAAAAGGAAAGGTGTCCTCAAATGGGGAGTAGCTATAGGTATTTGCATTTGGCCAGGTCTCTAGAGAGCAGAAGACTTATCTTAGGTCACTTTCTGTCCTGCAGTAGGTAGAGGTTTTAGGGCAGGGAGAAGAGAAGACTTTATTTACTGTTGGAACAAAGGCATAGATGGTGTTCAATTCTTTCCTCCTGGCTGGAGCTTCTGCCTTCCTTCCAGCTCCCCTGTATTATCCTTTGGGCTGCTTTGACTTGCACTAAGTAGCTGGAACTGTGGAAATTGATGATACTAGCTTACAATGGCCTCAGGTATTTGCTAATTTCAACTAATCATGAAGAGGTGGAATAAATGCACAAGGGAGGTGAGAAGGAAGTAAGGAAGGTGAGGACACAACTTGTGAGAATCTCCTTAGTGGCAGGAACTGGATGATTAGCTGAAATTCAGTGAAATGGCATGAGAGATGCTTTCTCTCCCTTTGGCAGTCAGCTGATGGCAGCACCTTATTAGGTGATCAAGAAGAAGGTGAGCTATGGAAGATCCAGAGGGTGTCAACCTGTACCACCAGATGTGTCCAAGCCAGTATGGCACAGAATTGGTTTAGCTCTTCAGGTACTCCCCAGAGGATGGAAAGAACTGACCAAACAAACATGTCTGAGAAGAGCTATAGAGGAGCCTTGGGAAATGCTGCTGCCCAATCCTTTGGGTCTGTTGGCTTCTTGTTGTTCCTTGTTACACGAATATGAAGTGGTTGCAAAATGATTGTCCTTTTTGAACAATGGGTGAATGTCACTGCTCCATTCTCCATGAGACTCCCGGCAGCATCTCTTCCCTTAAGGGGAGTACCAAGGTCCTCCTCTTGGTATTTCCCTCGAGCGCGCTTACTCATTCCCACATCTATTTCTCTGACTCTTTCAAAGGAGTAGCTTCAATCATTTTCTTCAAGGGGAGAAACACTTCCTTCTTTCTACCCTGGTTGCAACATAATCAGCCCCTTAGGGATAAACCACTGGCAGGTATGCTGAGATGCATGTCCTGAGGAGGAGGAGGGGCCACTTCTCTAGTGTGGGATAAAGGTTATTTGAGGGATTTAGGCAATATTCTCACTTGTGGATGCCAAGCTAAGGTAGGTGTACATGAACCATCCATTAGCTGTCTTCAATAGTTACCCTCAGAAACCAGCAGCAGAGACTACACCATTGAGAGTCCCTTCCATTGGTAAACCCATAATCAATCCTCAGGGCCTACTTAGAGTCAGTTTATTTCAGGGATTACTGGCTAGGGGAATTTTCACACCTGGACTTACTTCTTTTCTCTTGAAGACTATCAGTTTTTGCTTCAAAGCTTGGATTATCCCAAAGTAGCTTGAATTAATTACCCTATCTTGGGCTTCAAAGAGGGGTAGAATGGGGTGGACAGGATGCTGGGGGGAGGAAGAGTAGCTCAGGATTCCAGGTTGCAGGACTGTCTCAGGAGCCAGCTCTCTCTCAGAGAGCTCCAGAAGCCTCTGACAACTGGTATACCTCCCCATGCCACCATTGACCCAACTGGGAAATAGCCAGATGACACACTTACCTCCATGAAGGGCAGAGGGGCCCATGGGCCACTCTTGCAAGTGAATAGCCTGCCAAGCATTCATTAGAGGTCGAAGGATGCAGCAGAAAAACTGTCAAAGCATCATGGCAACGTGAGCCCCCACCCCCATCCCCCACCCTCCCATATTCAATCCTGGCTAGAGAGTGAGGGGTGGCAGGGTAAGAGGCAGGGAAGGGGCACAGGCATGCAGCACATCACATTCCTTTCTTTTTCTTCTCCTCCCCACCTATCAAGGAGTCTTCCCAATCACAGGCTACGGTATGGGGTGGGGTGCAGGGGACAGCGGTAACTGGATAAGTGTAGCAACACATAGAAGTAACTCATCAGGGTCGTGAGGAGTTGAGGCCCCAGTGCTGCCCAGAAGGCGGGAAAGGAGGACTTTGGAAATAAACTATGGCTAAGAAGGCAGAGATGAGACCGAAACAGGGTGAGAGCGAGAATACAGGAGGGAAAAAGAATTAAAAAGTCCATTGGCCAAAAGGAGAAAGGAGGAGGAGGAGGGAAGAAACAGGGTGGAGGGGATAAAAAAAAAATAGAGTTGCTTTTTTCTTTTGGATTGTTTAAAAAAAATTCTTGCTTTTTTTGGTTTGTTGTGGTTGTTTTGTTTTTAAAGAATCTCACACCTGATATTCCACGTTCCATCCATTTCGGTTCACCAAGGGCAATGAAGAAATTCTCTTGCCTTTCGTATTCCTCCTCATCTACTATTTTAACCCTTATGGTTTTCCTGTAGGGACAACAAGAGAGAGAGTGTGTCGACTGGGTGGGCAGGTTGCTCGGTCACCTGGAGCATAGCCTTTAAAATCATTCCCCGTCACTCTTGGCACATGCAGCCCTGTCCCACCACGGTGGCCTTAGATAGGACTATGGTGGATTGTGATGTTCTCATATAAAAAAATGGTCTCGGCTTTTCTTGTCTCCTTGATCACAGTTGTTCTTGTGGGTGAGAGGGAAAGGGAGCCAGGAGGCCAGGACAGGTGGGCAAAGGGAGGGGCCAGGAGGACAGAAAGGAAACGGGGAGGGAGATTGGGGATGATGGTGGGAGGAGTCCTTTTAGGTCCTGCCGAGGGTTAGTAGGAGGTGAGTGGGGCAGCACATTCCACAGGGTGTCACATGGTAACTGCCATTTCTTTTAGGCTGCAGGTCAACTACCTGCCTGTTGGGATGACCCAGAACCTTCTACCATAGCAAATACATCCGTGGAACCCAGGACCTGTATCCCTTTTTTTGTGCCTGTACCCACTTCTCACATGAGTCTCTTAAAGAAAAATTTAAAAGGAAAAGCATTTATGAGGAAGGTAGAGAGAGAGCGCAATGGGAAAGAACGGGCAGCAGAAGTCTACTGTCTTTCTCATTCTTTATTTGATAGTGGACTTGTGCTATCAGGTGGGAACCAGAATCAACAAATACTAACCACAATATGATACAAGAATCCATTATATTTCTACCTCTATTGCATGGGGTGTTGGTCCTAAGTCTGGCTTCATAAAAGCTGATTAACTTGGGTTTGGGGCACAAGGTAGTGAGATTTCTGTTCATCTCTGGCTATCTTAAAGAGGCATGGTGTCTTTTACAAGCATATCATTCAGGGAAGCAAAATTTCTTGAAAGTCATTACCCTACAAAGACTGGCTGGAGGCTAGCTCAGGCTCACTGTCACCTGGAGAGTTTGGGCATGTCTGTCTCCTGGTCCTTCATGGAACCACAATGGTGGTTAGCAGGCCCAATTAGTGAGCTGGAATTTTTATTTTCTGGGTTTTTTTTTGGGGGGGGGGAGTGAGAGGAGCAGTTGGCGGGGACCTAAATTCTCTCAAAGTGCAAAGAGAATGAATGAATGACAGCTTAGATGTGTCCTCAAATCCTCTGATATTCCTGTGATATTCTAAAGACATGCTCTGCTTTGCTACCAGTAAAGCAGTAAAATGATCTGAGCTGTTTTTTTTTTTTGGGGGGTGGGCACAGGACTTGATGCGTGTGCGTGCATGCATGTGTTTCAAAAGTACATCTTTGGTGACCTTTGGGGCCCTTTCTTGGACACCATTTCATACTTCGCTCCATGAACCAAAGACAACACTCACTGATTGTTGAGCCATTTGGGGGTGATTTCTTCTCCTTAGATATGAGGTCCTGGGGTATCTATAAGATGTGAGTGAGACTGTTTTTCTGCCACAGAGACTTTGCTATTCAACAGGAATTGGGAGCTCTGCACCCATGAGCCTGGCCCAGAGGGACATGATTGATGACTTAGCCAAAGAACATTGCCCCCCAAATCTAGTAGTTGCCTCCTCCATGGTATGATCTAGATGGAAAGGATTTCCTGACCTGCTTAGTGGAGGCCATGGGATGTGCAGGGTTGTGTAAGTTGAAGGCAAAGGACTCCATCCACTCTGAGCAGTTCTATGAACTTGTTGGAGAAGCTTCCCTGAAGATCAGAATCCTCTTGCCCACTACTCCAAATCTGCCTGCACACCTAGCTGCTCTGAGTGGGAAAATAGAGTAAGACAGGAAGATCTTTGACTGGTATTTCCAGCTCAGTCAAGGTCAGGGAGAGAACTAAGTCTTAATAGTAGGGATGTGGCAGGTCAGATGGCTTCTGAGGCCTGCTTTGGGAGTGGAATGAATCATGACCCCAAAAACACAGATTCTCAACTTTTGAGGACTCTAAGCTCAGCCCTGGGAATAACTGTCCCCGTCAATCTGTGCTGAGTCTCTTTCCTCGTGCTGCCTCTTGTTCGCCTCTGTGCTGCTGCCCTTTCTCTTTCCTGTGCTCTGAGTCATTCAAGAGAAGCTGAGAATCCACATTCCATACTTCTGGGGCTTGGGCAGGGGTCTCTCTCTCTCTCTCCCTCCCTCCCCCTCCTCATCCCAGAAAAATTGCCATTGGTTCTTGAGCATCCCTTTTCTGGATACCATGTGACAAGTTGGCAGGTGTTAGGAGAGAGCTGGGAACAGAGAGAGGACAGAGGAGAGGGAAAAGTGAACAGAGAACAGGAGAAGAAGAAACAGGGAAAGAGACTCAGGTAGAAGAAAGAGAAGGAAGAGGAGAGAGAGGGGTTGTAGAAAGGAAGAAAGGAGAGAAGAGTGTTAATGTTAGTGTGGAGGACAGGGTACTACACCTTTCTGAAAACTCATATCCACCATGCGGGGGCCCATCATCTGAATGAAGTAATTCTTGTTTTTCTCATACGCCTCATCATCAATTACCTTGATGTGAATCGTTTTGCTGTGGATGGAAAAATAAGTATCATAAGCCAGGAGCCGACTGGGGGCAAACCAACCAGGAGAAAAAACAGGAAGAGAAGGAAACAGCAAAAAGATGCAGAGAAGTTCAAGTCTGCCCCAACACCACAGAGATGGTGGCATGGGGGAGAGTGACTGCCCAGGGCCCCCTCCAGAGTCAGTGGGTTGCTCATGTGCTTCACGTAGCTACACTATGTGACCATACTCAAAGACTGGAGGGAGCTTGGGCTTTATGGTCAAAGGCTGTGTTCTAATTACAGATATGCTGTGTGATCTCAGACTTTTTTTTTTTTTTTTGGTACCAGGGATTAAACCCAGGGGCACTTAACCACTGAGCCACATCCCCAGACCTTTTTATTTTTTAATTTTGAGACAGGGTCTCGCTAAATTGCTGAGGCTGACTTTGAACTCGAGATCCTCCTGCCTCAGCCACCCTAGCCGCTGGGATTACAGGTGTGCACCACCGAGCCCAGCTCAGATGAATAATATAACTGATACACAAACAGGATAACAATTCTTATACCATCCTTGGGCAACTGTGAGCAATTGAATAATACACAGGAGATACCTTCTAACCCCAGTAGTTACCTGCAACCACAGATTGTACTGAATCCTCCATATGCTATGCTTTTTTCCCCTTATGCATACCTATGACAAAGTTTAATTTATAAGTTAGGCACAACAAGAGATTAACAAGAACTAGTAATAAAACAGAATAATTATAACGATATAATAAAAGGCATTTAAAACTTATGAGTTGTTTTTCTTTTTTAGAGTTTTCTGTAGATAACGATCAGGGACTACTGTATAAAGGCTCAGGCATTAGCACCTTCCCATAATGTTGGTTTCCTTATCCTTCTTGCTTTTGGAACTAGGGAGTTTTTTGTTTGTTTGTTTTTTGTTTTTTGTTTTTTTACTTTCAAAACTAGCTGATACTAATTTAAAAGATTTATTTTATAGAAAGAGCAGGAAGAAAGGACATTCCAGGACCAGATCCCAGACCCCAAATGGCCTTGGGAATCTAGGCCTAAAAAAGTCCAGCTATTTTACCCTTTCTGTGTGGCCAGGACAATCAGGGAGGGGCCTGTAGGGGCTGGGGGCTATTCCACACGTGTCATGCATCCTGGTGGTTCATGGCTGGCCTCAAAGGCCACTGAGTCCATCTCCAAAGGAGCTCCAGCAGTTACAGGAGGAACACATAGGTGGGTCCCTTAACTCTAGGGCACCCCAGATTCTACAGGGATCTTGTGACTCACACAATTACACTGCTCTGTGTGTTGAAAAGTGGTATTTTTGTTAATGTGAACATTTAAAAATATAAGTTGACTTTAAAACCCCTGATTTTTACATTTCTTCTTCTTTTTAAAAAAATACTAGTTGCTTTAAAAACAGAGGCAGGCCTTCGCCTCTCCCCCGATGTAGCCTCATGAGCGGACATTTCGGGACCAGACCCCAGTCAAGACATTTTGGCCTCCCCTGGAGGATGTGAGGCATTGCCGATGGAGTGAGCAGTGGAGACCCCCCACAGGAGCCCTGGCCTGCTCCCAGGGTGCTTCCCCTTCCAGGCTCTGCTGCCCTGAGGCTTGCATGGCCTTTGTTGGGAAGGTGGAAGCCTTCAGCTCCTCCCTTCTTTTTTATTAAAGTAGGAATATCTTTACAGTCTAACTTGGGTCAACTTCTTTGCTTTCCTGAGCATTCCCAAGTCACCATGAGCACTGTGGTTGGATGTCTACGGAGTCTCTGCTGGTTACCATGTTGATCCTGCAGACTGAGATCAGGGTCCATCACTCCCGGGGGGAATGTAACAGCAATTACTAATATGCCCTGAGCCCTGCCAACTGAACTTCCACAAAAGCAGACTCTAAGCCCTCATCTCTTGCCAGGCCTGGTACTGACAAACCCAATTAGCCACCACTAGCAACCTGTGAAAGCCACGACACTTGGTCCTCCTTCCCCCCAGGATGTGGAGACCGAAGGCCTGCCTTGAAATCCCTCCTTCCTCCATCACTGGTATGGCGACCTTGGGCATCTTGTCAAAGTTCTCCACGACTCATGTGTGAAATGGAATAACAATCCCTACTTCTCTGGGTTATTAAATGAGATAATGCACAGGAAGTTCTTGGCAGGATGTGTGTTCTGTTTAATAAATAGCAACCATCATTACTAAGAGTAATAATGACCTCAGTTTGGTAGTTGGAGAGTAATATCGGAGAGGATCTTAACAGCTTCCAGCCATTAAGTCAGAAAATAAGGGTACATCGACAAAGAATTGGTGACCCAAGAGGTGGTACAGGCTGTAAATAGAAGTCAGGTCAACAAAGGTTGGAAAGAACAGGAGGAGAGATCCCAAATGGGTTATTAGAGGGGTTTGGAGTGTGACGAATGGTAACAGAGAGCACCTCTCATGTTCTCTCAAAATCTGGCCTCTGGCCCCCGGTAGCAACAGGGTCTAGGCAGGGCAGACCTCATGTCACCCAATACTGAATGACTTGTGCTTGTTTTAATTTTGGGTGAACAGATAACAGAAAAGCAGCCGCCACTGACTTCTTAGTCGAGGGCAGGGAAACAGGACAGTCAGGAATTCCGGCTCGCTGGAGGAAGCGCCAGGTGGAGGGTGGGATGAGCGGAAGGGGCAGGCTGTGGGATTCCTGGGCTGAGATCCTTCACGGGGACAGCTGTTCTGATAGAAGGTGTTACTTTGCCCGGAGGCCACAGAGAGCCCTTCCAGCTCTGGGGAAGTTCTCCGCTTGTCACACAACCAGGTCAACAAAACAAAACAAAATAAATTGAACAAGAGTCACCAGCCAGGTCTCGAGTTCTGTTTCCAAACTTCTTCTCCCACTTCGGTCCATGGCACCATCGTCTACCAAGCGACTCAGGCCCCAAGCCTGGCATCACGCCCCCCCCCAACCTCCACCCCGTCTCCTTCTTTTGCACATGCCTCTGGCCCCAAACACATGGACCATCACCTGGCCCTTCTGGGCTTCCTGCCCTGCCCTTGCTTGCTTTCTTCAATCCTTTCCCCGTATTACAATCAGTGTCATGGATTACAATCAGCCCAGGTCCCACGGTGGCCCCTGTAGCTGGAGTTAGCACAGAGCCCTACCATGGCCTACAGGGAGCTGCAGAGCCCCTGGACTTCACAGCGGCAGCTACCCTTCCAGGGTCCCAGGGGCACTGATCTTCCCACTCCTCAAATCGGGTCTGGCCCCTCCCCGGGCTTCCCTGTTTCTGGGATCAGGACTGGACTCACTCTCATCCCTTGAGTCTCCTTGCAGACACCACCTCTTCAGAGAGGCCCTGCGTGGCCACTTTACCTCATGGACACACCCTCCCCGCGAAGGTCCGTTCCCTCGTGATCCCCCATTGGTTCCTTTCAGGGCACTGATCACAACCCAAAGTTAGCTGATTGTTACTTGGGTACTGTCTCTCTGTCCCCATTTGAGTGTGAGCTCTGTGAGGACGGGGACCTGTCTGTCTTATGTGTCATTGTAGCTCCAGCACCTGGCAATGCCTGGCATGTTAGGAGGCCCCCCATCAGGACTCTGAGTGCCATGGTGAATTCTAACACCCCTGGGTTCTCATGAAATGCATCCATTCTGTCTTTTTGCAGTAAGAATATGTCATGAGGGACAAAAATTATTTTGAAGGCTACTTTGATGACATGCCTAAGGATTCTCATTGGGACAGTCAGCTGGAAGGTCAGAATCATCACCTTGGATGCTTAGTTAATTTAACCTATGACATTTGTCCACTCTGCAGAAGATCTTTCCAAAGACAGGGATCTAACTCATGGGTTCAGGAGGGGATGTTCGAATCCTTCATCCCAGTTCCTCCTTCTGGCTCAGTGGTCTAACTAGATGGTCCAGGGGACAGGCTCTCCTAGGCAGTTGCTCCTGGAGTCTGCAATTTGTCAGCAGCTGCAGGGCTCACCCACACCTGCCTCCAGCATCTCCAGCTCAGACCTGGCTGTGCCTCCTGGACAGGAAGCCCCAGGAGATCTCCCACCAACAAACCAGAGGGATTGGGGGAAATGCTGCAGGCAGCTTGCTAGCCTCACAGAGCATTCCTTGCAGTGAGACACCCCATCGCATTGGGCCCCTGATCCTCAGTGTGCTGCAAAGTTCTCTTTAACTGTTGAGTTCCTTCAGAGTGAAAGGGAGAGGAAGCAGCATCTATCCATTGAATAAATGAATAATACATTGGAGGAGGACCCCTGAATTTCACCATTTATGGAAAGGAAGAAATCTGGAAAAAAATCTTAGATGGATATATAGCGTCTGGCTCCATGAGAATAACTTTTTAATTTTATCCTTATTTTGCCATGTCAATATGAGTATTATTATTACTTCCATTTTAAAGATGAGAAAAATGTTCAGACAGGTTAAGTAACTCACCTAGAGTCACACAGCTAGTCAGCAGCGGAGTTGGGGTTTTAGCATATGTTCCTTATTACTCCTATAGCTTTCTCCCTACAAGCAGGTAAGTAAGCTCTGAGTGCCATTCCCAAGCTGCAGCCACCCTGGGAACCACGGAGTTAGTTCTCCCACTGAAGTTCAGTCTGCCCAGGCAGTAATAAGTGGATCTGTTCTGAGTTGGACTGTGAGGCGGAGGCTTCCTAACACTTTGGTCCTACTATGTTTGAAATAATCTCTGAACACAGGCTGAACTTTGGAATCTGAGATCTCTTCCCTCATGATTCCTTCTAAATGACTCTTTTGTATATCAACCTGGCTCCCTCTTATCACTTGTAAATGTGTCTTGCTGCTCCAGGTCACTGGATGCTCACAAAGCTTCTTGGACCTGAGGCAGCAGGATGGGGGAAATGCCTGTGAGCCTTTCTAAGAAGCTTCTAGAAACCTCACATCTCCATGCTAGATTCTTTTTTCTGTCTCTTTTATCTTCCTGGTTGAGCACCAGCAGCTCCCCTCTCTTCCCCAGTCAGGTTTCTGACTCTTCAAACCTGGGCAGAGTCCCTCACCCCACCAATCCCTGACAGCTCAATGCTGATACTCCCCTCATCCATACACCCACCCACCCATCCATCCACCCATCCATCCAACCATTCATCTGTCTACCCTCCATTTATCCAACCATCCATCCATCCACCCACCCAGCCACCCACATACCCATCCATTCATTCTTCTATCCACCATCCATCCATTCATCCATCTACCCATCCATCTCTGTGAACTTATTTTTTCAAATTTGTCCACACAAATGCTGTACTTAAATTCTTCTCATTGTGCTTCACCATGTCATATCTCTGCTCACTTTGGAGGTCCTTCCTCCTTCCTTCCTTCCTTCCTTCCTTCCTTCCTTCCTTCCTTCCTTCCTTCCTTAATTTCCTCCACTGGTTAATCCATCCACCCATCTATCCCTTTCACTCAACAAATAATTTATTAAGCACTTAGTACATGTTATGTGTGATTATCAAGAAAAAAAGATCTATTATGCCTTTAGAGAGTCTTTCATGTAGTGAGGAGGCAGACAATTAATTAAGTAATAATTGTAAGATGTGGTAAGTATGATGATAGGGTAAGAGCAGGGCTGAGGAAGCACTTGGCCTAAAATCAGATCAGTGTAGCTTTTCCAGGGCATGGGATAATTAATCAGGGATGAATGATGAGTGGAGTTAGCTTGGCCATAAGGAGGAAAGCCTTATGAGGGGATGGTGTGTACTTGCTAGTGAGAAAATACATGATGGTTTCAAGGGAGTGACATGAGTTTAGGTTGGCCACAGTGTTGAGACTGTAAGCCATACCGAGGAGTTAGGGGTGTCCTGCTCTGTCCTCTACTATTCAGATCCACTAGCGAATCTAAGATATAGCCAAGGTACCACCTAGGTCTCAGAGGATGTTCCTGCACAGCAAGCCCACATTGTTGAGAATTAAAATAAGGATTTTCTATATTCTTATTGTTGCTCTAAGTTAATCATGTACTGTCTTGAAGCATTTTCTGTTTGTTTCATGTGTAATTATCTCGCCTCTTGAAATAAGTTGCATTTCAGGGGCAAGGAAGATGTCTTATCCCTATACTCTTTGGTTCTTCTTCAGTGACACCTACTAGATACTTGGTCTCTGAATCATCCATCCAGCTGTTCATCCATTCATCTCCCACCCTCTTGTTACTTCTCAAAGACAAGCTCCTGCTTTCATGGAGTGTGTAGTCTAATGGTGGGTAAAGGGTTATCATGTACACCAAAAAGGTTTCCTTTGGTGCTGGAGGTATAGATCAGTGGCAGAGTGCTTGCCCAGTATCGGAAGACCCTGGGTTTGATCCCCAGTCTGAAATACACACACACACACACACACATATATGTGTGTGTGTGTGTGTGTGTGTGTGTGTGTATTTATACCTTTTTTATTTCCCCTTTGTTTGTTTGTATGAAATTTCCATAGAGCAGAGGTCACTATTAAACTCATTATTATTAAAAATATTTAAAATCATTATTATTAAAATTCATTTAAAAATTATTATTAAAATATTAAAAATTCAGTGTCTCTATGGAGGAAACCAACTTATTCACATTTCTCAGAGAGTTCAAGTAAGTCTTGACTTAAATATACAACAAATTTAAAGGCGGCTCCTAAGCTTGACTATTTCTTCTGGCTACTAAGCAAAGATCAAGCAGGTGTCTGTGCCTGTGCACGCACACACATGGCAAGGGAAGGGGCCCACTCACTGCCTCATAGCATTTTCTCTGCTAGGACAAGAGTGCTCTTATCTCTTTGAGCTACTGTAAAGATTTTTCTCCCTCTTTGCTGTCTCGTGGTGGAAATGCTTTGTATTTCTAATCATGAGTGTGTATGTGAATGGGGTATGGTGGGGTGAGGGTTAGGAACAATCCACTAGAATTAGAAGGAGAATCAGGCCTTCTTAAAGGTAATCTCTGTAGTGGTCTTGCTAGTTAATCTCAAAGGGGAATTAAATTCTTAATTTTCATAGCTATAAACCTATCTAGGTTTCAGCTCTGTATACGACTTTTATACATCTTTATTTGGGTCCAAATATTGCTATTTATAGCCCTATTTGAGCCCCAAGTTTGCCCTGGCTCACCTTAAATGTGTGGGGGAAGACAGAAAGATTGACAGCTCCAATTCTCTCCCTCTTCTAAGTCAAGAGGGGAAGTAAAAAACACAAGTGATCTGGGAATAAATGGTTGCTGTGTCCTGAAATTGATAAATCCCCTTCTTGGAAAGGCAGTGAAAATAATCCATGAAATAATTTATTTAACAGTGTGTCTGCTCCCAGCACTGAAGGGAACAAGTGGCTGGTTATCTGATTCATGGCTTTACAGATGTTGGGTCCCTCTGTCTTGCTTTGTCTCCTGCTGGGGAACTCATTTTTAAAAAATGATTTTGATCTGAACAAAAAAGAGAAAGTTTGTATGGTAGAGACATAAAACTTCCGACCCAAGAAAAACCTTCTAATCCTTGGGGAGAGACACGAGCTGGCTCCACAGGGCCTGGGTCAAATTTGGCCATTTCTTCCTGCTTTCTACCTTAGTTCGCTGTCCACTGGAGCATTCACAAAGTTCCTATTTCTGGTGGGTAATTTCTAGAGATCCCAGTGAGTAGTACATTCAGAAAACATGGCTGTGCCTGGGCTGGTCCTTCAATTAGAGACTTAACTCTGTAGACGGTCAGCTAATTCTATAGACGTTTTCTTGACTGCACCAAGCAGGGGCCAATCTGAAGCAGAGCTGCAGCATTGAGCACCTGCCCTGCATCCCATGCACATAGGAGTGAAGGGGAACACTGTCCCCAGGGGTAGTATAATACCATGGCCCATAGCGGCCCTGGGTGCGAGAACTGTGTACAGCTGGCATGTCAGTCATTTGAGGTGTATTGAGTTTTGGGTCACAAAGGGGTTGTTAGAAATTTCCTTCTGTGAGCCTTCTAAACGACCTGTCTTCCAATCCATAGCTCTTCCCTTCCACTAGTCAAATGGCTGATGCTTATTATCATTATTTTTTTGGATGACCTAGACACAAAATGGGGCCCAGGCTGTCACAGAGTGGGAGCCAGAAGGCTCAAGTCCTAATCTCAGTTCAGCTAAAGAAGCTGTGTAGCTTCTGCTCTAATAGGAGAATCTAGTCCACGGCTGGTTTTACTTGCTTTGGGTGCTCTTGGGAGGAGCACAGTAGGCAAACTTTTTGGGAAATAGAGTCTAAAAGCAGAAGTGGAGAATTTTCACAAGGGAGGGAAATGGGGATGGAAATCACGAGACCTTTACGTGGAAAGGTTTGACGTCCTGATGGTCCACACGGGCTGTTCCAGAGAAGAGACAGTAACAGATCCAGGGCCAGGGTGAGAGTGAGACTGGGGAGAAGGGCAGACATGTGCCAAAGATGCGCAGCTCCTTCCTTGCCGTGGGTTCTCCTAAGCCACCTACCCTCACTGAACTTATATGAGAACAAGAAGCCTGTTTCTGTCTTGGGATTTTTATTGGTCATGATAGGAGCAAACCCTACAACGCTAGTTTTGGGAAATTGCAGGTCTCATTCAACAGTGTGTGTTTGTGTTTGTGAGTGTGTGACATAAAGAGGGCTCCTATGTCACACTCCAGAGCTAACCTCTAACTAAGTCTTTCAGGAAATCAGACCAACAAGGCCTCAGCCTTGCAGCCTGTCATCCACCACGGCCCCAACTCTTCATTGGCTCCTCTTCTTCCTCCCCCCAACTAGGGGAGGTACCTGCCCTCTGCTAGGAGTCCAGTTCTGGGCACCCAGCCCAGGTTGCCCCAGGCCAGCTCTCCACTGTTCTTCTTACTTGTAGGCAGTGGGCCCGGGGGATGGCTGGAGTGGGGGGGTGTGTGGCTTCTTTGAGGCTGCTGTCTTTGAACTGTGCTTCTGAACAGATGGCAGCCCGGTCTCCATGCTCTTCCTTCTGCCCGCCCTCCCTTGTCAGACCAGCGTGAGCCACCCTCCCTCCACTCCTTGGCATGGTCCCTCTCTGCTGGGACCCCTCCTCTGGCCCCTACTCAAACCACTGTCGCCACTTGCCTGGACTCACACTGGCCACCTCACCTGCTTCCCTGTGTCCGTTCCTCTCATTCTGTTACAGTTCACTCTCCTTTCAGCAGCCAGAGGGACTTTTTTAATTTTTAAAAGTAAACCCCAACATGCCACTGTCCTTAAAACATGGACAGGTTCCCACTGTGCTTGGAATACAATTAAAACTGTATAATCCAGAAATTCTGAAATGTAATGTTGGCCTACTCAGAATCATCTGGAAGGCTTGATGAAACACCGAATGCTGGGTTGCATTCCCAGAGTTCTTGATTCAGCAGGTCTGTCTGGGTGGGACCTGAAAATGTGCATTTCTACCAAGTTCCCAGGTGCGGCTGCTGCTGGCTCCAGGCTCACACTGACAGCTGCTGATCAAGCCCCCAAAGATCAACCTTTCTTGCCTTCCGAACACCTTCTACCATCTTTCTCCATCTACTCTGCCCTAGCCATAGTTGCCTTCTTTCTATTTTCTTGAATGTGTCAACCTCATTCTTACCCCAGGGCCTTTGCACTAGCTGTCTCTAGTCTCTGGAACTTTTCTTTTCCAGACATTCCCATAACCATATTATTTTTAAATGTCCCAGCTTACATGCCACTTCCTTGTCTACCCATCTGATTGGTGCTCCAGAAGTTCTTCATGAAATCACCCTGTTTCATTTTTCTCTTGTTAGTTTATCTATGTATGTTTGGTATCCTCCATTAGAACAAAATCTCCCAGACAGCAGAAACCTTTTCTGTCTCATTTATCAGCACCTGGAATAGTCTCTGGGATACAGATGGTACCCAGTATATATCTGTTGAATGAATGAGTGAATTGTGGTAGACCATGAACCCAGGACTGTCTGACCACAGAGCCCATGCTGTACAGTCACCAAGTTACACAGAGGGGGATATGGAGGACCAGCTATCAGCTGGTCTCACTGATTCTGTTTTTGTACATACTACTCTGTTGTGAGCGCTGAATTGATCACTTTAATAGTTCCCTTTGATTTCCCCCCAAAGAGTCTAACCTCCTTTTCCTGGCCTTCAAAACATGCATGGGAGGAGACATCTTGGCTAGAATTCTGCCTCAGCTGTCACTTCAATTATTCAGTAATGACTTTAGTTCAGCGTATCCTCCTTTGTTCCTTTCTGTGACCGATGCTATGCAAATGATCATCCACTCCATCCTTCAGTGGTTAAGAACATGGGCCTTAGAATCAGAGATATCCACGTGCTGTCCTCAAAAGTTTTGGCAAATTACTGAATAAAGCTCTCTATAAGCCTCAGTTTCCTTATCTGAAGATGTGTGCAATTATAAGACCTACGCATGGGGTTTTTGAGAGGACTCAACATGGTAATACAAGGAAAATTTGTAGCATGGTAACTAGCAAGGAGTAAGCAGTCATAAATGTCACTTAATCTGGTGATGATCTGTTTAAGTTATAACTGGAGCAAGCAAGAAAAGGATTATGCTTCCCCTAGTTCCTAGGACAAGATCAGAAGAGGTTGAGATAACTGGCAGTTTGACAAGTGCTGATTTGGGACCAGGCAGGGTATTTCCTGAACTCAGTGGTCTGGTCTGAGGATGACTTGCTGACAAAGGAGGGTATGCCTTGAGAAGTCTTGCGTTTCCTCAACACCATTCCTCATTCTCATAGCACTGCATATTGGCCTTACCCTATTTTAGGAAGTCTGGAAATGGAGGTCATCATTCCCCTGCACCTACTGCCCCAATGTGAACCAAATGCCTTTCAAAGGTCAATCTTTCCTGGTACCCAACACTGTTTTCTCCTAGGTCTTAGTGCAGAGGCAGCTCATTTGCATACCTAAATCCCATTGGTTAGAGATAGACCTTCAAGGGTCCAGGTTTATCTCCACGGGGTATGGGTGGAGAACCAATGGGATCAATTCATACTCTTTTTGGGGGGCATGGGGGAGACCAGGGATTGAACTCAGGGGAACTCAACCACTGATCCCCATCCCCAGCCCTATGTTGTATTTTATTTAGAGACAGGGTCTCACTGAGTTGCTTAGCACCTTGCATTTGCTGAGGTTGGCTTGAACTCAAGATCCTCCTGCCTCAGCCTCCTGAGCAGCTGAGATTACAGGTGTCCACCACTGCACCTGGGTCAATTTGTACTCTTGAGGGCTTTTCAGCCTTGGATAAGGAGAGTTAGTTCATGCCTGGACGGTCGATGCTCTTACTGACACCTAAGCCCCCACCCATGCCCTTTTCTTTTTTCAGAGATGCAGAATCTGATTTTGTAGTACTGGTTCCAAGTTGTCAATGTCCTTTCCCACGCTGCCTTGGCTTTAACAAATCCTCCCAAGATCTGCTCCTTACTCTGCTGGACAGAGTGAGGGCGTGGGGGCTGTCCCTCCTCCTGTTTCTACCTCTCCACTCTGTTCTGGGGCAGAAGATGGGCGGTTACTATTAATTTCAAACAGGACATTTACCAAGTCCTGTCTTATTGGAGGAATGAAAAGAAGCTTGGGTTTAGAGACAGGTGAGGATCAGCTGGTAGGAGGCAGCCCAGTTAAAATCATGTTTGCTTATACTACACATCTGGGGGTGGCTGTCTTTCTGATGACATTCAAGGCATGGAACAGTCAGACAGAGTCATTCACCTGAGAAAGAAATGCAGTGACTCTCTGGGGTGATAAAAAAAACAAAACGTAACGACAGTGACAATAATATAATACATTTTAAACTCTGCACTTGCCTGGAGGGCCCTTAATCAAGGATTTCAAAGCACTTTCCCCGAGATCTTGCCCATTCATCTTTCCCACATCCCCAGGAAATAGCTGGCAGGCAGGTAGCACAGCACTATAAATAGAGTACTGTATCATTATCTTTGATGTGAACACTAAGTATTTAGACAGCATTTTCTCTGAAGAGCTCAAGAGCTCCACACACGTTATATTATCTAATTCTAACTCATTCATACGACGGCCCCCATATTTGCTGCCTTGCAGGTAGTTTAGAAAGCTTTGGATCCGACAGAAATTCACAACTCTGAGGCCTACTCTCTTCCTCCCACTCCTGCCTGATTCACAAGCACTTCTCACTGCTCCTCTTGCTGTCCTTAAACAGCCACTAGCACCGCCGGATCACCCTGTCCAGATACCACCATGATACAATCACCCTCGGCATGCACACTCAATTTCAGGTCAGTGACACCAACGACTGAAAGAAAATGACATAATAAATTTCCTTACTGCCAGGTTCCATGTGGATCTAGTTTGTTGGATTTCAAAGCCTCACTTGTGGGCCTATCTGATGGACTCCGTGATATTACGAAGATACGGGGTGGGGATGGATCCACAGCAAGCACTGATCACAGGACCTGGTGGCTGAGGTTCAGCCGCTAGCACAGTCCCCGTTCACCTTGAAAATGCACATCACCTTGAAAACTGACCCCCAATGGGTTTCTTTTGTTTGTAAGAGCTTTGTATGTCCTTTCCACTGATAGCCTCAGGCCGGTGGTATTCTTCTGGTGTGGACTTACAGGGTATGTGACATTGTAAGGAATCCATCAATTGTGTGATCATTTTCTTAGTTGTCTTCTCCACTGTTCTAGGCTCTGTGGGGGGCAGAGGGCTCTCTATATCTCCGGAGCTGAACACATGTCTGATGCTTAATAAAAACACTCTTGAATGAATGAATGAGGGAAGAAATGATGGTGGAAATCACAACGAGCATTCTCTCTGTTAGGGCTTCTAATCACACCTTTATGCATAACTATAAGTTTCACTTTAGTGCATGATAATGCTACCTCTTGCCCTGGCATACCCTGGGAACTGCAGCTTCAACAACCCTCATTCTCCCCAGCCCCAGGAAACACAGGGGGTGGCTTAGGTACATAGTCTAGTATCATCTCATAATTTAGTGGAGCTCTAAACTCAAATTGTTTTTATGATCTGCCCCAAAAGCCCAGTGTTCCCAGCAAAAGATGTCACCTGCACCTGTCTATAGGGTACAAGGGGTAAAAACATAGAAACTCTGGGGGTAACAGAAGCTTGAGTTAAAGTCTTAGCTCTATTGCTTACAGCTGTGTGAACTTGGCTGCGTTCCTAACCTCTTAGAGCTGCTTTCTCTTCAGCAGTAATGTGGAGAAGATAACATCCACATTGGGGGGTGGTGGAGGTTAAATGAGAAAGCGCAGGCAGCAGGCTTGGTAAATGACTGCTCCTTTCCTTCCTTCTATCCTTGACCCTTTCCTTTGACTCATCCTCCCTTCTGGTGGCCAGTTATCCTTTGGATGAGTCTAGCTGTCACCCCATAGGTTTTAGGCTCCATGCTGGAAGTGTTGAGAGACTCAGACTATATTTAGATGCCTCAGTTCTTTTATTTTTTTACACCACTGTGTTGCTATGGTGATGGTATGAGCGGGAAGGGGGAGGACAACTTGAAAGTAAGGATGGAGCTCAGCCGTGGAGATCAGTGGCTCTGGCTGTGGACTGTTCTAGTGAGCTGGTACTCTTCAAGATCCTTACCTGTGCATTCCATCAAGAGATGCCGCAAGGAGAAAGGAGGAGGTTCTGCCTGGCAAAAGCGCTTAAGAAGAGGGAAGATAAAGAGGACAGACTGCTGAAAACCACTTACTCCACTGGCCCGGACACAGCCTTATCCCCTGGAGTCCTTCTCCAATGGCTTCTCTATCCATCAAGTCAGCAGACAGCAAATGGGGTTGGGTAGAAAAAAGGCATTAGTTATGCTGGAGTTTGGAAGATGTCCTCATGAAGAAAGTCACATCTCTGCACCAGGGTACAGACTTTTCATGGATTCAGTCCACAGGGATGACCAAAGTCACACAAGGGCAGAAAGGAAAAGGTTCCTTTAATTGTGCACTTGCTGGATTTGAATGTGGGCAGGCAGGCTCCATGCTGATGGCCAAAGCCCTCACTGTAAAATGATCCCGCGTTCCTAAGGCTGTTAGACATCATTTCGTCAGGTCCTCAGAATGGCCCAGTGAAGCAGGATTATCTTTTCATGAGGAAATGACACAGAGTTGGCAACTCACCCAATGTCACACAGCTGGTAAATAGCTGAGAATTGAACTCGGGCCACCTGGACTGAAAATCCAATGTTCTTTCCAGTATACCAGTCGCTCCCCAAAACAATTTTTTTTTTAAAGCTAAAGATAATTTATGTGAAGAAAGTCTATAGTGACATATAACCAACAAAGCAGATCAAAACAGAGTGGCTGCAACTGATGTGGAAGGTCCAGCTAAGACAATTCCTCCTCCCACCTCACCTGTGTGAAGAGGGTTCTCAGCAGCACTCTTCAAAGGGTGGCTGTTGAAGCACCCACATTTGAAACAGCTGGGGTGAATGTGAAATGCTGATTCCCAGGTCACAGGCCCAGATTCCAATACAGTAGATTTAGGGTACAGGAAACTAGGAGATTTTGATAAATACTAATTTAATTGGCGGTAACC
This sequence comes from Spermophilus citellus, assembly GCF_964194105.1. Classification (NCBI taxonomy): domain Eukaryota; kingdom Metazoa; phylum Chordata; class Mammalia; order Rodentia; family Sciuridae; genus Spermophilus; species Spermophilus citellus. Next base: position 165,139,026 of record NC_138185.1, read on the forward strand.
TAGCAATACTGGGTCAGAAAACCAGGAGACAGAGCATAAACACATCACCTATTTCTTTTCCTATCTGATTTCTCAGGCTCATTTCCAGCAGCCTGAGATCATGCCTGGCAAAGCAATCTGGCTGGACTGTTGGGTAAGGGTTTTGAACTGTCCTCTGGGCCTCCTATCTAGGGGGCTTATCAGGGTCCAAGGAGGCTGCAACGATTTTCTGGACTTGGTGGAGTCATCATTGTGCCTAACGGGGCAATGTCCATGGGACGAGGCCCTGCATGAGGGTAGAGGGGCGGGTGCCGTACTCAAAAGCATCAAAGGGGCATTTATCAGGTGAAAAGTCCTAAAGGAAAGGGAGAGGTTTGGACTGAAAATATATTCATTGGCCAAGCACAAAGTCCAGAAAGATATGCAGGGAAATGTATGCTTGATTTCTCATTCACTGAAGGGTTGAAAGGCCCTATATGTTAAAGAAAGGAGGTTTTGGTATTTCTGTTGAAGGTAGCAGTCAGCGATGGACCACAATTTTGAGCTCCCCTAAATTCCGAAGACTTTATGTTGATTCCTTCTCTTATAAGCAGTAGCTTCCTGTGCTTTACACAAATAACTCATTTAATCCTCCCCTAAACCAAAGAAGGTGCTATAAGCACTCCTATGTTGGAGGCAAGGAAAGTGAGGCTATTGGAAATTAAATAATTTTGCCCAATATCGCCCAGCTAGAAAGTGAAAGAAGGAGGATTTGATTTCAGTGATCTGATTCCAGGGTTCAGAATACTCTTAACTTAAATTAATCCATAATTTAAGTGTAGATAGTTCAAATAAGTTCCTATGATGAAAAATTTTAAACTATTGAATTCTTTCCATTTCCCACCCCCTAATTTTGGGTAGGGAAATGACCCTACTTAGGATGCTTTGGGTAATCCAGCTGCAGGGAGTTGAAGGGAGTTTCTAAAAGAGCTATGTTTTCCCTTTGCTATTCTTTCTACTCTCTCATCAGTTTACATTTTTTCAAAGTTGTTTTTTTAAATCAAGTTTTGGTTAAAACAACAACTAAGGACTATGATGGATTTATGATGTAAGCCCTGCCTCCAAGGCGGAATTGGGATCCCACCTCCTCTACAAGCCTTCCCCTGTGCCTCTGCCTGTGGGCCTTCTACCTCCTCCAAACCTGGTCTCATTTCCAGTCTGTAGCTACTACCACTTGCCCCCAGCATCCCACGACTCCTGTCCTCTCTCGTGCTCACCATCCTGTGAGCCCCCCAGGGGCCTGGCCAAGGAACACACCTGTTTGCTTCTCCAGAACTTGTCAGAGTGTGGCTAGCCCAAGCCACTGAGCTCTCCACCTGGGAACAGGAAGTCGAGCCAAAGGGAAAATGAAATCAAAGGAGGTCAATAATCCTTTGTATTTGCTCTGGGCTCTTCTGGTTACTTCCGTTTTGTCTTCACAACAGCTCAGAGATGTCAATGGAGTTATACTCACTCCCAGTTGAGGGGTGTGATAATTGAGACCCAGAGGTGTCAAGGAATCTGCCTAAACTCACACAGCCGGTAAGCGGCACAGCTCAGACTAGGCCCTTGTCTTCAGATAATGAGGCCTCCCTGCCTACAAGCCTCATCCCACCATACCTAGGCATTCTGAAGGTAGCAAAATAAATGTAAGAAGATGGTCCATTTCAGTGGACCAGGTGTATCACCGTGTAGGAGTGAAGGTAGAAGCAGAGCTCTTGCAGACAGATTCATTTCTGTTTGAGTCGTGGCTCTGCCAATTATAGCTAGATAATATTGTGTGATTGTGTGTGTGGTGGGAGGTGGATCACTATTTCTTTCCTTTCTTTTTTTTTTTTTTTTTTGTTTATTTTGGCACTGGCAATTGAACCCAGGGGCACTTAACCACTGAGCCACATCTCCAGCCCTTTTTTGTATTTTATTTAGAGGCAGGGTCTCATTGAGTTGTTTAGGGCCTTGATAAGTTGCTGAAGCTGGCTTTGAACTCGAAACCCTCCTGCCTCAGCCTCCCGAGCAACTGGGATTACAGGCGTGTGCCACCGTGCCTGGGTAAGGAATCCCTATTTCAAGTGTCTATTTTCTGATCTATGAAAGGACGATGTGAGGGTGAAGTGAGACACCTTCCTGCAAATTGTTTGGCATAAATCACTCAATGTCTACTCCTTGCTACTTGGTTGTTGACAACGACATTGGTCTTAATCACTGAATCTGTTATAATTAAAAGATCCCAAGTAAGAGTGCATCCTCTTGGTTATTTTCCAGTTTGGAGGCTGTGTCCTATTGGCTCAGACACTGCCTCTATGTAGTAAACTTTTCTATTTCCTGAAAGTGGCCATATGGTTGCTTTTTTAGCATGCCCTCCATTAAGAGTAGTTTCAGTGCTTTCTGTTGTCAAACTTCCTGGGCTTGAGGAGAGAAATCCTGTAAGTGGGTGGTTATCTTTTCACCCTGCTGGTCATTATTCAGCCAAGCCTAACATATTTTCATCTTTTCATTTTTTCCTCACACTCTGTCTAGTCAAGTTTCTAAAGAAGCAAACGTGTCATTGAAGCGATCAGACAGAATACTTAGCATTTTCCTCACAGGCACACGCTTTCAAAGTACTTTTCCATCTCTCTCCAACATGCAATCTCTAGGGGCAGTGTGGTGTCCAGGAGCACAGCATTAAGGCAGAAGAAAATGGAACGCTCTCTGGAATTGCTGTATGCCTAATGGAGAACCAGAAAATATTCAGAGGGAGGGCAGACATGGAATTGGGGAGAGAAATTCAGGACCTGCCTCAGCTCAGATCTTCAAATTCCTAGAATTCCATTTCCACAATGGCACTTAAAGTTTTGATATGGGAGACAGAGTGGTGGAGGGGTCAAGAGCAATGATGGAGGAGAAAGATCATTGGGGAAAATTTACATGCTATTTATACAGTGGACATTGGAAGGAAAGACCTGGCTAGAGGGGCTAGTCGGACAGGCATAGGAAAAGGTGAATGATTTTCTGGACTTCAGAAACTCAATTCCATTTACATACTGTTATTGCATTTCTGTGGGCAGAGTATGTGTTAAGCATTAGAAACTGAAGGAGTTAAAAAGAGGAATAAGATATCGTTCTTCATGTCAAAGACTTGGGCATGACAAGGATTATAAATATTGAGAAATAGTGACCTTTTGGCGAAATTCATAGGCTGTTTATGACAATTCCTCCCTGATCCCAGTCTAGAAAGAAGAATGGATTGGTGGTACCCCATTTGCCTGCAGACTAAAACAAAACACACCAACACACACACACACACACACACACACACACACACAAACAATACATAAATAATAATATACACGTGGACAGATTACAATTTCCCCTTTCCTTCCACACATTCTCCTTGGACTCTGTTGGTGTTGACATGAGGGTGAAACACGGACCAGCTTTTAGACAGCAATGTTGATAGTTCATGGTTACTCTGTAGTGTGATGCCTCTGGGGTTCTTCTTCTCTCTTTAACCTGACCCACCTCCCTCCTATATTGACCCTCATTGGCTGAATCCCTACAATATGCCCAGTGCTGTGCGTGATCCCTGGTAAATATCAGGCATCCTACCTATGCTCTCCACAGAGAATAAAACACTTTCCTGCTTTTCAAGAACTCACAGTCCAATGGGAAAGGCAGACGTAAGCGAATATTTATACTGAAAACTCAAGTCTGATTTGTGAAACTGGGAAGGACTGAAATTCCTAAATGTCACTTGCCACATATCAGTCAATAATAACAATGGCTAATCCTTGCATGTCATTTAATATTTCCAGCAACTATTATAGTGCTTTTCATGTATTGATTCATCAAGACTCCACAACCAATAGGCTAGGAACTACCGTTATCCCTCTTTTACAGATTATAAAACTAAGGCCCAGGGAGGTTAAGTCACTTGCTAAAGGTCACACAGTTAGTAGATGATAGAATGCTAGATGAAACAAAAGGAGGTTGTGGCCTCCATTATAACCTCTAGGTCTCTCTGGCATTGATCGAGGTTCCTTAGGTGCCAGACACTGCTAGATTCTTCCAACCCATCTCATTTAATTCTTTTTACAATTGTCTATGAGGCAGGTGCTAACGTTACCTCTATTTTATAGAGAAGGGAACTGAGAATCAGGGAAATTCAGTGATATTTCCAAGGTTGCACAAAGAAGTGAAAAGAATCCAGGATTTCAGTCCAGCTTAGTCTGACTTGAGGCCCAAACCTTTCCTTGAACATGCATTTCTTCTTCCTGGGTGATGGGTTCTCTTTGGCTGGAATCTCAAGAACAGTAGGATTAGTATCTTTAGTTCCCTCAGCCTACTCCAAGATGTGCCAACCCCTTTGCTCTGGGAATATGTTTGTTTTCCTGTTTTGCTGAGATGGATCAAATTCCATAAATAAGTCCATCTACTACCCAGAGTCAGCAGTGAGCGGGGGATGCCCCAGGGAAGAAGTTGGAAGTATTGGAAGATGAGACACTTCAACTCCAAGGGCTGTGACCAGCTGCAGCCAGGGATCCCTGATGACACAACTTTGCACAGGTACCATTACCCAAAACATGGGTCTCACAGGCTTTGATGCTTATTCAAGGAAACAGAAATTCTCCAAGAATCTCCAGGGGTCTAACATTTTTTTGTAATTACTAAAATTGACCAAAGGAAAAAATATGTCAGGCTAGAGTTATTGGACAACCATCATACAAATGAGGAAAGAAAGAGAGCTTAATGTGGAGAATAAGGAGGAGGTGGCCAGGCAGGTGGTGCTCAGGAGGACAGGCTTCTAAGGAGGCTCTTGAGTCGCTGGGCAACTCCCACATCTCCTCAGACTTCCCAGAATGCCTGTAATGCTAGTGGCTCAGGAGGCTGAGGCAGGAGGATCAAGAATTCAAAGCCAGCCTCAACAAAAGCAAGTTCCCAAGCAACTCAGTGAGACCCTGTCTCTAAATAAAATACGAAAAAGGGCTGGGGATGTGGCTCAGTGGTTAAGTGCCCCTGGTTCAATTCCTTGTTTAAAAACAAAACAAAACAAAACAAACAACTTCCCAGAACATTGGCCATTAACACACATTATCTACTGATGGCTTGACAGTCATGTAAACATTGTCTATCAAAGACCACAGTGGCTTGTGTCCAACAGGTTTAAACATTTTCCACTTGATCTCATTTATCTTCACTTTTTCTTTTTTTTTTTTTTGTATTTTGCTGTTTCAAAAAAAAGTCTTGAGAACTACTCTCTTCCCGTTTTCCTGTCTTAAGCAATTACTCTCTATCAAATATTCAATTCCAGTTTCTAGTTGTACTAAAAAATCACTTGAGCTGCCATTCACAATTTCAATTCTTAGGTAAATCAAACAAATTCAAAACAATTGCTTCAAGAACTAAAAGGGGAAAAAAAATCCGCACCTTCTCTTATATTCCACTTTGCTTTGTGGGATTTGAGCTCCATGTACCATCTGTCATTTCCATTTTATAAAAGATACACATGGACCAGAACTTTGAAGCCCATGTCAAATAGGAAATTAATGAACCAGTCTTCTAAATATTCATGGCGCATCTAAATATGTAAGGAAATGTACTAGAAACTGATGAAGTATAAATTGGATTCTCTGTCCATCAAGATCTCAACATTAGTGCATAATGTTATTTTGTGCCTTGTGGTGCTGGGAATGGAACCCAGGGCCTCCTGGATGCTAGGCAAGCACTCCACCACTGAGCTACATCCTCAGCCAACACAGGTGCACAATAGCATTTCATTTGATAGTTACAGAAGGCGGGGGTGAAAGTGCAGAGTGAGTGGAAGCAATGATCACTTGATAGATATTAAAGTGTTCTTGGAAGAGCTGGGATGGGACTGATCATTAAGAATATGAAAGGTTCAAGTAGTTGAGATGGGCAGAAGGTTATGACACCAAGGCTGAAACAGAGAGCCTGCTCAGGGAAGAGTGTTCTTCCTAAGAGCACTCAGCAGACAGACCAGAGCAGAAGGGTTGTGGGGGCAAACAATGAGATGTTCATCTGGTTGGTGATGTTGAGACCTAATAAAGCCTCTTAACCAGATAAGAGTCCCTTGGGAACCAAATTTCTCTACATAGGTGTTTTGGGGAAGCCCCTGCCCAGCCATCTCCTATGGATGCTGCAGTTTCTTCCCTCAAGATTGGTTTAGAAGCAGATCCCTCAGAGCTGTGTCAGCTGGGGACAGTTCTGTCCCTCCTGCTGTCTTCCGGTTAGTGGCTCTTTCCCCATCAGACAATGAACTCTTCTCCTGCTGCTTTCGGCCACTCTCTGACATCTGAGTCACTTGCCTTAACCGTGATGACTTTGGTACCTGGCTCACAGTCCTTCTGCCAGCATCCTGGATGATGTTAGTGCCCAAGATGACTCATTAAAACTCCTTGGCCTTCAGTCCCCTTATGAATGACTTTAACCTCCACCTCAGCCACCCATTCTCAAGTCCACACCTTACGCCTTATCACCTACAATTGCCCCACCTTCAGGATATCAAATGCAAACATCCCATAACTGAACTTACCATCTTCTTCACCAGAGCTGCTTCTCCTTCTTCATGCTCCCTGCTAGTTGGTCCACTATTCATTCATTCTTGCATCCTGGTCCCCTCTCTGTACTACCTCACTTCCAATCAGGCACCTGATTCGGCTGCTTCTACTTACTTATGTCTTGTGAAAACACTGTCTCCTTTTCCTTCCCTGCTAAAACTCTCATGGGTTGATCGCTATTACCTCTGGCCCAGATTCTGGTTAACTGTCTCCTGACCCATCTCCCTGTTCCACCCAACTTCATTCTCCCTATCTGTTTAAGTTACAAATATCCTTCTGCCTTTTCTTCCCTCCAAACTTTTTGATGGTTTTTCATTGCCCTCAAAGTTGTTAGCATGTTGTAAAAAAGCTTTTTTATTTTATTTTCCTAGAATACTGCCATTTGAACTCTTTCTTGCTCAGTTCCCATAGGATCTCCAGATCTCAGACTCCTTCTTGGAGAAGGTTTTTCCAACTTCCTTAGATGGGTGTGGTGACTCCTGCCCCAGGTCCCCCCACAGCACCCTGTGTCTCTGTGATGACACTTGCCATGCTCAATTGAAATTATTGTTAAGGATACTATTCCCAGTACCTTGAACAGATTCCAGAACATAGCAGGGACTCATGAACACTTAAGGAATGAATGCATGAAAAACAATGTAAGAGAGAGGTGTTTTAAATGAAGAAAAGGTGGGTAAGGCAAAGTAAAAGATAAATTTCAGGTTTCACACTGAGTGAAAGAGGTCATAGAGCAGTGAACAGGGAGGGGGACTATTGGAAGAGAAGGAGCCAGTTTTGAAAGTGATCCTTTCAAGTTGGGCTTGCCAACTTGGAGAAAGCCTAGACATGAGGAAACAGAAGACAAGAGGCACATATTTGGGACATTCACACAAAGAAAATACCTTTAAATCCATCTACTTACATGATTTCTTCAATATAGAATTTTAGAGAGGGGAACAGTGGACCAAGGCTTCTATGTGGAAGAAGTTTCAGCAGTTATCCAGATAATTCAGGCCTAAATGATATTTTTTCCCCTTACTTTTCTAGATAACTGTCTCCATTTGTTGTTGTTGTTTTTACATATGTAACAATTGGACATATTGATGGAGTACAGCGTGATATTTCAACACATGTGTATAGCACAATGGTCAAATGAGGGTTATTTGCATATCCATCACCTCAAATATTTATCATTTCTTTATGTTGGGAACATTCAAAATCTTCTCGCTGTTTTGGAATATACAATAAATTTTCATTAACTACAGTCTGCATTGTTTTTGATTTTGAAGAGATCTGCTGGAATGATTTTTCCTCTAACTACTCTCCTTTTTTGGATCTATTTTGCTAACTCCAGCTGTTAATTACCTCACCACACAATCAAGCCATTGAGACTCCTGTTTGCTGTTTTTGTGCAGCGTGATGCTTGTTTTTCAATTGACTGGTATTGTTTTCCCCCAGAAGATAATTTCTCTGATCAGTGCATTGACTGGCTATTGATTTATCTATTTTACCAGAAATATTCTTGCTTACTTTCTTTCCTGATATCCCTTCTAATATTTCTGTAACATTTCTGTGTCCTGAACTATCTTCTTCTCCATTCCAACTGACTGTTCGTGAGTCTTTAAACATATTGCATAATATGTGCTGCTTGCTTGTCAAGTTCAAAAGCTCCGTGCCTGTTAGTAGATAAAAGTACACAGCACCACAGCACTGGCATTTTGCAAGGGTTACATTTCACCCCTAAAAGCCCCAATCAGACAGCATTTTCCTAATTGAGGTATAAAGGTTTGATTTAGTGAAATCACAATTACCTTTCAGGGTTGAAATATAAACATGAGGGCACTTCGTGAGTCCAATAATGCTCTTTCCTGCTAAAGGCAGAACGTTTTATGTTTTGGAGGAAACTGTACATAGTGATTCTTATTCTCAAATAATAATACTGAATGTCTGATTCTTACAGAATGACTGTAATACATCCTTGATGCATCTGTATAGCTGAAGTAGACTTGATATTGAAATGCAAAACAGCATCCCTATTGGGTGACATGCCCTGGTTACCTCTGGTTCAACCTTTGCTCTAAGAAGTGGTTCTTAGCCTTTTGGCGGATCATGAGCTGTTTTGATCATTCAGGTGCCTTTTACCAGAAAAATGCACATGCTCATACATAATATTTTGTGTATGATTTCAGAGGGCTCATGGAACCCCTAGAGTTCCATAGATTCCAGGCTAATAGCCCCTGGACTAAGAGGTAAAGATCAATTGTTGATGGGTAAGGAATTTCACAAACCTCAAAATATGCAGACAATGGCTGTAATGAAAATGTGAACTGCTGGGCAGTAGCTACAGCCCCCAGCAGGAGAATCAGGGCTTGTGCACAATCAAGCCCAGCATGGCGTTGAGTGGTCTGCCATCTTTCCTTCTGCAGGGTATCAAGTTTTCTGCCCATTCTATTATGAGATTTTTATTTTATAACATCAGAGCTTTGATTTTATAATGGGAGCCAGCACAAAACAGTTCCTTATTTAAAAAAAAAAATGAAAATTTGCCTTACAATCATTTTAGCTAAAGCAAACCAGTTTTTGTGTTATTTTTTTAAAGCAGGGTTGGGGGGAGGGAGGAAAGGGAAGGAACCTCCTGTGTGCAAAGGGCTACTCTTTTTGCCTCTTGCGCTCTTCCTTCCAAGCCAACCTTAGCTTTTCACTTTCTCCAATATTTCAAACTCCCTAGACTCCCACTCTCCTTTATTAGGTCTCATTTCATTTTCTTGAAGCTGGAGTCTGAAAATCCTATATCAGTTCCAATCTTTCAAACGTCTAGTATTAATCTCTTTCCATACTGCTTCACACATATCTGATTTCAGAGCCGCACACCATTCATTCCCTTGAATCCTAGCGGGTAGCTCGGTGCTTTTGATCATTTGAATCACCATCTCTTATGCTCTTTTTTTTTTTTAACTTGAGGCAACACAATCTCCCTTTTTCTATAGTTTTTTCAAACTTAACTGACCTTTGATTTTTTTTCAAAGTCACGCATAAAAAGCGTGACTTGAAGGATGGGCCAACTTAATAACCATGAATTACAAACAGCACTGTGATCTATTTTGTCTATCTCACTATCATCCTCCTAACAGTACTTATTAACATTTTATGTGTACAGGAAAGCTCATTAATTATTGGCACAATTTAAGATTCTTTCCTCCCTTCCCAAAGAAAAGGCCCTTAAAAACGCCATCACATCATGGACGCTCAGTTTTTCATCCAACATTTCTGCCTTGTCACTTGCTGACCCATCTTTACAGCCTGTATACCTCTTTCAGGTTGCTCTTTGATTCTATTCTAAGTAAATCCTTTCATGGTGTGTGAGATTCTAACTCAAGTATTTTCCAAGGACTTTCATTTTTCTCTCCTTAACCTCAGGTCCTCATCAACCTTCCCTTCTGCACCTTGACATCTGACACGACTGATCCACTTGCCTTTCCTGGATGCTCAAACTGCTGTGTGTGTGTGTGTGTTTGTGTGTGTGTGTGTGTGTTTAAGTATATATACACATTTTTTTTTCTTCAGTTGTAGATGGACACAGTACATTTACTCTATTTATTATTATTTTTTAATGTGGTGCTGAGGATCGAACCCAGTGCCTCACATGTGCTAGTCGAGTGCTCTACCACTGAGCTACAACCCAGCCCTTCTCTGTGTTTTTGCTGGTATTTTTATTTTTGTTTGGATTTATTTCTCTCCCTGGGTACTTTATAGTTCCCAGGCAACTTTTGAGGGAATGCTCCAGTGTCCCTCAGGCTCCTCTTAATGCTTTCATGATACCTCTCCTCAGCACACCCAGACTCACACGACACCCCTCCTGCAGACTCTCGAGGCTTTTGTGTTGCAGAGCTAATGATGCTATTCTACAGCTGTTGAATGACTTGCCCAGGCCCATTCCCTCTGCTAGACCAAAAGCTCCTTAAGGTCAGGAGCTGGGAATTGCTTATCACCTTGAGATTCAGACTCCTTCCTCCACTCCCCCTGATTTGGGTATTTATTCTTCTAACTCTAACCATGTGCTTCCAATGGGTGCTGCCATCTTTATACCTAACCTACATCTTTTGCAAAGGAGATGGTCTAAGCAACCTCTGTCACAAAAGAGATGATCCATCTTTGGTGTTTAAGCTGAAAATGAGGGCCTGGTGGCTGCTTATGGTTGGGTCTCCAGCCTGGTAGAGGGAGCCAGGCTGAGAGAAAAAAGCAGGCACAAAATGAGAATGAAGACTCTTGGAGACATCTGAATTCCTGGTTGTGATCATCCCAAGAACTTTCCTTCTTATGCTTTGCTTATGGAAGCCAACAAGTCCCTCTTTCTCCAAAGCGAACTGAAGATGGACACTTTGGAACCAAAGTGTCCTCTGGTAATGTCAACCATCTTATATCTCCACCTCCAGCAGGTGACTCAGTATTCGGCGTTCAGTAGGGACTCCATAAACAGGGCCATTGTTACTTTAAAGCCTGAAATAATATTTGTGGTGAAGTGGAATCAGGATTGGGGTAAGAGTGAACTTGTGTCATACTGTGATAGGTGCATGGGGATCACACATTAGAGCTACCGGAGTCTGAGTTTATTCTGTTGGTATTGGGTCAACCATCCTTGACCAGTGTTGGCTATTTCTTATCTAACCAAGAATAATTAGGTCTCGTAGGGTATAGATAGTCCTGAAAGACAAAATGAGGGAGACTGCAGCCTACAAACTCAACGGTGGGCTATTGGATGGTCCAGTGGCTTCCTATTTGCGTGATTCACAGAGTACTCCATGTAGGAAATGGAACAGCTGAGATGGACACTGTTTACCAGCTGTGTGGTGTTGGGAAGCAAGTTTACCTCTCTGGGCTCTGCTCTCACCATCTGCCAAGTGAAGAGAGTAACAATGTCTCCTATGCCTTACGGGGCTATGGAGATGATGAGACGGAAACACACCAAGGTGGCACTTTGTTGATGTTGGCAAATGCTTTCTCAGAGAATCATGTTAGGGCCTTCTTTAAACACAGAGGCCACTGTAGGGCTGACAGATTTGCTTTGATAAACACATGGCCTAAGGCAGGGTCACTGCGGCAAGAGCTGGCCTAGTGCACTTCCATCAAGGACGGAGGTGAGCCTCCCCAAGCCTGACAGTTACTTTCTCTCCTGTCCATCTGGTTTGATTGTCAACCAAAACTTCTGGATACTTGCTACTCTGTCATTGCTTTGAAAGCCTCTCTGTTCAGCTTTTGGTCAGGGAAATGGAACCCCAGTCTCCTGCCTATCTGCTCTGTCTCTGGAAACACCCCCTGGTACCTGCCTTAGTTAAGACAACTAGGTTAAAACCTCAGTGAAGCCCGAAAGCCTGTTCCTTCACAGGCCCCCAACAGCTTATGCAATATCCAGGGTGTCCCTGAAGAGCACAGCCAGCCTTGTATAAGACCTGATGAGGACAGCTGGTGGACAGTGTGGGCTGGCATGGGCAAGTTGCCTGGGGGGGCCCCATATAGTTCCGACTCTGCTCCCTGCCTGCTGGCCTTGGCCTGGGTTCTTCCAGCAGCTTCCCAGGCTGCTAGACTGGAAAGAGACATCTCTGACATCCAGTCCAGGGCCTCTCCTCCAGTGGGAGGCAGTGGTAGAAAGGTGGAGGCTTTCAAGTCCCATCCCCGCAGCCATCTGTCTGTGGGAACCAGCACATGCCACACAATCTTGCTGGGTCAGAGCCCCATCTGTGACATGGGGATAACAAAGGCCACATTACACGGCAAGAATGGCCAACACTCACTTAGCTTTCCAGCACACAGTAGGAGCTTAGTAAATGTCAGTTTCCCTTCCCATCCGCAAATTCTAAGACAAAAAAATCCCCATCACTGGAATATCTTGTATTTCTAGAAGGTACCTGGATTCACAATTCGAATCTACAAATGAAAGTATTTAAAAAAGAAATCTGGGGGGGGGGGGAATACACTTCCTTATCTTCCCAACCTGCTGGGACCACATTCTGGGTTCTGCTTTCCCTCAGCAACAAAGGAGGACGCAGCGTGAGCTACACTCCTTCCCCGCATGGGGACATGGGGGAAGAGTGGGACTCAGTTTGTCAGCCTCGCTTAGGATGAAGACAGACGGTCCCCCCTGCTGCTGATGGGGAGGAGGCAGCTCCAGAGCTCTGAGCTGGGAACAGCTCAGCAAAGCCCCAGGGGCTGGTGGTGTGTGACAGAAACAAAAATAATTCCCATCTGCAGGGGCTGCATTCATTTTCAAAGCACTTTCTCTTCTTTTATCTGTTTTTTCCTCTACAATATCCATGTGAGATGGGTATTATCGTTCCCATCTGACAGATGAGGAAATGAAGCAGAGAGCAGGAGAATTGCAAGTGGCAAGCACACGGCTCTCAGGAATCAGACACAGAGCTGTGTCCACATCCTGGCTCCGCTGTCTAACCTTGAACTTGCTGCTTATCCTCTGAGCCTTGGTTTGCTTACCTGCAATTTTATCTGAAAGTATCCATCCTCATAGGGACATTGAGAGGTTTATGAGGGTTTGTCCCAAGGTAAAAAGAACATAGACTTTGGAGACTCAAATTCAAATCCAGGTGAATTCAATCTTAGCACCATAAGGTCACAACAAAATTAGTAAAGAGCTGCTCTTGGGACCCAAGTTCCTTTTTCCAGAGCCAGAACTTTCAAAACTTCACTCTGGAAGCTTTTGTACTTGGGAGTTTGACCTGAGTCTATCTTAAGGAGGGCCCAATTCTCCCTGACTAGTTGGTGCTCTGTAGAAGGCATGTGGCACAGTAGAGAAGCCACACTTCCTTTAGAGACCAGATATCATGTCCAGGGGACCCAGCACGGATACAAAGTTCTGGGACTGGATCCCTGCCAGGTTCCCTCTATGCCTCATTTTTTTTCCTCTGTGACAAGGACATGGCTCCTTGATCTTTTGAACTGTCATGAGGACCATGAAAACAGCTTCCTTCCTGGCCTCCCTGTTGCTCATGGACCTGACAGCCGTATCTTTACTTAGTTTCTTGCCCTTCAGCTGAACCCTGGAACAAGCTTTCTCCCCACAATGTGGAGTTTTAAGGACACTCTGGCTGTCTGAAATGCTGAAATGGGCATAGATAAATGGGAGTCATTGATGCAAGATTTTCAATGTACACAATGAAGCAATGAAAGTCTGGAGAGAGAGACAGAGAGAGGGAGACAGAGAAGCAGTTAAGAAACCATTTGTTTCCAGGGGAAAGACAGGGAGGCACTAGCGACTGCCCGGTTTCTGTTTGTAGCACCTTGTAAGGCCTGTCAGCCCTTCTTTGAGTTCTGTAAGCTACCCTTATATCTCACACACTTAGCTTTTGTTTTTTTCCAGAGCTACCTTTAGTGGGTTCCTGCTCTTGGAACCAGGAGAGTGTCAAACATAAACCTGTGTGCTCTTCCTACCCTGCCTTCGGATGGGCTTCATCCCTGATGAAACCACACAGTGGGTCGTGTTCTTAGGGCTATCTGGTTGTCACGGCATCCAGGCAAGTCCTTGGACTTGAGGCCCTCATTTAACTGAAGCCACTGATAATGGACAATAAGGTCAGTGCAGCCCCAGGGCAGTTGACTTCTGATTTATTGTGCAAGAATATTGCAGCTGCCATATCTCAAACGTTTTCCTCAGATGTTTTCAAGTGGGAGGCAATAGCGAGCCATGGCCAAGGGCACAGGCCCAGCTTTGCACCACAGTTGCAACCACTCACAAGCTGTGTGAGCTTTAGCAAGTTACTCTAACTCTTTGTGTCTTGGTTTATTCATCTGTCAAATGGGGGCATTTATGGTACTTCGCTCTAGGGATATTGTAGAGAGGGGGATGCGTAGCATCATGAACACTCAACACATGTCCCCCGTTTATTTTCATGTCCCAACAGAATCTAGAGGAGAGGCTGTGGCAAGTGGGGCTGTGAATAAGTTTTGATTCCATCCTTTACACTTTGGGAAATGGTGAATGTGGAAAATTAAGTGCCATTCTGAGAAAGGAGCAGAAGGACCAGGAGAGAAACTCGCACTGTGAGAATGGTTGGACAGAGTGCAGTCCTGCAAGGCTGGGGAAGCCATGGGGCTCAGGAGGAACAAGGCAATGAAACCTGATGAGAAGTCTGAGGAGAACCGCAGTGCAGGAGAGCCAGAATGGAACTCGCAAGAATCTCAGTCGTAAAGATTTTCATGAATTTAGATACCGCCCTCAGAAAACCTCTTAAAAAAAAAAAAAAAAACACCTCTTTGAGGATGAATGAAATCCCAGCAGCACATCTGCAGACTACTTTCAGCTCATCAATACAAAGTTACTATAAATGGTTCTGTGCACAGAACATTGTCTAAAATGTATGACAGGCCAACGTGAGGTACTGATTTAGCTTTGCCGAGTCTCAAATCAGTTTGCTTGGGTAACAAACCTGGCTCCACCGTGAATGAGCTAGGCGATTCTGAGTAAGTCCTCAACTTCTCTGTACCTCAGTTTCCTTGTGGGCCCAATGGAGATGGTAAGCACCTAGTCCCCTAGTCCATAGAATTAGGAAAAGGAAAATAGTTAACATACGTAGAATGCCTACAACACACAATGGCATGGCAAAGGCCAATAAGCATTAGCTATTATCTCCGCCTGTGTTTTTTATTTCTTTGTGTGAGGTACGTGCGTACACATCCATCCATACTCCAACAACTCTGGTGCAAACAACTGAGCCAGCTTCATGAACTCTCCATAGTGCAGGGCCAGGGTGAGGCCAGAGTTTGGCTGAAGAGCTAAAGTGAGAGTTCTCAGAATCTAAGCAGCCAAGGAATGTGCTTGGCATTGGGGTCTAGCACCCATCACTCTGTAGGCCCTCTCTGATCCCCACATCCTGTCTTTGGACGTAACCTCTATTGTCTTAAGACTATCCTCTCTTCCTTTCAAGATGACGTTACACACTGCAGGCCCCCAGAGCACCAGCTTGCTGCTTTGCCACTACTCCTACCCTGCCCCCCTCAGCCCCTGGGAGGGAAACCCATGAACAGCAGCATCAATCACACCCTCAGGCTTAAGTGTCACCCTGGCTGGAGCTGACTGAGCTCATGGAAAGGGAGATCAGAGGTTCCCCGGACATGTGACCCAGGACAGTTGTCACTGCAAACATCTATGGGCTTCCGGCAGGAAGGAGCTAGTTAGGGAGAAGCTGCTTAAGTGTTCCATTCTTCACCTTTTTGTGAAACCCTTTCCTTCTGAGGTTTTCCTTCTCTTCTTACCTCTTTTTTTTTCTTTTTTAATCTTCTCTCTGTCCATACAGTCCCCTCCTCCCTCTCCAATTCCCATCTCATTAC
Source organism: Spermophilus citellus (assembly GCF_964194105.1). Classification (NCBI taxonomy): domain Eukaryota; kingdom Metazoa; phylum Chordata; class Mammalia; order Rodentia; family Sciuridae; genus Spermophilus; species Spermophilus citellus. The sequence continues at coordinate 165,154,895 of NC_138185.1, forward strand.
GCAACTGCATGGGCTAAAAATACTTCTGGCAGCCATGATCAAACCCAAACTGAGCAAGATGCAGATTTAATGAGGCTTCCATGGAAACAAGATTTCTTTTGCCAGGCAGAAGACTGTCTGTGCCAGAGAAGAGGAGAGGGCAGGAGGAGGTGGAGGTGTTACTTAGATGGGGGCAGTGGAGTCACCGAAAGCCTCTTGGCCTAGAAACTTTTTCTGGAAGCTATGGACTGCACCCACTAGAGACAGTCAATTGTCTTGGTCAGCTGCACTCTGAGAGCCACACTGTGTGTGTGTGTGGGAGAGAGAGATTAGCCAGGGGAACAGCAGCTTCTTCCAGGCTAGAGATAAATATTTACCAATGGAGTCTCTCAAATAGTCAAACACTTAGCCACTGAAAAAAAATTAAAGTATAAAAATAAAAAGCTGCTGACTTGAAAGTTTCTGCTTTGATGATGATCAAGAAAGTGCAGAGGAGAAAGGTTGAGAAAGGCCAGCCAGATGCAAAGACAGTTTCTGCCGTGCAGTTTTCCTACTCCCTTGAGGAGTCTCTTCCCTCCTTGTGTTTCTCGGGGCTGCTGGAGGCATGGTTCCTGAAAGAATCTCAAAGGGGAATCTGAAGACTTTGTTGGCACAACTGGTCACCTGATGCCTGGTTTTATCTCACCAGGGCAGAGGTGGCATCTACTGGAATCCTACTACCTCTCCCAGGCCCTTACCATTTTCTTGCAACTTTTTGTTACAAATGCACTGAAATTTTACACCCCAAGAAGAAGTATATGTACTGGGTAAAGAGTGAGTCCAGCAGAGTATGTACCAACCTGGCTTGTAAGCTGCTCTTGTAAGGTTTATGAATCTAAAATGGTTTTTACAGTTTTAAAAATAGTCACACAAGAAAGATGAATATACAACAGAGACTGCATATTGACCACAAAGATAAAGATATTTACTAACCTTCTTTACAGAAATAGGTTGCTGATCCTTGGTTATGAGCAAATACTATGAAATCAGATAGATTTAGGTTTGAATTCCAGCTCTTCTCTGGACTGGCTCAATGACTTGATAGAATTACTTAATCATTTTCATTCTCAGTTTTCCCAACTACAAAACTGGGCTAAGAGCACCTATCTCACAGAGAACGAAGCAAAGAGCTTAGTTCCATTTTGGTCACCTAGATGCTCTATAAAAGCTAGATGGCATTACCATTGGGAAGGATGGGGAAGTAAGTTTGAAGTGTGTCAGGAATGATCTAGATTTTCTGAAGGATTATTCCAATGACAAATATTCTACTCCTTGGTTTGGACTAAACATCAGACATGCATCCTCATGATTAATTTGGGAATTAGAATTCCCAGAGTTCTAAGACTACCGTGTTTCATCCGTGCAGGGGCCCTGGGCTACAATGAGCTTGGCAAAACCTCTGAAGCCAGAATATGCTGCTCATGCAAATCACAACTTTACAGCATTGTGCTCTAAGTCCTTATGCACCTAAAACCAATGTTATGTTAGGAACCCTACACTGACTTACCTGTGGTCTTTAGCACGCAGCACAGCAGAAAAGTGGCAAAGAACTTATGGTTAGAATCCAGACAATTTTTAATAGTACAAAACACCTTGGGCCTACCTTTTCCCCTCTTTTTAAAATTACTAGACTTTATAAGTAACTAGGAAAAATAAGTGAGATCAAACACCCCAAAGAGACACTAACACGATGTTCAATCAGCCCTTGGAATAAATAGCTAAGCTGCTGAACCAAGGGGGAGCTGAGAAGGTAGTCCTGATAAAGTCAAGGTTAAACCTGGGTCAGCCACTCAGCTTTGTGTGGCCAAAATTTCAGCTGGTATTCCCAGCCCCAGCCAGTTGTCCTGAGGAGCTTAGGTGGAGAGCATTGAGCTCAGCAGATTCACTTCTACCCAGGGACAATAGCACACAAAGGACTGCAGGGTTTCTAGATTTATGGCTGATTTTTGGCATAGTCTTTATTGACTTAAAAATTATTGGGGGCTGGGGTTGTGGCTCAGTGGTAGAGCACTTGCCTAGCACACATGAGGCACTGGGCTCCATTCTTAGCACCACATAAAATAAATAAATAAGATAAAGGTATTATGTCCATTTAAAACTTATTTTTTTTAAATGTTACTGGAATTTTTGGGTGTATTTTTACAACAAAAAAGGCTCAAGCAACTTTAAAATTTAACAGAATGACAAAGGACCCCTGCCCAACACCCCCCCATCACCAAGGCCAAGAATGGAAATGGGGATGCTCTGTTCATGGGAGTTGACAGGAGCAAAACGATTGTCAGCCCACAGGGTTTCACTGTGTTCACTGATAGTTTTAAGAGCTTCACAGCCAACATGATTTCAATCTGAATAAGTACACACCTGCTTCAAAAGAGGATTTTAATTTTTGTACATTTTTGCCTTACAAAGTAAGTGTAGAAAATATCAAGAGAATGGGAGATCAGGGGCCTTCTAGAAAGAACTCCTGATCAGATGTCTGGAGACTGCTCTATCCATGTTTCTGCCTCTGGCAGCATGGGTTCTGGCAAATCATGTGACTTTTCTGTGTCTAGAAGTCTTCATCTAATAATATTTATTCATAATCTTTTTTTTACAGAGTTTTGTGAAGCTCAGAGGAGCTATTCAGGGAATCCTCTTTGAAAAGTAAAAAAAAAAAGTCTCTATGAATGTAAGGTATTATGTTTATTATCAATGATAAATGAGAAAATCTAAAAGATAGAAGTTGAATCACTTATTCAATTAGAGATCTTTACCTACTGGGCATCAGGCACTAAACTAGAGATATGGTTTAAATAAGAGGCAGGATTTCTGTTCTAGATTGTGTATTCCAGAGGGGAAGACAGACATCAAATGAAAACCATATAATTACAATGTAAATAAGTGGGTGCATGTGACCTAGACTGGTTGTGCCAGGAATGGCCATCCTCAGAAAATGACCTTTCAGTGGACACATAGGATGAATAGCAATGAAGGAGGAAAAAGAAGATGGAGCATTTTCATAGTGGAAAGAAAAAATCATGAAAAACATCTTGTGGTAGATAGAGGTTTAAGTAAAGAGAGGAGAATAAAAAGAAAGGAGAATGTGAAGCGAAAAGTTGGTACAATACAAATGAGAGAAGTTGTCAGGGTCCACATCACTGTAGGGCCTTGAAGGTGGTGTTGTGGGTCACAAAGTTATCCTAAGAGAAAAAAAAAAAAAACAACCCCAGGAACTTGTGACCTTGGGACAGAGTAACTGGTAGTAGAATTGACCTCCATAGAAGACAACCTTAACACTGGAGAAAAAATATTGGAAGAATCTCTCTCGGGTACTGAACAACAAACTGTGAAAAAACTATGATCCTTGTGAAAAAGGAAATACATAAAGTAGTACCACAATCATCTCATAATTGTTCCATCTTTCTTCCTAGAGATAACTCCCTGTTTGGGAGTAGGAAGATGAAGATGAAAAAGAGTGGCAGTTTGGCTACGCTGAGGAGGCAGAGAAAGAGTTCTGGGTTATTGAGGTGGATGTAATTTGCAGGGTAGGTCTTCCTTAGAAGAGGAAACTATTCAAGAATCGAAGGCGCAGATGTTTGCAAGGAGGGCTTCCCTAGAGGTCTTTGGCTGAGTGCTGGGCTGCATGAGTGTAGGCAGGGCGGGCAGAGGTCTCTTTCTGCAGGCCCCCAAACTGAATGAACACAGAGGTCATGCTTGAAAACACCGCAGTTCCATCCCAACCAAAGTGAAGAGATTTAACTGATTTTCAGGCGAAAGAAAGTTGTGTAATAAAAGTAAGGATCATAACATCAAGCAAGAGCTTGAGTTTAAAACTAGAACAAACTCATTCTAACAAAGAATAAAACCAGGTGTGTGTGGCAAGAACAAAAGTCTCCACCAGTAATTTAAAGACTTTCAGAACAAAAACTCAACACCCTTTAAAGGAAGATGATACAATTGATACTACTTGCAATATTTCTCTTTTTTAATATTTATTTTTTAGTTGTAGTTGGCTGGACACAATACCTTTATTTTACTTATTTTTATGTGGTGTTGAGGATCGAACCCAGGGCCTCGCAGGTGCTAGGCAAGCGCTCTACCGCTAAGCCACAACCCCAACCCCTATTTGCAATATTTCATCTCAATGTCTTGCAAACAAAAATAAATTACTAGACATATAAAAATAGGGAAATGTGCCCAATGGACAAGACAAAAACCACTCAATAAAAAATGATCCCAAGCTGGCCCAGATAATGGAATTAACTAACAAGAACTTAAAATAAGCTATTATAAATATGTTTAAGGACTGTAAGAGAAACACAGTCATAATGGATGAAAACAGATGAAGAATCTTAGCCAAGAAACAGAAACTATTATCAAAAATCTGTGAAGGGATAGGGATATAGCTCAGTTGGTAGAGTGCTTGCCTCCCACACACAAGGCCCTGGGTTCAATCTCCAGCACACCTCCCCCCAAAAATCTGTGGGCTGGGGTGTGCTCAGTAGTAGAGGGTGTACTTAGCATGCATACCACCCTGGGTTCAATCCCCAGTACCAACCAACCACCAACAACTCTAGAAATGCCAGGTCTTGATGGGTTTAATATGAGATTGGAAGTGGCATAATAAAGGATAAGTGAACTTTAGTAGATCAAGTGAGAGGATTCAATCTGAAGAACAGAAAGAAATTTTTGAAAAAAAATGAACAGACTTTCAGTGATCGCTGGGACATCAAGCAGCTTAACCTACATGTACTTAGAGTCCCAGGAAGAGAAGAGAAAGAATAAGAAAAAAGAAAAAAAAAGGTTTAGAATTCCCCAGATTTGCTGAAAACAAATAAACAACAACAACAAAATCTTACAAAGCCTAGATGCTGAGGGAACATCAAGCAGGATGGATACAAAATAACAGCAACAACATTTTTGGCCATCACATTTGATGTGTTAATAACCACAAATAAAAACAAAAATCAACAAAAGAAAGATAACATATTCAGGGAAAGAACAAATAATAGATGATTTTTCTTCATAAACAACAGAACCAGAAGATAATGGAACTTAAGAATAAGGGGGAGGGCTGGGGTTGTGGCTCAGTGGTAGAGTGCTTGCCTAGCATGTGTGAGGCACTGGGTTCGATTCTCAGCATCACATAAAAATAAATAAATAAAACAAAGGTCCATCAACAACTAAAAAAAATTGTTTATAAAGAATAAGAGGGAAAAATTACCAACTTAGATTTTGATGTAATAAAAATGCACTTAAAATGATAAAATAAAGCCATTTGAAGATAAATTAAAATAGATAAAGTATTGTTAGAAGTCCTGCACTAAAAATGCTAACAGAAATGACACCAAATGGAAATAGGTCTAAAGCTAAGGCCAAAAAACTACAGATAAGAATGAAAAAAAGGGGAAGGGGGATAGTAGGGGATAGGAAAGGTAGCAGAATACAACAGTCACTAATATGGCATTATGTAAAAATGTGAATATGTAACAGATGTGATTCTGCAATCTGTATTTGGGATGAAAATGGGAGTTCAAAACACAATTTGAGTCAAATGTATGAAAGATGATATATCATGAGCTATGTAATGCTTTAAATAATCAATAAAAAAAATTTTAAAAAAATTCTGAAAGCAAAAAAAAAAAGAATGAAAAAAAACCCAGATATGGTAAATATGTAGATAAACATAAAAAATATATTTTTTTCTACCCATAAAATTTTATAACTCACATGAGGGGTTGAGGCAAAAGTTACAAGACTGTACTGTGACTTTTACAATGCATGTGGCTATGACATGTAAGACAGCAACAGTACAAAGGTTGGGATATAAAAGAGCCTAGACATATGCAAGGTTTTTATATTTATGCAAAGCAGCATAATGTTATTTCTAAGTTGACAGTGAAAAGTTAAGTGTTCATATTGTTATCCACAGAGTAACCAATAAAAAATAATTCAAAGAGGTAGAGCTATAAAGTCAACAGAGGAATTAAAATGGAATATTAAAAAATTAAAAGAAACAATAAATGAGGAATTGAGGAATAACAACAAGAGATGGAAGATGTTACAAATAAATGAAAAACTTAAATGCAACTATATTAATAAGCATATTAAGTGAGAAAGTCAAAATCATCAAAGAGGCTGGGCACAGTGGTGCATACCTATAATCCCAGCAGCTCAGGAGGCTGAAGCAGGAGGATCAAGAGTTCAAAGCCAACCTCAGCAAAAGTGAGGCACTAAGTAACTCAGTGAGACCCTGTCTCTAAATGATGTACAAAATAAGGCTGGAGATGTGGCTCAGTGGTAGATTGCTCCTGAGTTCAACCCCAGTACAAAAAAAAGTTGTCAAAGAGGAGTAAAATCAATTAAGAACATAAACGATATACTATCTACAAGACATATACTTTAAATATAAAAGTACAAATGGATTAAAAGTAAAATAATGGAAAAATATAAATAGTAAGCACAAAAAAATGAAGTGGCCATATTAATATCTGTCAAAAAAGACTTATAGACAGGGGATGTTCCCAGAGATAAAGAAGGCCATTTCATCAATGATAAAAGAATCAATTCATCAGGAAGATATGAAAATCATAAATGAACATATCTAATAACAGAAATTCAAATTACATGAAACACAATTGACAGGATTTAAAGAGGGAAATGGCCAAATCCATAATCACAGATAAAAAATGTTAACACTCTCATCTGAGTAATTCATGAAATAATTAAACAAAAATTCAGGAAGGAGATTGATGATCTAAATAACATTACCAGTCACTTTACTGTCATTTATAAAACTCTATACCCAATAATTTAAAACCACACTTCCTTTTGAAAGCACAAGATTAACCACCTACAGGCCAGAACATAGTCTTAATACATTTCAAAGGATTGCAACTTTATAGAGTACATCATACTCCGATCACGGCAGAATTCAATTGAAACCAATAAAGGAAGAACTAACTAAAATGTAACCCAAATTCTCTCAGAAAATAAAACAAAGTAATTCTTGATTTATTTTGTGATGCCTGTATCAACTTGCTACCCTAAATCCTTCCAGAAAGTTTATAAGAAAATAAAGCAGCAGGCTGATTTTTAAAAAATAATTTTTGTTGTTGTTTAGATGGACACAATTCTTTCCTTCCTTCCTTCCTTCCTTCCTTCCTTCCTTCCTTCCTTCCTTCCTTCCTTCCTTCCTTCCTTCCCTCCTTCCTCCCTCCCTCCCTTCCTTCCTTCCTTCCTTTGTGCTGAGGATCAAACCCAAGGCCTCACATCTGTGAGGCAAGCACTCTACCACTGAGCTACAGCCCCAGCCCCTAGGCTTATATTTTTAATGAAAATAGACACAAAATGCTTAACAAAATAGCTTCAGATTAAATCCAGCAGAATATAAAATGGATAACACATCATCGACCAAGTAGGGTTGGTGCCACTAATGGAAGCTTGTGAATCAGTAAATGTAATTAAACCATATTAACAGCTTTAAAAAGCAAAACCATAGATCCTCTCAATAGATATAGGAAAAAATGACAAAATTCAGTATGTAGTCATGGCAAAAAAATATTATAAGGAAACAGGAATAGAAATACAAATGTTCAATCCTAACCAGTGCAATAAAACAAAGAAAAAGAAGTCAGAGACATAAAGACAGGGAAAAAAGTAAAACTATATGACCACAACATAATCGCCTGTTTAAAACCCTAAGGAAAATATAAATCAACCACTCATTGCTAAGTGAATTTTGCAAGGTCACAGGACACAAAGTCAAAGAACAGGACACTAATTATATTTCTATGCAGCAAACATCAAGAACATAAAATACTTTGAAACAAATTTAACAAAATATGTGCAAGGATCTACATTGAAAACTACAAAACATTATTGAGAAGATCTAAGTAAATAGAGATACATTGTGTATGTGGATTGAAAGCTGCCATGTTATTAACATTTTAATTCTAGCTAAACTGACTTATTAATCAACAACATATTTCCAATCACAATCACAGCCAGTTTCTAATATATAAATGGAAAAGCTAATTCAAAAATGTACATAGAGATTCAAATGACCTAGAATAATCTTTGAACAAGGAGAACAAAGTTGGGGGGCTCATATTTCTTATTAAAATGACATTGCACGAGGCACTGTGGCACATGCCTGTAATCCCAGGGTATCAGGAGGCTCAGACAGGGGGATCACGAGTTCAAAGCCAGCCTCAGCAAAAGTGAGGCATTTAGCAACTCAGTGTGACCCTGTCTCAAAATACAAAATAGGGCTGAGGATGTGGCTCAGTGATTGAGGGCCCCTGAGTTCAATCCCTGGTATTCAATTTTTTTTTAAATGACATTGCAATCAAGTTAGTATAGTATTGGCAAAAGGATAGATTAATGTAATAGAAGAGTGAGTTTTTAGTTGTCAGTAAGGACAATTTGATAAAATGTGAGACTAAGGTTTTTGAAGAATATTAGGTTACCTGAAGTACACAAAGAAAACTCTCCAAAACAGAGCATGAGAACAGTTGGTACTCTATGCACTAATAGTAATTCTAAAACTGTAAAAAATACAAACATCAATTTAAAGCTGTCAATGTTATGCATGTGGCACTGACCACCACTGTTCTTATTCTTAAATCATATGCACCTTACTTCACGTCTGATTAAATGTGATTTATTTGGTCAGCACTGTGGGCTAACATTCTGTTGTTACTTTATATTTCACTTTATTAAAAAGGAAATATTCTTGAAAAAAGGATAAGTTTAATAGCTGTAAATAGGACCCAAGTTTTATTGTGACAGAAATCTTAGTATTTAAAAGTGCCTTAAGAAAGAAAAGAATCATTTTTATAATATGAATAAACTGCCTTATCCAGTGTTGGTGTGGAAAGTTCACGCATGAGTGACTCTGTCTTGGTGATTTTGTAATGATGGTGGTGGTCATGTTGATGCTTATGGTAATGAGGATGGTGATGACTTTTAAGAATGGAATGGAGGCCAGTGTGCTTAAAAGGATACCAGGATGGGGTTGTGATATCACAAGAGCAAATCAGGAACTCCATCATATGGAATATCTCAGAGCTGGGGCCCAGGTTCAACTTGATTTGATTCAATTCTTTACCCCATCCTTCTTTTTTACCTTTGTCGTGGGAAGTTGCCCAGGGAGCATCTACTGAGGTCTGCTCCGCATAGATGGTGAGGATCGAGGTCACAGATGCTACCTTACTTGACTTGGTATCCTCCCCCCAGGGCCAAGCACAGGGCCTGATCTATGGAATCCTGAAAGAAAGAACACTTTGGTAGAGGCAGGGAGAATTCTCAGAGGCACTGAAATGTCAGCTGGACCACAAAATAAATAACTAAATAAAAAGAAAGGAAGGAAGGAAGAAAAAGAAAATAAAGAAAAACTCCCCTGATGGAGGAGAGCAAAAGAACCTGTCTGAGCAGAGGTCAAGCTCAGGATACCTCAAGTGACTTGGAGGAGCTAGGTGACAAAAGAACAGGTGGGAGTGAAGGCTGGAAAGGCCGAGTGGGGCCAGACTGGTTTTGATATCCACAGAGTATGATTTAAACTGATTGGCTTACCTAGAGACAAACCAAATAAACCACACCTGAGGACTGAGAAGGGACAGCATGTGGTGAGAAACTTCCTGCTTGCTTACCAGGCTAAAGGGGAATGGTATATATACACAATGGAATATTACTCAGCCTTAAAGAAGAATGAAATTATGGCATTTGCCGGTAAATGGATGGAGCTGAAGAACATCATGCTAAGTGAAGTAAGCCAATCCACAAAAAACCAAAGGTCAAATGTTTTGTCTGATATGTGGATGCTAACTTATAATAAGAGGGTTGTCTAGGGAAGAATAAAGGTATTTTGGATTAGGCAGAGGGGAGTGAAGGAAGAGGAGGGGACACAGGGGTAGGAGGGAGAGTAGAATGAATAAGACATCATTACCCTATGTGCATATATGACTACATGACTGAGTGAATCTAAATCACGTACAACCAGAAAAAAGGAGAAGTTATACTCCATTAAAAAAATGTATTCTTGTGGGCTGGGGTTGTGGCTCAGCGGTAGAGCACTTGCTTAGCATGTGCGAGGCCTGGGTTTGATCCTCAATGCTACATATAAATAAATAAACAAAATAAAGGTATTGTGTCTAACCAAAAAATAAATATTTAAAAAAATTGTTTTTAAAAATGTATTCTCTTATCATGTATAACTAATGAGTACAAATTAAGAAAATAAAGGTGAAACAGGAATAGGAAAACATGATAACTAGTTGGTCATGGTGGAATCAGGTTCCTTAAAAGATCTACTATGGCTGATAATTTTTTTTTTTTTAATCAGAATGCTTGAACAGACTAGCACAGTTCACATTCAGGTTGTAATAAACGTTGCCAGCAGTCACTGTGTGCTTGTAGACACGAATCTATACATCAGATCCTATCACAAGGGCACCGGAGGCATTTCAGCCTCTGAGTGAGGAGACAGTTGGCTTGCCCTGTGCACTCAGCCTTGGGAGGTTTCCAGGAGAAGCCAACCTCCAGACGAGGAGAGATGCTGCAGTAGATTAACTCATGCCAACTGTCCAGGGGCGTCCCCACACAATCACAGCAGCCCAGAGGGCCACGGCTCAGCCTTTTATTTAAGCCACCTTCTATAACACGGATGAGACATGGGAATTCTAGGACAGAAGTCTTCCTTTCTGTACCTTATGTCAGAAGTGACTCTAGCAGCAGCTCCCTGGAAAGCCTTTTAAATTGGGGTTTGGAGGAGAGAAGGAGGAGAGAGGTGGGTGGCAGGGAGAAGGAGAATGAATGAATGATTTATCATAGCAAATAAATTTTGCCAGCCAGATAATTTCCCTTGTCCTTCTTCTCTATCTTCCTTTCCAATAGTCCCCCTTTATTATTCAGGGCAGGTCCTAAAATTCCTTTCTCTTGCCTCTGATAGATGTTTGGCATCCACGGATGTGTCCGTCCTTTGTCTTTCTTCTTTTGGATGTGTCCATGCTGACTTCCTACAAGGTTGGCTTTCAACTCCCTCATGCCCACTGAAATGTATGCTTCCTCATAGCCAGGATTTTGCCTTTGTCATTTACTGCCATATCCCAGTGCCCTGAGTGCTCCGTAGAGCCAGGAACAAAGTAGAGCCTCCTTACCCCAATTCACTGAACAACTAGAGGAGCAGCCGGAGTTATTCCTGAGACCCTCTTCCCAGTTCCCTCCAGCCATTGAGAGGAAACAGTGAACACAAGTTTCTCTGTGTGATCCGACTCAGCCTGAACTGTAGGTTAGGGAAGAGGCCTCCGCACCCCTTTCCCTCTTTTCACCTTCAAGATGCCCCTGTCCCAGCAGGCTGACTTCTATTGCTGCCTTGTCTCCTCCTAGACTCAGGTACCTCTCCAGTTGGATTGTTCCTGGGTTCCTCCTAGGGAAAAATGGCTGCTTTATGAATCAGAGCTTTGTCCACCCAGCGCTTGGCAGGAGGACCGGCTCCGAATTAGAGCAGCTGCTGCTCATGGTGGTGTGGTCCAAGTGTACAAGAATTTATTTAAGACTCTGCCATCCTTAGATAAATTAGCTTTCCAAAAGCCATAATATTATTCTAGAAGGCAGACCTACCTTAAATCTTCCGTGTTTTCAATTGTGCTGAGAAGAAAGTCTGAGCTTCTCGGTGAGGCCTACAAGGCCCTCCCCGCCTCTCCACGCTGGCCATTGTCCTGCCACCTGGCCTTCATCGACATTTCTTCACCAGGCGTTTGTCTACCTTGGGCTTCTGAGGTTCTCTCTGCCTGGGTCGCTCTTTCCCCACTAACTGCTACTACTACTCCTTCCGTGTTTCACCCTAAATGCTGCCTCGTCAAGAGGCCCTTGCAGTCTAAGGTTCATTCATCTTTCTCAACAATCTTTTTTTTTTTTTTTTTTTTTTTTTTAAAGAGAGAGTGAGAGAGGAGAGAGAGAGAGAGAGAGAGAGAATTTTTAATATTTATTTTTTAGTTCTCGGCGGACACAACATCTTTGTTGGTATGTGGTGCTGAGGATCGAACCCGGGTCGCACACACGCCAGGCGAGCGCGCTACCGCTTGAGCCACATCCCCAGCCCTCAACAATCTTAACACCCTTTGTGTCACCTACAGTACTTTTCACATATTATCATTTACATGTATTTTTGCTATTTAAGCCAGTTTTTCCCACTAAGCTGAAAATTCCTCAAGGAGAAGGACTGTTTTTCTTACCACTGCATCTTAATCGTGGAACACATTTACTGTCACATAAAGCCTTCTTAGTAAATATTTAAAATCAAGGAATAATTAAAGAATACATCCTCTGTAGCCACCCCCGCTGTGTCTCTTCCACACAGAAATGACCCCTACAATAGCCCTGCTGTAGAAACAAAGAGCTCATCACATCCTGAAATAGCTGCAGGGCTGGGATGCTCTGAGTGTTCTTCTGAGTGTTGCTTCTATATCAAGTCCACAATACTCATCCTCTAATATCCACTGACCAGTTTTGGTTTTATAGTATGGAGACTCAATCTGTCCTCACTCTTCTGTGGGTAACATTTTCAAGTCTCTGATTCTCAAGTGGCTGTGACGGTCCACAAACACAACGTTCACCCGATGGATGTGGCACTGTTTTGACTATCACAAGGGAATTTAGCCCAAGTAACACACCTGTATATCAAAATGGGGATAATGATTCTTAAGTGATGGTTATCTTGAGGATTAAGGGCCAGGCTTCATTTGAAAGTATTTTGTAAACCATCCAATATCATAGAGAGGCAAACCTCTTCTTCTTATTTATTATCATAAGCAAGTTCCAATAGGTAAGGATGTGGAAATAATCACAACAGGAGGCAGAATATGGTGGGAGGCAAGAGACCCAGGCAGAGGGGTCCAAAGGCAGTCATTTGCTGGCTAGCCCCCTACTCTTTTCTGACCTCGGTGTCTACATCGCCAAAGGACCAAGGAACTCTTGCTCTTCCCAGGTTCAGGTTATTGTGAGGCTCTGCTGGGGAAGTGAAAGTGAAAACATCTTAGGAACTGTGAAACTCTATTCAAAATAGGATAAGGTTACGGTGGCAAGGACGGCAAAGATGATTTGGGATAAATTTTGAAGTAGGTCCTGGATTTTGACAGATAGTGCTCCAGGGAAGAAAGAGGCTGGGGGCAGAGGAAGCAGGCTGAAGTCATCAGGAATGCTGGGCATCTGAGCAGGAGAGGAGGTGCAGCACAGGGAGGGATCTGAAGACCAGTCTGGAGTCTTCTGCTACAGAATATCTCCCTGCTTTTTTAGTAGAATTGAGTCACACTCCTCCAACTCAGACTTCAAGCAGCACTTTGGAAATTTTTTCCTATCATGTAAGTTGACCTTGACTCAGAGGGAAACTCAGGTCTGAAGACTAGTTAGTAATTCACAGCAATGGTTTAGATAGAACGTGATGAGGGCCTCAGTCGTGGTACTAGGCCTTTAAAACCCCCTAACAATTACATTTTGAGGGACTGTATGGGGTTAGACTCTCAAAATTAAATCATCTACTAGATTTAAGGAGGAGTGGAGATGAAAGAACCAAAAAATAGCTTCAGAGTGGCCCAGAAAGTAGTGTTGCTGGGGACTTCTGTGCAGGAGCACAGAGAAAGAGGGGGTCAAAGTGGGAGATGGTGAACAGAGAGCCTGAGATGACCCCGGAGGGTGGGTGAAGAGGCTGAGGACAGAGAACAAGAAGAGTATGTGGGGGGAGAGATAACAAATCCAACTTTAGGTATGCTGAGAGTGAGGTTTCTGTTGCACATCAGGGCGGCAGTCAGAAGATCAGCAGGCAGGTCTAGACCGAGAATAGGAAACAGAGCCATTGGCAGGCAGGTGTTAACTGAGATTTTCAAAGCAATGAGGCGAGCCAATGAGGTTAGTACAATGAGAACAGATAGAGGGGTCAGAAAGAGGAGCCAGAGAACGATAGAAGGAGCAGAGGGGCAGGAGGAAAACCAGGGACTAAGAGGTGCAAGAGTTTCAAGAGCAGAGTGGTCAAATGTGATAAATGCCACAGAGCACATCGAAGCCATGATACCCCCATGCAAATAACACCTGTATGAAAGGCAGATTGCAAAAACTAGAAAGTTTTATGTGCAGGTGTGAGATTCTGTGAGATGCTTACAATGACTAAGATGTCTGAAATACCTTTAATGTTAGGAGAGAAGATCATGGGGCTTGTTGATTTGGAAAGTGTCTGGTGGCTTTTGAGAGAGCATCTCAGTTGGGGGTGAGGGCAGAAGTGTGTCTCTAAGTGTTTTCTGGAGTGGAGGAAGAGATGGTTCACAGTGCTGTAAAGAAATTGGAAGGGAAAGGGAAAGATCAAGAGGTGGTTTGATGAATGCATTTGCAGTTTGGTTTTAAGAGAGAGGGGGCCTGCTGAGAATGGGGAGAGAGGCAGGTAGGGGAGAGACTGAGATGGCCGCTAGGTGAGACGAGCTAACAGAGCAGGCCCCTGAGGTGGCAGAGAGGGTTGGATCTAGGGCACCTGTTCAGGTAAGCAAGCGCCTCACACTTGCCCTCATCAGACACAGTGGGTGTGAGGGTGTTCTGAAGTAAGGCCAGAAAATCCATTGCATCCATGTTTGAGAATACGTCATGAATTGCAGGCAGGGAGGGAGGAGTGGGCTCAGGACCTTAAGAAAGGTAATAAAGGTCTGGAACAGTCACTGAGGGGCTGGGATAGGGCATTAGCAAGGGAGGAGTAGAAGGGTCACCACACGCCCATGACTGGGGAGAGGATGTGTGGGGGAGACAATCATCCTGCTTCACTACTTCCTGTTGTCTCAAAGCCTGGACAGGGATGAAGAGCGGGGGCAGTGGACAAGCCCAGGCTGGGGGTTTCTGGCTATTTCTATTTGTTCTCATGTGTGTCCTAGACACCTCTCTGTCTTAATTGGATGAGTTTCCTAGGGCTACCATGAAAAAAAAGGTGACAGAGATGTGTTTCCTCACAATTATGGAGGCCAGAAGTCTGAAATAAAGATGCCTGTAGTGCCATGCTCTCTCTGAAGGCTGTAGGGGAGGACCCATCCTTGCCTTTCCTGGTTTCTGATGGTTTAGGGCAACACCTGGTGTTCCTTGGCTTGTAGACTAGTTGGTCTGGTCTTTTCTTCTTTTCTTTCTTTCTTTTTTCTTTTTTGGCACCAGAAATTGAACCCAGGGGCACTTAACCACTGAGCCACATCCCATCCCTTTTTATTTTATATCTTGAGACAGGATCTTGCTAAGTTGCTTAGGGCCTCCATATGTTGGTGAGCCTGGCTTTGAACTTGAGATCCTCCTGCCTCAGCATCCCGAGAAGCTGGGATTACAGGCGTGAGTGACCACACCTAGCCATTGTTCAACTCTTTGCCTTTGTCCTCATGTGGCCACCTCCCTTGTCTCTGTGTGTGTCTGTGTGTTTTCCTCTTCTTATAAAGACTACAGTCAGTAGAATTCAGGTCCCACTCCAGGTGCTGTGGCCTGTAATCCCAGTGGCTCAGGAGGCTGAGGCAGGAGGATTGTAAAATTGAAGCCAGTCTTAGCAGCTTAACAAGGCTCTAAGCAACTTGGTGTTTCTCAAAATAAAAAATAAAAAAAATAAAAACAAAAAAGATTGGGGACATAACTCAGTGGTAAAGCACACCTGGGTTCAGTCCCTGGGTACCAAAACGGAATTTAGGTCCCACTCTACTCTGCTATGATTCACATTAACTTATTACATCTATAAAAACTTTATTTCTAAATAAGGTTATATTCCGAGGTGCTGGGTGGACATGAACTTTCATGGGATGCCACTCAACAAGGCACCCTGATCTTTGTGCCCAATGGGGACTTAAACTTAGAAGGGTGGTCCGTGTCTAGAACTGGACTCCCAGTGCCGTGGCTGGCGGGAGCGGTGTGCGGGGAAGTGGAATGACATTGATCAGCTGCACTGAAGCCAAAAACTCTCCTCTTTTTCCTTTTATCTTATTTTATTCATTAAGTCATCTGTGTTCCAGAAAAAGCTGTTATTTAGCCATTCTGCCTTAATGCTGACCCCTCACCATGCAGAAAATGATCCTGCCAAAGGGAAAGGGAGAGTAAAAACGAGGTGAATCACTAAATTGTTTACACTATAACCACAGGCTAATTCAACATGCTCAGACAGAGCCAGCATCACTGAAAATTGGTCCAGAGAGCCACATCTGTGCTAGAGGAAGCAACATATTTTAAAGCTTTAAGTCACTGTCCTGTCATTGTTTCATGAACTCACTTGCCTGTCTTGTGTAGTGATAGCAAATTCAGAGTCAAATCAGAATTCAGCAGCCTCACCCCACCATGACATAGGGGACTTTTTATTTCTCTGGAATTGCTTAGTGTTGGTGGGATTTTCTCTGAAGATTTGAGAATAAGCCCCATGAACTTCCAGTGCTGGGAATAATTCAAGACATGCCCTTCTTAGATGGCATTCATAAGCCAGAAAGGTAGGCACCTTTTCCCTTAGAAAGTTTGTAAAATAAAGCCCTAAGTTCTTTCTTAGGATCAATAAAGGTAACGGAGAAGCCTTGAGAGGAGGGGAGAATTTTAAACAGGAGGGACCCAGCTCTTTGTGGACAACATGACATCTCACAGTACTGGCCTTCAGCACTGCCGACACAGGAGGCTCAACTAGGATTTTAGAGCTGGAAGGGACATTAGGCTCATTTAGTTCAACCTTCTCATTTACAGCTGATGAAATTGATAGGGAATGTAACTTGCTCAAGGACACACTGAGAGCTTTGGGCTATGCTGGGAATAGATTCCGGTCTCTTGATTCTTGGCCCAGTCATCTTTTCACTATATGCAACACCATCCAAAACAAAAATATAGGTACTGGAAGTGAACTTAGCTCCTCCTTACACCTGCTGTGGTTTAATTGGAATTCTCCACCCCCACCCCACCCCACCACTGGTGGAAAATTCAGGTTCAGAAATGCAAAGGCTAAAATTTTTCGGAGATTTATTGGCTCTTAAAAAAGTACTCTCTAAACACCTCTTCTCCCTGCCCCCATCCCTACCATCCTCTGGCAATTCCATTAAAAATAGCTTTGACTCAAAATCGGCCTGGAGATCATCATCGACTCTGCAATTACATAACCTCCCAACTGAGCGTATTATCATACAAGCACAACCCAATCGGGTGTATGCTGGGGCTGGGCTGCCTGAGAGGAACGCCAGATCCCTGCTGGGAATCTGCAGATGCTCTGAGAACTCAGACATGCAGATGCTTCTTACCTGAGCTGGAGTGCATGTGCACTGAGGTGTGTGTGTGTGTGTGTGTGTGTGTGTGTGTGTGTGTGTGTGTGTGTTGAAGGTGGGGTGGGGGGTGGGGGTGCTCCAAAGAGTCCAGGAGGCAGTGCCTCCTTGCTCGGCTTCTCCCTATGCATCAGGACCAGGCAGGATGGATGCAAAGTGGACTTCGCAGACCCAGGTGGAGCTGATGGCTGGAGATACGACCAGGAATTCCCTCCACAGAGATGACTTGAAGGATAAAGGATCACAGGTTCTAAAAGGCTTTGCTCTGTGAACACTTAAAGATCATCTTGTCTATCTCCCTCTCCCTACGTGATTTATAGGAAACCCTCAGAAAGGCAGTGGCGGTCAGGACCAGACCCCCAGACACTTAACTCCGTGTCCAATGAGCTGTCCTCCTACCAGCCTTCCGGCTATGCCATCTCTTTCCCGACTCTCCCACCTCCAACATTTGAGAAACACCCCTTCCTCTGATAAGGTGCTAAAAACATTTTTTTTTCCCAAAAATGAATCCAGATATAAGCCTTTTCAGTGATGGCTACTTGTCTGAGATGATGTGCTGTGTGTTTTGGTTTGAACCCCACTGCCTGGGTTTGCCTTTCTGCAAAATAAGTGCAACAATGGCTCTTCCTTTACAAAGTTACTATAAGAAATAAATAGAATAACTCATGGGAAGCATTTGGCACCATTCCAGGCATGCAGGAGGTACTGATGTGCACAAGCTGCTGTTACTGCTCCTGAGCCTGCACATGAGGAGCGGGGAGACTGGCCCAGCAGCAGTGGGCACCACAGGAGGCGGGAAAGGCTGCTGGAGCCTTTGGCACAAATGAAGAGGTGTGACTTGCTGGCTGAGCACACAGCGAGTGGTCAGGTGGGCTTCAGTTTTTACTCCTGGCTTTTTCACTTAGCAACTCTGTGAACTGTGACATGTGCAGGTTGTGAAACCTTTTGGCTTCAGATCTACAAAACGCTGGGGTTGACCAGGTGACATCTTAGGTGCCTTGCAGCCCTCGCACTGTAGAGTTTCATGAAAATCTTCTTTCCCAGGTTTAGAAGGGAAGAAGCAGGGGACTTTTCCACTTGCAAAGCATTTCCCAGACCTCCCCCAGCTCGACACCTTTAATAAAGCATATATCAGACATCTTCCATTGTCAGGTCTAAGTTTCCCAAAAGAATGCCCAGGCTTATATTTATTTGACGATAGGAATAATGTCAAGAAAGAGAAGCAGGGCTCCCCAAAAGCAAGTCATGCTGAAAGGTCAAAGAGTGGAGCCAGACTTGGAAACTTTGACACAGTCTGCGTAGTGGCAGCTAGGGGATTGTACATGGTACTTGGATCTTCTGGACCCTTCTCCAATCTCTCAAAAATAATTTTCCAGAGATCAGGAAAGAATCAGATGCCACACACATTTGGTGCATACTAAAAAAATGGATGAGCACTCAAAACACTGTGTTTGTGGGATGGGGTCAGGGGGATTGGAACCCAGCAGGAAGAGCAGATTGAGGACTTTATGAAGTGTGGAGCTTCCCAGAGGTAGTGGCAGGCGGCTAAAGCCACATAGTGGGCCATGTTCCCAAGAAGATCAGCTGACCCAGGCCTTTCCAGGTGGATAGACACGTCACTACTTCATCACCACTTCCCAGGTGAACCTATGAGCCTGTGATTTACAGGGACTGAAGATAAAGAAAGTGGTGGTCTGCTTTTACCTGTGGTTCCCAAACAAGTATTTCCACTAAGTCTTCCTCTCACAAAAGGGGAACTCCAGCCATCCTTTCTGGTAGGGCTGTTGCTTCATTTTAAAGAAGAAGCTGATGCTCCCTTAGAAATCCAGAGGAGGCCTAAGATGAACTTCTGCCTTTCAAAACAAATTCACGAGAAAGAAAATGCTATGGATTGGATTCTCTTCATGGAATTTTTAGCAAGAATACTGCTATACCACAAGCATGCCAATAGATAAATTTTATCTGAGCAGAATTGTCAAAAAAAAAAATCTGAATGCGATCCACGAATTTTTAAACACGAATAAGCCAGTTTGGTTTGGTGACTTCTTCCTAGCAGCAAATTGGGATGTCTTACCACACAGCTTGATTAAAAAAAAAATTAAAAAATTATGCCTGTCCTCCAGGGGATCCCTGCTTGGGATCCAACCTATTTCTGAGATTGAATCTCTGTCCCAACTCTAGTGCCTGCGGAGGTGTGCCACCCAGTTCCCCCTTCAGGACTGCGGGATTCCTTCCTCCAGCTGCTGAGTATTGGTGACCAATTTCCCCTCCTAGGGTGCTCCGGTTATACATACTTCAAAGACCATGCTTTTCCTGGGACAGGACAGGAAGCCCACATCCAGTGACAGGTCTCATTCTTTGTCCCATTTGGGGACATTTCTGAAGGGCCCTCTGGGCTCTGCAGCTCCCTAGCTGAGGCCAGTGTGTGACTGGCATGCCATCCAGCCCCTCCTGCACCCTGTTGGTTTCTTCACTTCCTCCTCAGGTATGGGAGGCGGGTGCCTTAGGAACTCCTTAGGAACTTGGCTAGACCATTAACTTCCCTTCATGCAAATCTCCATCTCAGAATTGATTTCTGGAGAACCTGAGTAACCCACGCCAACTAGCAACTCTCTTCCTTTGCTCTTAACTACACATAAATGAGACCTCTTGCGAGTATGAATTAATCTTTTTGAAAACATTATTTTCTGATACTTTGACATCTGAGCCCATGCTGTCCCTGGATGGATTGCCCCTCCCAGGGCTAGCCAATTTCTACAGATAGTAAAGGACGTCCTATACATGCACCTTTCATATAAAAATCAACCAATTCAAAGCCCCCACCTCACACCACCCCTTTAGTGAGTTCTCACACTCTAGGCTAGGATTCCCCTGCCCTCATCACCCAGGGCCAGGTACCGGGTGATAGACCATCTCTATACCCTATAACACAATGAATTTGTTCAAACTAGACAATTCTAAACCTTCTTACTCCACCTTGTCTGTTCCTTCTCCATGGAAACCACAAGGCTCCTGTAGCATGAGATGCCCCGACGAATATACAATTGCAATTATTCTGAAAATAGAACATATATGTTGAGAAAGCAAAAGAGAAAATTAGAGATGCTAGCTCATATGACTCCTGGCCACAACTTCTCAGTCTGAAGGTGGGAAAGGTGTGTATTTGAGCCAACCAAAGTCTCAAGACTTTTGTTCCTCTACTATTTTAATGGTAGAGGACAAAGAGGCAGAGGCCAGGATATCTCTGTCCTCCCTAGGGGCTGACACAGCTTTCCTGATGAGTGGTAAGAAGATGCTAAATGATTTCAGCCCTGGCGGTATGTTCCTGTAACATCTCGTGCAAGAATGGCAAAAACATTAGAGCCATTATAGAAGGGTGACGGCGGGGCCATGGTCCTCCCTCTGCCTGCAGCTGCATGCCCTTGGCCAAGCTGCATAATGTCTTGAGTCTTTGCTTCCTCATCTGTAAAATGAGGGCCAGAAGGATCTGAGAGCATCCTACAGCTCTAATGTTTTGGGATTTTTAAGAGTTCACTCATTCGACGAACATTTATTGAGCACTATTCTGGCTGCTGGAGGTTCAAAGATCTTTAAGAGGTGGTCTCTGACCCCAAGACACTCGTAGTCTAGAGAGGATTAGCCTGTCCTGGAGTCAGGCATGATGAAAGTGGTCTTTATGCAGTGTTCTCTGCCCACGCAGCCACTTAAAGGCTTCACTTACCTTGACATAAAATAGAGGAGGAAGGAGAGAAGGACCACTTCACAAGACCAAGAAAACTCTAAGAAATGTGCTCATCCTGGAATCTGCAACATGGCCACAATTCAGAAAAGGCCTAATTTTTTTTGTTGTTTCATCCCTTTTTGACTCTCAAAAATACTGCACTTTAGACCCCAAAGAGAGCCCATTATCATATACTCCCTAATTTTGAGGCCCAGAGATATTAAACAGCTCATCTGAGAGGAGGTCAAGTTCAGGATTCCTATGCCAGTCATGCTGTCATGGCCTTGGAAAGGAAGGGAGCTTTGGAAAAGCACTGCTCCTCTGTGCTCCAGGGAGAGGCCTGGTGTTTTCCATGGCGGTGCAACCCAGATTGCTCGCTTCGGAAACCTCTGCATTTCTTCAGTGGATGTTATTGAGCTGGGAGACTCTTGATGCTCCCTCCAGAGTCTTACAAATCTCTAACCAGGACTGACATCCTCAGCTCTGATCAGTCCAGGTACCTCTGGACTAGTGCCTCCTTCTGCCCTTCAGCCTCAGTTTCCATTTATGTACTCTCCCACTAATGTTTTAAGATGCATAACTTAAAAATGCATAAGACAAGGGACAGGAGAGTGGATTGTGGGGGAGCGCCAACAGCTACCTTCTGGTTGAAAAGATTCAACCTTCTGAGGAAAACAAAAAGCCCCTTACTCTGTTGCCATAGGAACAGCCAGCAATGCTGAGGACGCTCTGCAGGAGGCTGCCTTGGAACAGAGCTGGGGAGAGGGCTTTCTCTCCAAAGAGGCAGGAAGGCCTAAAAAAAAAAAAAAAAAAGCAATCTTGTGGGCTCTTCAGATTCCTGCAGGGGCTGGGAGGGGTCCTACAGCCCCTGGCCTCATAGTATCTTTTTTTCATAGTATTATCCAGTTGGCAAGAAAAGGGGCTATGGTCCAAGGTTCATTCCAAATGATTATGGAATAGGGTTCTTTTTTTAAGGGCTCAAACTCATAGAGAAGAGGAGAGCTTCCTCATCTCCACTGCTACACTCTATTCCTCTCCCACCAGGATAAGATGACTGGACACCCCTAGTCTGAAGGAGCCAGAGTCTCTTCTATGTGACTTCGGGATTTTTTATTGCCCCACGCCCACAGTGCACATTCAAATGAAGATTAGCAATGTTCATTGCCTCCTGACCCATTTTTTTTCTTTTGCTCTGTTTCACAGAGACTCATTCCTCAGCCCACTCCCAGCTGTTGCTGACTCAGACACACTGCCAGAGGCGTGTCCCCCAACCATCCCTGTTGAAGTGCTCCAGCTTTACTAGGTCAAGGACAGGAGGAAGGGCTCTGATGGTATGGCAGTGAACAGCACGAGCGAGCTCTGATGTCAGAAGGATTTGGCCTTGCCTGGCTCTGCCACTTCCTGGCTCTGTAACTGGGCCAGGCCACTAAACCTCAGAGTCTCAGTTTCTTCATCTGTAAAATGGGTCGCAATAATATCTACCTCACAGGATTGGGGGGCATATTATATCATATACTGCAAGGTAACATTTAGCCCAGGGACATAATGGGTATTTAATATGTAGCAAAAAAATTAAAGTTTAGAATGACCTTTATAAATTTCCCACTTATAGGAGACTGATTTCTATTCTCACTTCTCTAAAAAATGTATAATGTTCACCCTCCATGGTTATTTAAAAAAATTTTTTTTAAAAAAATCTTATTTACTATCTCCTTTGCATATTCTTCCTTAAGAAATAATTGCTTACGTTAAGAACAAAGAATATAGCATAGACAAATACAATAAAATGTTAATAATGTGTTCGATGGGAGGAGATTATGTGGGTTTTTTTCTTCTTTTATTATGGAAAAATATTTTCAAGGGTGGTGTTATCCAACGTTCCTGTTTGTGTGATCTCCATTCTCTTTTGGACATCTATTTAAGAGATCTTCACAATTCCCAACTTTAATTATCTTTTCCACATAAAATATTTTCAAGTCTCCATCTCCAGGCTTGGCCTCCTTCCCAGGCTTTCATCCCCAGGGCCAGCAGACATCCACCAGGAGGAGCCAGAAGAATCCATAATTAACCAATTGCACATGGTGTGTTACTGATTACAAAGCCCTGCCACACTTGTCTCATTTAATCCCCCAAACAACCCTGGGATAAGACTATTGGTATTATCCTCCCTGTTTCAAAGAAGAGGCACCGAGACAAATCAAAGGGCTGGCCTATTCCGTTTCAGTCAGTACATCAACGGTGGAACTAGTTATCTGAGCCCAGGTGTGCTGAGGATGCCACTTCAGAACAGTTTTCCCCGAGGAGAAGGTCTGGATACCCCAAGTTAATTCTCTATTCACTAAATTTAGCGACTGCACTTGCCTCTCTCTCTCTCATCTCATCCCAAAAGCTAGCAGTCATTTGACTTCTCTCTGTCTCTTCTCTAATACTTTGCTCAATCCATCATGAAGTCCTGTGAATTCTTCTCTTTCAATACCTCAGGTTGTCCCCATTTCCCACTGTGGTTCTGGACTCATATTCAGGTTTTTGTCACCTCATCTTCTGATGATTCAACTATGCAACTGTCCTCACTTCAATCTCTTTATCCTTTACAGTAACCAGGTTAATCTTATTTATAGTCTTTTGTGGAAAAAAAAAAACTTCAATAGCTCTTGATTGCCTTCAGAATAAAATTTGAAATCACTGCCTGACAGACAAGACCTGCCTTGATGTCCTGCAAACCTGTCTTTCTTGCTTTAGTTCTTATTACTTTCTGGGTTAATCAGCTTTCCATTTCTATAACTAATACCTGAGAAAAATCAACTTACAATAAGAAAAGTTCCATTTTGGATCACATTTTTTTGGAAGTTTCAGTCTATGATCAACTGGCCCAATTGCTCTGGGCACATCAAGGCAGAAGCACATGGTAGAGTAAAACCACTTGCTTCATGGCTATGATGTGAAAAAGAGAAAGAGGAAGGGACTGGGGTCCCACCATCCTCTTCAAGGCTATATCCCCAATGACCAGAAGACCTCCCACTAGGCCCCACTCCTTAAAGGCTCCACCATCTCCCAACTGCACCACTTTGGAGAGCAAACCTTGAACCCAGGATTTTGAGAGATATTCCCAATCTAAACTACATCATTCCCCTATTCATTCATTCAACTCCAGCCACATATGTATGGCCTGTCTAAGAACAGCAAGTGGGTACCAAGAGACCAAAAGATAAAACATTTGCCTGGAGCCCAGGGTTGAAAACATTTATAAGACCATATTTAGTTCAAAGGAAAAGGACAACAAATATCAATTACTAACCTCTGCCATTATCAGGAGGATGGAGTGAGTACTGGAAGAAGATGCCTTTCCTTTATCGTTTATTGTGTTTCTTTTATTAGCTTGAAACCTAGACTGTTACCTTACCTTCTCCCCCAAACTAATTTCTATATAGCCTAACACCTTGCACACAGTGGGTACTCAATAAATATTTGTAAATTGCTCTCTAAAGTGTCCTAATCTCATTTTGAGCAGAGACCCTACAGGACAGAGCAGTAGTTGTCAACACTAGGGAGTTTTGTTTAAAAGCACTAATGTCTGAGTCCCATAGGTTCTGATTTAATTGATCTGGGATAGATCTGGCACTAGTAGTTTTTGAATCTCTCCAAGGTTGAGAACACTGCTTTAAGGAAAAGCCAGTGGGCTGGCACTGTGGCTCAGTGGTAAAGCACTGCCTAGTATGTGTGAGGCACTGGGTTAGATTCTCAGCACTGCATATAAATAAATTTTAAAAAAAAAAAGGTCCTTTGACAACTAAAAAAAAAAAATCACGGGGCCCAGTGGCGCACACCTGTAATCCCAGTGGCTCAGGAGAAGGAGGCAGGAGGATCAAGAGTTCAAAGCCAGGCTCAGCAATTCAGTGAGGCGCTAAGCAACTCAGTGAGACCCTGTCTCTAATAAAATACAATAGGGCTGGGGATATGGCTCAGTGGTCGAGTGCCCCTGAGTTAAATCTCCAGTTCCCCCCCACACACACAAAAAAAGAAAGAAAGAAAAGAAAAGAAAAAGAAAGAAAGAAAAGGTAATGAATCTCAGACATCCTGGTTTTACTGAACAGCCAGCCGTATAATCATGAATAGACCACTTAACTTCACTGGGTTTCCATTTTAGCTTTTAGAAAATAAAGTCGTTCTGCTTTATTTCTAGGGTGCTGTAAGTTCTAACAATATTCTATTCTTTTTACTTGAAGTATTTCTACCAGCAGAGTTCAGCCCTGGATGATCAAGATTTTTATTAGATGTTTCGAGAATTAGAAGAAATATATGAATAAGAAGAAATATATTTTATTTTTTTGTCTTTTTTTTTTCCAACCAGCTCTAGCCATTGGAAATATTGCTTCTTCAGCCAATCAAGGGATGATAAATAAGGAGTGACTTGAGTAGGAAGTCATGAAGCCCCTCCCAGCCCGTTCTTAAATATGCAGTTTCATTTTCTCACATTTATGAAATGTGTTTTAAGAAAAGACCCAAGAATTCTCTCAAAATCAGACTGTTGCCTTTGAGGCTCCTCCCACAATAAAAAATTGGGAGCTGCTTGAAATCAAAGACTTAATGAATTCCTGTTATTGCTTAGAACATGCAAGGGGCTGTGGGGAGAATACAAACGAATGCAAAATTTTGTCCTGAGGAGCTTGGAATACAACTGAAGAAAGAAAATTAATACATTATACACACACACACACACACACACACACACACACACACAACTAAATACAGGTCCTGACAAATAAGAGTATTCACGTGGCACCCAGGGAAGGAAAAGGTCCATGTTCTCCCTTCCATTCCCAGGTAGTTCTCTTTGACTTGAGTGTTGATATCATCCCAAACCTACTATCAAGTTTATTCAGGCTATGGCCAATTCCCTGCTCCTGGCAAGGACTCCCAGAATGTCTTATAATTGTTGAGCACAGCAGGAAGTAACAAAAGCATCTTCTACCCTTCCCACCATGTCTGCCTTCTATTCCCCTAGTAAAGGCTCCCAAATTCATTCCTACGTAATTTACTTGCAAATTAGACTAGAAGGGGGCCTGAGAAGATTGGGGTGGGGTGGGAGAAAGTACACCACTTGGAAGCACTTAAAATTGAGAGCTAAATGTTCTGTCACTTGAAAACAGAATCAGGGTGATGCAGACACAAGATCTATAGAGGATGGGGTGAGTCCAGGCTTGACAAAGGTCAAACTTGGGTCTTGTGTGCTGAGCAGGTAGACATTTTGAACCTGCCCAACTTCTTACTTAATGGCTTATTGACCATCTTGTAGAACAATTGTGTTGGTGAGTTTTCCATTACTATCATAAATAAGGGACATAATCAACTTATAAAGAGAAAAGTTTTGGCTCACAGGTCTAGAGGTTTCATTCTTTGGGCATCTGAGTGCATATCATGACAGGAGTGCATGGCAGGGCAAAACTGTCACCTCATAGCCAGGAAGTAAAAGAGAAAAAGGGGAAGACACGGAGTCTCACAATTCCCTTCCAGGACACACCCCCAATGACTTAAAGACTTCTTATTGGGTTCCAATAACTTTGGAACGTCTTTAAAGTTTTAACTTCTTTAAAGTTTCTACCACTTCCAATACTGAAGAACAAGACTTTGATACATGAGGCTTTGGGGACATTTAAGATCCAAGCTATAATACCAGTGTTCTTTGGTCATCTCCAAACAGTTAGCTCTCAGCTTTGACAATTTGTTGAGTGTGAGCTATAATTAGCTGAAGGCTAGTGATGTGATGCAGTTGGCAACTCAGGTAGCTGAGTTCTGCCTACCTGGGACCAGCACCAGAAAGTGTCTTCCTTGTGCTGGACTTTCTTTGCTTTGTTCCATCTCAGAATGTCCCCACCTGAAAGCCAGTTTGTTACATGCTGTCTAAACAGCTTCACAGAATGTGGACCATCCTGTCCAATTCCTGATGATAACGGATGCAGAAATTAGGCCCTTCTAGAGAGGGGACTTGTGCATGGTCAAACACTAGGTAGTTATCTTTACAACACTCTGAGGGTTTGTGCCCAGGACTGAAGAGTACTGTGAGGAGAGAGGACACCACAAGTTTAGCCTTTGGCTTTTTCTTTTTATTTGAATTCTCCCCTTGGGTGATCTCATCTCTCACCATTGCTTCTATAACATTTTGATGACTTTTTAATCTGGATCTCTTTACCCATATCCCATCCTGAACTTCAGGGGTATTTCTAATCGCCATTATTATCTCAAAAATAAATGTCCCAAGTGGAATCATCATTGACCCCCAAATACTAACTTATTACTCATCTTAGATTCTCCATCCTATTTAAGGGCAATTCCATCCATCCCGTTGTGCTGGATTGAAATCAGGCAGTCATCTTCAATCTTTTCCTTTCACTTTCCCTCCAAAGTGCCATTCATTCTCCAGATCTATTTCTCATCATAGAATGCCTTCTTCTCTACTTCCCTGTCTTTTTCAATGGACATAATCCATCCCCATCTCTCACTGGCAAAACTTGACAATTTCTTTATTCTTTTTTAAAGACAGAGAGAAAGAGAGAATTTTTTATTATTTATTTTTTTAGTTTTTTGGCAGACACAACATCTTTATTTTATTTTTATGTGGTGCTGAGGATCGAACCCAGCACCCTGTGCATGCCAGCACCCTGCGCATGCCAGGCGAGCGCACTACCGCTTGAGCCACATCCCCAGCCCAATATGACAATTTCTTAATCAGCGGCCTTCTTCCTTGGGTTTCCTCCATCTGCTGCTTACCCTCCTCCATATTGCTGCCAGACTAACTTCCAAAACACGGATCTCTGATGTCATTCCTATGCTCAAAAACTTCTGGGTTGTTTTACTGCCTCTAGCAGTCATTCCCCTCAGCCTGCCGATCCAGGCTCTCTATGGTTTGGTCAGATTCTGAAGTTCCTTCCCTCTCTGTCCTGTTCCTACCACATTTTACGATTCGCTCCTGCCTCCATAGGCCATGTACTTCCTTCTCTTGACCAGAAATGTCCTTCTTCTTGTTCTACTTTGATAAAGCCCTACTTATCAGAAATGTCCTTCCTCTTGTTCTACCTTGATAAAGCCCTCACTTCTTCTTCAATGAAGCATCTCCCATCCACATATTCTTCCAGAGGGGTACTTTAACATTTCCAAATTAATTTGATGGCATGATGATTATTTAAGACTATGATAAGATGTTAGGTAAAGAAAAACCAGGAGAAACCTGGAGAAGATGGAGAGGGTGGCCTCTTTTAACATGTTTCCTCTCCACGAAGCAATCTTCTCTTCTGTCTTTGTACCTTGTACTTCCATGATAGGTGTAGATAGAAAACTTTTCCTCCCCTACCAGTTGAAAAGCTCGTGTTTGAAGTAGGCCTCATTATTGGCTTGGGCTCTGGGCCTAGACACCAATGCATAGATCCGATACCCTAGGCCATACCTTGGGAAGACATGTTTTTTCCATGTAGGGTAGATTTAAACGTAATTCCCTACTACACTCAATTCCATCTTAGATTGCACGCTTCTTAAGCTTGAGAAAGCCATACTTATTGCCTAAGTGGAGGAAAGGAATGCAAAAAAGCCTGAGATGAACCAGAATAACTGTATTTATCCTCCCAGAAAAGCTACCACAGAAAACATGTTATCTTAGAATCTTCTTATTCTGATTCGGACTCCTATAGAGCAAAGGAAAGATAAATAATGCTGAGGGTAACTCAGAGGGTACTATGACAATAGTAGCTACTATCCTGTGAGCCAGAAGTCTGTGCTAAGAATTTTACATACATTATCTCACTTAATACCATCAGCGATCCTATGTGGGTATTGTTGCTATTATCCTTATTTATAGTTTAGAGAACTTTGGGTCTGTGTTTCACAAAACAGAGTGTTGAGTAAGCTTCATGAAAGTTTTAATTCATTTGTTGAGTATTTTATGTCAGGTACTAAAGGAGCTTCAAGGAGAAATCTGATATGTTCACATGCCAGTGAGGAAGACAGTTATGTATTCAAGTAAATCAGAAATTATTAGATGGGGGAGATATTGCCACAGACTCAGCAGACTTATTTAAAAAAAAAAAAAGAATTTGGCTCAGTGGCCTTGAAAGATAGGTTGGACTTTAGAAGTCAGAGATAGGAAGGCATGTGCTTCCAGGGAAATTAAACTGCAAACTCCTTGAGGGCAAAACCTAGTCTTTTATGCAAAGATCAATTCAAAAGACACTTATCAAGCACCTTTTATGTACCTGCCAGGCTGGTGTGTATATGAGGAGTTGGTCAATGAATATTTGACCAACTTACTTATTTTATTTTCCTTTGCTTCTTCTGGTTCAGACATTCCAGAACAGCCCCAGGGGCTGCAATTCTGTGATCTAAAAGATTATGGGAAAGAGATTTATGCCCTAAAACATTTGGCTATTACCTACTGAGCCTGGGTATGCATGTGTTTTAGAGGAGATTTAATAACCTTCCTTAATATACTCAACCCACCTGAAGTTCACCTGATCATTGACATGTCCCCATCCCTTGTGACAGTGCAATGCTTATAACTGGGAAGTGTGGAGATGCTGGGTTTCCCAGGTTTGCTTTTGTCCAGTGCATGCACATTGTACACTTGTCATGCATGCTTAAAGGAGGGGCGGAGGGAGAAAGAAGGCACATGTAGGTACAAGTGATCATTTTCAGGATCACCATGCACTTTGGGGGAACCCAAGTCAGCTTTCCTGCAGTTCTATACAAGGGGAATAACAGTACCCAGAAAACCACACTCAAGCTTGGGTAGTTGACCTGCATGGCAGGAGAACTCCTCTGGGAATCCCCAGGGGCTTGTCTGGGGAGAGCCATGAACACTCATAATACAAAGGCAGAAAAAATAACAACAGTCCATCTTGGCGCCCTGGCTGTAAATGGCTCATTTACTCTGGCAAGAGGGATAGAGTTTTAATGACAGATTGTAATGCTGCACAGCAGGCTTGGTTGTGTGCTGTAAATTATTTTGAAAGAGGCACTATGCCTTAAAAAAAAAAAAAAAAAGGATTGCTTTCTGCTGTGGAGCCTGACATAGCAGCACAGAGAGAGCCCCTGGCGTCCCCCACATCCTCATTTCCACCCATCTCAATCTCCCCCGTGCAGCCCCAGGCCTACTCTTTGCTGCCTCTGGTAGATGAGGAGCTGGCTAGGTGGGATCTGTAGCAGTGGATTTTTATCTCCTGGAAGGGCAAAGGGATAGAGTTGAATTTCACAGCTCTCAGACCCAGAGGGCACAAGGCTACTGTCCATTTGCTCTGCTAAGAACTTTCTAGTCTTTCCTCAACACAGAATTCCCTTTCATAAAGAAGGATGGAGCTCCGAGAACAGTGTTGGAAAGATTTAGAGGCACATCCGCAGACCTGAGAAGCATACTATCAACATCTTGGAAGAAGGCAATGTATGTGAACAGGAAGCTCCTGGGCTAGGAGGCAGATGCCAAGATGACAGAGACAGTACTCCATTACATATCCCAGTCTCCCTTGGAATGGGTCAGGTGACTGGCATTGGATGATAGACTTAGATAGAAGTGCAATGAGCTGAGTATAATCCCAGCAGCTCAGGAGGCTGAGGCAGGAGGATCACGAGTTCAAAGTTAGTCTCAGCAACAGCAAGGTGCTAAGCAACTCAGTAAGACCCTGTCTCTAAATACAAAATAGGGCTGGGGATGTGGCTCAGTGGTGGAGTGCCCGCAAGTTCAATCTCTGGTACCAAAAAAAAAAAAAAAAAAAAGTGCAATGTGTTATTTCAAGGCTGAAGCACTTAAGAGCCTATGTGGCTCCCCCCAGCTCCTTCCTCTTTCTCTCTATCTGCCCTACACTGTGGTGATCTTGGAGTTCATCCATTCCAAGCAGAGTAGTCATGAGATGAAGGAGAGCGACATGGCTTTGTATTCTTGTGAAGGAGAAATAAAGCTATTGTGTTAAGCCTGTGATGTTTCAGAGTTTATTGCTACAGTACTTGCTAGTGCATCTTGACCAATGTAACCACCTTCTCTGGAGCTTCTACTTGGAACTGTGTTTGCTGGAGCTGCCCTGCCTGAGGCCTGACTACAGAGCAACGTCAACACAACCAGACAGGCCTGCATCCTAGGCCTGTGACTTCCAAGGCAATCTCAGACAGCTCAGTCAGCTTCTCTGAGCCTCAGTTTCTTCATTTGTAAAACAGGAGCATCTATCTTATCAACTATTATGACAAATAAGGCAATCTTTATAAAAACCATAAGGCAGTTCTTGAAACATAGTATGTGCTCAAAAAAGCCAATTCTTCCCTTCTTTTGCTGACAACCTTCTAAAGTTGCTGTACAGTCCTGAATGAGGTGAGGTTAATTGGCCCATGAGTATCCAACCTGGGAACTGGTCTTCTCAGCCCTCTATGCTATCTAAACACTTGAACATCATGAGCAAGCTATAAAATCCCTGTACCTCAGTTTACTTGTCTGCAAAAGGGGAAGGAAAAAAAAACCTTAGACACTGGGTTGTTATTAACTACACAACATGCTTGAAACAGTGGCTGGCACACAGTAACTACTTCACATGAAGGTGATCTGCTATTATTATTATCTTCTGCCCTCACCTTGAAGAAGCTGTCTACTGGTGGGCTCTCATTTATGTATCCTGAACTGAGAGACCTTAAGATCCAGAAGTATTATCCACTGCAAGACAGATAGCATATGTTTCTATGCCAATATGCTTTCTATTTCTTCTAGCCCCTTTCTTCTCTAGGCTAGCTCTCAAGACCTGCACGGTCAAGTTTTCTCAGATGTTTGGGTTAATTTTGATGAGACAACAAAGGTTAGGAGAGAGGAAAAGAAAACCGTATCTAGATAGATAAGTTGAAATTGTGTTCTGTACCTGGTGCCCCCATTCATTTATCCTCTGAACATTTATTTAGTGCCTGCTGTGTTCCAGGTATTGGAGCATGTATCAAGAATGAGTATACCCTCATACTCTGATAGGGATGACAGACACATAAACAGAGTTAGGATGTAATGTGAATGAAATGACATTGTTCTAAGTAAAATATTTTAAGGAAGATCAGGAAACAAGTCCTAAAGCAGCCTATGTTACGTGTGTGTGTATGTGTGTGTGTGTGTAGACTTCCTAGAGGAGATGACCTTCAGATGAATTTATAAGGCTAGGTAGAAGTTTCTGAGCAAAGAAAAAGAGGAGGGTTTATAAGGCATTAAAACACACAGTACAAGACACACAGAACAGAAACAGCTGGATCATGGACATGGGCTGTGACATGTTGCTAAAGCATAAAGTGTGAGGCAGAGATGAAGAATAATGAGACTGGCAAAGTGGACAGATGGCCCAAGCCACAGAGGACATTGTTCTCCAAGATGAAGAGCTTATGTTCTGTTCTGTTGATGATAAGGAGCCACTGAATTCCTCAAAGTTCACTTTGGAGCAAAGTTTACTTTGGTGGCATGTGAAGATGGATCTGAAGGGGACAGACAAAAGACAGAGGCCATTTAAGAAGCTATTGCAATATAAAAGAAAGGAGATGAAGCTAGGAGCCCTGGCACTCGTCTGGAATCTCAGCAGCTCAGGAGGCTGAGACAGGAGGATTGAGAGTTCAAAGCCAGCCTCAGCAACAGTGAGGTGCTATGCAACTCAGTGAGACCCTGTCTCTAAATAAAATACGAAATAGGGCTGGGGAAGTGGCTCAGTGGTTGAGTGCCCCTGAGTTCAATCCCTGGTACCAAAAAAAAAAAAAAAAAAAAAAAAAGAATAGAGATGATGCAGGGTAGTGATAAGTAGGTGGAAAGAAGGGAATGGATTTGGAACATATCTGAGAAAATTTTGTTGGGAGTAAGGATGTGAGGTAGATTAGAATCAGAGCAAAGGAAGAGTAGCCTGAATGAACTCCAAGTTACTGGCTTTGGTGACTGTGCAAAATGTTATGCTCCCAAATAAGAGAGATTCTGTTCCATAGGAAGGAGACCTGCACTGGCTGAGTTTGAGATGCCTGTGACATAGTCAGGTAGTTACATCCAGCAGGCCCTGGGCATGTGGGAAAGATGCAGATTTGGATCTTGTCAATATGGAAGTTGTGAACAAAACTCGAGTGGGTAAAAATAATCAAGGAGACTGTATAGCAAGGAATCTGGCGCCCAAAGGTGGGATCCCATGACACCAACATTCATGGGGTAGGATGGAGAAAAAGCCACCAGTGAAAGAGACAGATGCAGAATAAGAAGAGCCAAGGAGATGCTCTACTCTGTAGTGCGTGGGGGTAGGACACTTCACCAAGGCCAGAGAGAAACAGTGCCCGGTGCAGCAGAGAAGCCTTGGATGATTTCAGAGTAGAGGTCAGACAGCAGGGGGCTGAGGAATAAAGAGAAGGGGGCGGGGGACACAGAGACACTGAGGAGTAGATAAGAATAGGAGGTGGGAGAGGAGAGAAGCCAAAATGATGTAGGAGGGAGGCACAGAGGGCGGAGCTTCTGCCATGTTTGAGTCAAGACAGGGTTGGCTACAGCTGTGTGACTTGGCCTAGATCATTTAACCTCTGAGACTATTTCATCATCAGCGAGCTTAATATAATAAAAGCTAGTGTTTGGGGGCATAGGTAGGAGATGCCCAATAAATGAAGCTGAAGAAAGGGACAGACAGGAAAAAGACAGAACAAATTCAGACATGGGCCCTAATAATGTCAAGTCGTGCTGTTCAAGTAGACCTGATTCCTCTTCCTGACACTGGGAGAAATGATGATTTCCTGGATTTCATCTGAAGAAGGGAAATGTGTCAGTTTACAGAATGTGACAGAGTTTAAAACTGTTTGGCAAGACACTATGTGTTTGAAAATCAGGTTGAAGTTCAGGGACTTCAGAAAAATCAACGTAGGGGGATCACAGGATAGTTCAGAAGTTATAACGTTACCTGTAGCCAAACCAGAGAAACTTCCTGGACAGATTTTTGCCATGAGCCCCATAAGAAATAAACAAACAATGTAAAAAGAAAAAATAAGCCAGATGCAGTGGCACATGCCTGTAATCACAGTGGCTTGGGAGGCTGAGGCAGAAGGATCCCGAGTTCAAAGCCAGCCTCAGCAACTCAGCGAGGCCCTAAGCAACTCAGTGAGACCCTGTCTCTAAATAAAATACAAAAAAGGGCTGGGGATGTGGCTCAGTGGTTGAGTGCTCCTGGGTTCAATCCCTAGAACCAAAAAATTAAAAAATAAAAAAATATGCAGTTTGATCAAACTAAGGAGAAGCAGCTAGATTCTTTCTCTGCTGGTTACAGAAGCAATTATAACTATAAAAACAAAAGCCAGGTGATACCCATGTGTAGATTTAGCTGGGCTGTGCTGGCCAGAGAACACATCAGGTGCAGGTTCCTTGGCATGCGGCTGGGCCAGGGCATAGTTTTTATTCTTAGCCTGAGGAAGTTTGGAGCTATGCTTCAATAGGTACAGTGGGAGAACAATTAATAGGTGGAAACAATGGGACACACAGGACAGGTCACACAGAAGAGGGTGGAGGTGGGTCAAGGCTGCCTTTAAATAGGAGAGACATCTCAGTATTAATCCTCACAGGAAAGTTCCTGAATGAGCAGACGTTCATGGGAGGGGGCTGGAGAAGAGTGATTAGCGTTCATCCAGGCTGCCCCCTGATCTCACCAAGGAAGACACTGAAGACCAGAAAGGCTGACATATAAAATTCACACATGTAACTCACAGTGGAGTTGGAGCTACAGCCTAGAACACTTGGCTCTTTCTGTGATATCTGCCTGAAATTGATTAAAAATGGAAGAATTAGGTCAGGTGTGATGGTACATAACTGTAACCCCAAAGGCTTAGGTGGCTAAGGCAGGAGGATGGCAAGTTGAGGCTACCTCAGCAACTTAGGCCCTGAGCAACTTGGTGAGACCCTGTTTCAAAAATAAAAAGGGCTGGGAATGTGTCTCAGTGGTTAAGCACCCTTGGGTTCATGCCTGGTTCTAAAAAATAAAAAAAGGAAGAATTAGCTCATCTTGGTTTGGTGAGTGAGTTCTTCGTGTTAGATCAGGAGAGAGGAAACCAAACCAAGATATGAGAACCCTCCATCAGAGAAGTAAGGAAAGTCTGGAAATGTGGCAAACTTCACTGAAATATTTGAGAACCTGTCCCTTGCAATATATATATATATATATATATGTATGTTTATTCTTGAGAATCATGCTATGTTAGTGCTTTAAAAATACGAAACCTATTTGCCAGGCACATGGGGAATCTGTGGCCAAGCTGGAACTAGAATTGAGGTGTTCAGGCTTCTAGCCACAAGAAAATCATTGTGTGTGTGCTGTGTGGCCAGGCGAGTGGGACTCTGGCTGCCCTAAGTAGCTCAGAGGCATGCACGGAGGGAACAGGAAGCCCGTTGTCCCATTTTTCCAATTGCATTTCAGGTCACCCATTTGAGGTGATGATCCTGACAACTGGTATTAAAATAGGGGTAGGCATCTAGATTAGCTAGATAAATTCACCTCTTTGCTTTGCTGGTCTCTGTGAGTAAGAGGGTGTTTGTCAGCATTGAGAAAGGTGATCTGAGCTGGGAGGCAGGAGCTCAGGTGCTCACAGCCCACTCTTAGGCGTCTGTGGATTCACTGAAAGTCAGAAGAAGAGCTTCAAATCCCTTTTGTGGTGCCAATTCACCTCTCTGCTCGCCTGCCCGTGGCAACATCCTTGGCGTCTCTGCTTACCACCAGCTGTTGTCTTCTGATTCTAATTTACTGCCAGTTAAACACTCAATAGAAACCAAGGAAACATTAGTTAAGAAACCTTCCTTTCCTCCAGCTACAGCCCTGTCCTCCAGTCTCCCAAACCCAACAGATGTGTTTTTTGTTTTTGCTTTTGTTTTGTTTTAAGTTATACCAAGAAAAAGGAAACTTTCTTCCTTTTCCTTAATAAAACCAAGGTAAGCTTGGTCAGTACTATTAATGCAATGACCTTTACATTGTTCAAGCCAAAAAATGAAGGGTGGGGGGGTGGCGCAGGGTTGTGGAGAAGAAAGACAATCAAATAGGATTCAGTAATGTGCCTGTGGGCTGGACAAGTGGTCCTGACACCAGCATCTCTGGTGGTCTATCCAAAAATGGTAAGCCCTGCAGCCACCGCTGCCTTCACTGTCACCCGATGAAAATTACAGCGGGGCCAGGGACCCTTTCTGGCCTGGGCACAGGCTCAGTCTACCACACTCTTCAGTGGTAATATCCTATTCAGAACAAGGTACCCTGAGGCTGTAGGGGAGCTGATATTGAGCTTGTCTTTCCACAAAATCCATCAATTATCCATACCAAAAGGTATGGGAGAGACTGGTGGGGTCATACCGTGCGGATCAACAGAGCCAGGATGTTAGTCTTGAAAGTTATTATCCCAAATGCCCAAACTCAGTTGGCCTGACAGGGGAGGAAAGGGGAGGACAATGGAAATAAAGGCTGAAGGGGTTGCTGAGGTGATAACCCAGCTCTGGAAGAAGCAAAATTCTGGGGTGTGGGAGAGCCATGGCCAGGAATGTGGAGGAAGATGGGATGTCAGGAGGGAGCTATGGTGGTCAGTGAGGCGCAGGGAACAGGTCTGAAAAAGAACCTCAGCTGTAAGCCTAGGTTTCCTCCAAGCCTGTTTCCCAGTTCCCTGCATTCCTCTCAGCACATCTTCTGTGCCCGTCAAGCTCCCTGTTTCACTTCCAGCTGGTCTCTGTGGAGAGAAATTGCTACCCTCTAACCATTTTATTTGGGCACCTTGAGCGACTTGCTCTTGGGTGTTGGTCCTGCTCCAGCTCTGTCAGAATTAAATTAAGCTCTCACCCATGGCCAGTCTATGGAAAAACCATGACACCCAGGATGTCCTGCCAGGGACCTAATTTTCTGTCTGTCCTAACCACACTTTTTCTAATGTCCCATGTGCTACTTTGCCTCATCTCCCAAGCAATGGCTGTTTTGAGAAAAGGCGCTCTGGTGACTGTTTCCTCTACAAGGATGTATCTGCACAAGGGATTGAACATTTCAACAAAGGAATGCTAATTTATGTATGATAGTTCAGATGAAAGCAAGAAGGTGGTGATGGGAAAGGAGTACTTCTAATTTTCATCTCTGAATTTTTCCATTCCTTCCTCATCATCACCACTTCCAGCCCCAAACCTGATCCTTTCCAAGGTTCCCCCAACAAGGTAAGTGGCACCTTGTTTAATCTCATAATTAAAGTAAAAGGCCTAGACAACAACCCCAGAGTCCTTCCTTTTCCTGAAATGTTTTGTCATTCTTCCTATGAAAGATGTCCAAACTCCAAACTGCTTCAGCCTTCGTCCAATCAACATCACCCTCCACCTGAGCTGGCCTGTCACAAGTCACTTACCACTCACCAACTTCCATCCTCGCCACTCTAAGGCCATCCCCACATGGCAGCCTTTAGAACATTCGTGACTTCATGCCATCTACCTGCTTAGGACACTCAAAACTTGCATGTAGAACAAAGTTCAAACTCCTTTCACAGTGTTATGGGCTGAACATGTCCTACTGCACTTCATTGGCTGACGTCCTAACCCCCAGTACCTTAGAATGTATCTTATTTGGAAATAGGGTTGTTGCTGATATCATTAAGATGAGGTTATACTGAAATAGGGTGGGCCTTTCATTCAATATAACTGATGTCCTTATAAGAAGATGGCTACATGAAGACAGACCCACAGACAGAATGCCACAGAGACTGGAGTTACACAGCCGCAAGCCACAGAATGCCAAGGATTGCCAGCAATCACCAAAAGCTGGAAGAGAGTTAGGGAGGATTCCTCTAGACGTTGCAAAGTGTTCTTGGGCCTACCAACACCTTGATTTCAGATGTCTAGCTTTCCGAGGGTTGAGACAATATAGCTCTGTTGCTTAAGCCACCCAGTTTATATAATGGTAGCCTGAGGACACTAATCCTCATGGCTTCTAAGGACCTGTGTACTGAGGCTTCTGCCTACTACCTCACTCAACTGGCTTTTCTTCAGGTTCTAGAACACAATAAGATCACATCACTTTCAAGGATGCTGCATGGACTTGTCATTTTCCATAGAACATTGATCTTTTCAGCTCTTCATGTTGTTGACATCTTCTCATCTTTTTTTTTTTTTTGGTTTTGCTTTAAATGTCACCACTTCCAGACCGTCATATCTACATCCATTTAGCTCCCTCACAGCCCCCAATACACCCTAAAATTGTGTAATTTCTTTTAGCTCTCTGTTTATTTTACTCTTCTACTAGGAGGCAAACTGCCTAAGGGCATGGGGTGAGATGGCTCTAAGTCAAGCTCACAGTCACTCTCTAGAAAGAGTTTGTTCCCCAAACACCCTTGGCATTTGTCACATTGATTGGCACATAGAAGGTACTCAATGCTTATGACCTGAATGAGCAAAGGAATGGAGGATGAATGCTGCACTTGAGATACATCCTGCTGTATCTCCTTTATGGAAAGAAGGACACCAATGGACAGGAACACCTGCTATGAAGCACAGAAGGACCAATCAATGCAGGTGATGACACACCCAGTAGGAGTCAGGAAGAGAATTAAAAACCATCCTCTAAGACATAAGGCTCATACTTTTTGTTGTTGTTAATTCATGCTGAGAATATATTTTTAAAATCTTGTTTATATATCAATTTTTTATAAACCAAATTATGTTTTAAAAATACCGAGGGAACTGGCCACCTAAAAAGAATCCTGTGGTTAGCCAATGTGTAAAATGAGCAGTGGTCTCCTAATTCATAATTTGTGAAAACTCAGCTTTGTGGTTATTGACTTAGTAGGTATTAAGACATAATTATGACTTCTGTTCTGAAAACACCAAGGTGCTTCTTTGTACCATCCGCCCAGAGGTAGATGAATTTTCAATATAAACTCTGTGCCTCAACCCCTTGTTCAAGTTTAGATGCCAAATAAAATGCTCTGCGCGCACACACACACACACACACACACACACACACACACACAAAAAAAAAAAAACACCAAAAACCCACCAACCCATCAGCCTGATTTGAGAGTGGGTGGGTTTTCTGTTTGTTTTTGAAATCAAATTTTTGCCAATTTGACCCTCTGGAGGAAAATGTGATGTTGAATTCACCTTCTTAGGGGAGAATGGTGGAGGGCTTGTCCTTTTAAGCAAATCTTCTGCTTCTCTGTGTCAGGCAAGAATTCACTTCCACATCCCCTCAATCCACCACTCCCCTCAATCCCTCCCCTCTAGCAGCCTTGCCTGGTGCTCCTTAGGGGAAGTGGATGGAGATTTCCCTGAGATCTTGCTTTCAGAAGGAAGGCAGCAGGGGAGTGGGTGTCCCTGCTCCTACTACCAATGGATGCACTCTGACCTTGCATGACTGGGTGGCTGGCATGCCGATGATCTGCATAACTCTGGAGCTCCCAGCATCAAGATTGCAGGAGAAGAGCCACTGAGAACGGGGCTTCAGTCACCAGAATGTAAGTTCCATGGGGCAAGAATGTTATCTGCTTTGTTCACGGCTGCACCTTCAGTGTGTAGAAGAGCGCTTCGCGCATAATAGGGGCTCAAGACATCTTTTCTGGATGACGGAAAGAATGAGTGAATGATTATGTGTGATTCCCACCAGGTTACAAAGCAGCTTAGAGGCAGCGGGTCCTTCTCTGAGCCAGTGGTTTCCTCCTGCTCTGAGCTCATAGTACAGCCCCCTGCTCCCCTCACCTGGATCAGGCACTTTGAATCCAGATTCAGACTTCTGTCTGCATCAACTTGAAGTCCCTGGAAGGTGAGGACTTGGAGTTCGACTTACAACAATCTTCTCTCTCCTCGGTTTCTGTACTTTAAAGTTAACTAGCCATGTGCCTTGATGCAGAGTTTGGAAAAAAAATGGTCTCTGTGGCTGTATGGTGCTTGACAAAAGTAGACTTCAATAAACGTTTGTGGAGTAAGCATGTCTAGGCTCTGCCTTCCAGACTCCTGGGTGGGATAAGGACACAGGGCAGAGAGGACCACAGTCTCAGTCTTCTATTTAACTTGCTATTTGGGGATAAGCACATGGTCTTAGCCACCTTGGTGGCAAAGCAAAAAGGAAAATAATATAGCAGGCCTCTCACTGGCTACCACTTAGGAAACACCTGCCTGGTGCCAGGCACTGTGCTAATATGTATTACATATTTAACAGGGCGTTGGATGGAACATTCCTGCTCCCCCAGCATTGGAAATTGGCATGCAGAGCTGAGGCAAACAGGCCTTAAGTCTCCCCAGACTTAAGACAGCAGCCAGCAGCTGAGGACAGACACCTCTCTCAGGACTTAGCAAAAGGCACTGAACTGGCTGTGCCACCCCTCAGCCGTTGCTCCAGCAGTCCCCTCTTTCCAGTCTATAAAACAGAAGAGAAAGGCAGGGATGCCTGACTTGTTGACCTGTGGGGATCTTTTGAGCTTTCCCTCCCCTTTTACAAGGGAAAAGAGAGACGTGCCTCCTTTCACCCCTACCAAATCCGGTGAAGGGGGCCCCAGGAATTAGATTGGGGTACCTCTAAAAAGGGGACACTGGTATTCTCTCCCAACTGGTACTTTGCATGCTTCCTTTCCTGCTGCCATCAAAATGGGCAGAGTGAAGGATCCCTAAGGTTGCTGGTATGAGCTCCATCAAGGCTTGGGAGCACATGAGATCATGGGGATTCAAGGCTGCAACCTCTTGCCCAGCGGGAGGCCTGGCTGGATGGGTGAGGAGAGGCGGTAGTGTCAAGTGCCTGCAGAGCAGGCTGAAGACACTCCCTTGCCCCCAGCATGGATCTCAGAGAGTATGAGAGGAACCCAGAGGTTCCCCTAGCTCTACAGAGCAGAACATAAAGGCTGGAGGGTGGGGAGAAGCCCTGAGGCCTCCCAGGAAACTGCTAGACCAAGAAGGTGGTGACCCATAGGAGAAGGGATGGAGGCATGAACCCACCTAAGGAAAGTATGGTGTCTCCCTCTGAGAGGGTCCGCAGTGACACAGGGTTGTGGTGAAGCTGTGCACAGAGGGTAGAAGACAGAGTGAATGGCAGCCCCAGATATTTCTCTCATTCCCACTCCCTAACTAGTCAGATCCAAAACGAGAAGAGTTTCACCCCAGAAGGGAGGGGTGTTGCAGAGGCAGACCATTCCCCTTCATGCTACTTCAAGGAGGTGTGGGGAGGAGGAGGATAAATCATGCAATGGATCAGACTTGAAGTTTCTTATCTGCCTGCAAATCTGTGGAGTTGTGAACCTGGTTAACATCCGAAGAGGGAGTTTCAAATAAGTTTTGAGGTTGGTGATTTGAACTAAGCAGGCAGAATGATTTCAACAAAAAACTTGCCAGTATATCACAGGTCCTGCCCAATATGTCATTAAGGTATGAACTTTCTGTTTACATTCTGGAGAGGGAGGGAAAGTCAACATAGACTTCTGGAGACAATGAATAGAGAAAAATAAAGCTGTCCCATTGTTAGACCCCCTGAGTACAGTCTGCCTAATGAACTAGTTACACATACATAATACCACTGCATTCAGATAGCC
Organism: Spermophilus citellus; assembly: GCF_964194105.1. Lineage (NCBI taxonomy): Eukaryota > Metazoa > Chordata > Mammalia > Rodentia > Sciuridae > Spermophilus > Spermophilus citellus. The sequence goes on from NC_138185.1 coordinate 165,196,418, forward strand.
CTACAAGATATATATATAAAGACAGATGAGGAAACTGAGGGTTCAAGAGGTAAAATAACTTGCCAAAAATCACACGGGAGTGGTCATCCTTGTTCTTAACTCCTACAGAACAAGGCTTCCCCATTCTCCTCTGGGCACCAACTCCAGGTTCTATTTTGTACTACCTCACACTTTGGGATCTGGGCAAATAACCCAAAGTGTCTGAAATTTACTTTCCTCCTCTATAAAATGGAGGGAGTAACTACTAACACAGTATAGTGAGGATTTGATAATACTTTTGCTTATGGTCTAATAAGTGAGGTAGATGTGCATTAATTAATTACTAATTCTTTCATCCCTTTTCTTAAAGGTCTGGTTCAAGGTGTACCCTTATCCCTGGACCTCCTACAGCATCAGAGAAATCTTGAAGAATGTTCTATGTTCAGCACTGGGAATTGACTACAAACTGCTCTGATTATCCACAGGTCCCCACTCCAATTGATTGCATCTCCCCAAACTAGACTATATGCTATCAAAGGGCAGGAAAAACTCGCACCCCTCTGAATGCTTGATAACAATCAAGCCACACATACACAGTAGAGGCTCAGTTAAATCAACAAGTGCTTCTGCCAGAACATCTCTCTGTTAAACAGCTAGAAAAACTTCAAGTGTATGAAGAATAGGATGATGATAACACTGTTCATAACAACAACTGATTTATTGAGCACTTACTCTGTGTTAGGCATGGTGCCAGGTGCTTTAAATACATTCTCTCATGGACTCCTTCCATCAATCCTGACTACTAAGTTTGTGTGTTGGTTGGCTTTAATGAACATTTATCAAAAGCTTACCATTGCATGGATAGCGTTTGAGGTGTATTAACACATTTAACCCACTTAGACCTTACTGCCAAGCTGCACGTAGACACTAGCACGTGCACGTACTGTGTGGGCAGAAGAGGAGGCACAGCTAGGTTGAAACATTGCTCAAAGCCACCCAGCTAGCAAATGAAAGAGTCAGATCCTTGAAATTTGTCTCTAAAGCATAATCTAACCCCTGTGTTCCAGTGCTAATGGGTTAGGTGATTTGCCAAAGTGGAGCTAATAAATGACAGTGTGGAGATTTAAAAACTCTGGCTGTAGAGCTTAGTTCCCGCATATGGTAGCAGACGCAGGACTCCAAAGCAGCAGTTCATAAATGGAGTGTGAACATATGCCTCAATCAATGAACTTCTTTGACAGGACAAAAGAGTTCGTGAATCCTTCATCTAACCTTTCATACTTGTCAACAAAACATGCTGTCCTCAGAAGAAAGGTGAGGCTTTGGAGGAGATATCAAGGAGATGATCTCTAGTCTTATTGAATACTAAAAATCAGCTACTGTCTACGACCAGAGGTGAAATCCTATCATTTTAGAAATATTACTCTCCCAGAGAGCTCTCCCTGATATTTCCTCATGTCTCCACGACCAAGGGACCTTTCCTGTATCAGCCTTCTCTTCTCCTGGTTGACCTCAGTGTAACTCCCTTTTACCTGTTCTCTCTGAAGAGGGAGCTACTGTCCCTGGGATGTGTAGATCCAGGCCAATGGCCTGCCTATTGTTGGTGACAAGAATCCCAGTGCTTGCTTATCCTGGGTGAATCTGCGAATCCTTCCCCTTCACCTGTGCTTCCTCTTGCTTTCCCTCCCCCGTCAGTTAGTCATGCCCTCTTGTGTGTCCCCCAGGGCCATGATCACCCCCCTCCTACAGTGCTTACCTCATCCTATTTCTCTATCAATGTGTTTCTCCTGCTGGACTCTGAGCTGCACAGGGACTGGGGCTGGGTCTGATTCCTCTACATAGCCCCACTGTATGGCGAAGTGCTTAGTACATAGGAAGGACCCAAACAAAGTGGGCTAGAAGAATAAATTCAGGCCTAAAGAGTTGGATTCTTATAGCAGAAAATCTTTCCCCCCATCTGTTCCACAGCCTCTTCTCATTCACTTCCATTTGACATAAAAACTTTTTTTTTTTTAATGAGAATTAAGAAACAAAAGTAACTCACCCTTCAATATTTGGCTCCTAACGTACTTCCAAAAGGAAGTCTCTTGGATGGCTCCCAGTTCATCATGATCTCTTTAAATGAATTGTTATAGTCTCTACAGTCTATATTTTAGTGGCCAATTGCGTTCCTCTGTTATTGTTTCAATGGTTATTTTTGGTCTTGTAGGTTTATGTTTTACCTTCTTAACGAGTCTGCCAACTCTGCAAATGTGGGGACTCTATCTACGATGGCAACGTCATTTTGTTGGCTCACTCACTTGATGTCTCCTGATAAACTGCAAGCGCTTTCAGGCCTGGCACTGTCTTCCATTAATCTTCACGTGACAGCAAAGGCATGGTGCTGGCACGGGCAGGTGCTTGGTTGGACTTTGTTAAATGAATACATTTGGTGACCTCTTTTAGGCCTCTGCCCTGAACTTACTCACAGATCATATTTGCTGACTGGGTGTGAAATGAAAAAGCATAGTTATTATTATAAGTCGTGGTTCATAGGAAGCACAGAAATTCGTAGAGTAAACCCCTTTCAACTTTTTTTACTTCTTCTTGTGAATGCTCGACTATTTGGTTTCAGTATTGGAAAAATATGGGGGCGGGGGTGGCCTTCTTCATTCACTTCCAAGTCCTTCACATATGCATTTTACACAAAGTCCCTAAGTCACTCTGAATGTCATATACCTCCATTATTAAATTCGATACATCACTGCAGAGAACAGACAGTGGTGCCAGCTGCGTTTGGTTGGTGCCTGTACGCCCACACCTGCACCTAAGTGTACTTCCTAAATATGGAATCAGCTTTGCTATTTAATTTTTTAGGAAAGGAAATAGATTCCCCAGCCCCCTCACTAGAGATGCTGCCTTGCTGTATCAGCTACAAAGCACAGGATTCTGCTCTGTTTTGCCAAATGATTATATAGGAGGGCTCCCCACAGATGACAGGTTTGGAGCCCAAAGATAGCAATGCTGTCAAACACATTGCTGTTTTCTGTTTTCCTTCGGTGTAGTAAAAGTGTGTGGGGGAAGAAGGGGACACACAAAAGAAACAAATGAACTCACCTGCCCCTGACTCCACTCTGTCCCCAACACTGAAACCAGCCCCATTTTGGGCCCTCTGGCTTCTACACACCAGCACACAGCTGCTGCTTCTGCTCAACTCTAATGATCTGGGGGAGGGGAGGAATTTCCAATGCCACTAATGAGAAGGCTCAAAGATAGGGGCTCAGGGACGCTGGTTGTAAAGCAGATGATCAGAAGGAAGGAAGGCCCAGAGAGAAAGTCCAGCGACAGCTTGTCCCAACGTGTCAGAATATGAGGAGGTTCTCCATAAATGTCTTCTGGAACTTGGTGAATGAGTCTCAAAGCCTCTGCCATACCAGACCCGTTGCAATCTTCCCCCCAGGCAGAGGGAAGGAAGAAAAAAATCACAGCTCTAGCTGCTAGTGCATTGCCCTTCAGCATTCTGCTACGTGCAGTGGCTGCTGAGGACGTCTTCCCATTCCAGGCAGTGAAAAATCTGTCCTGTGGACAGTGCCATGGCTGAGAAGTTCAAGCCAAATTACCTTTGGCAGAAATCTGGGTCTGCAGTGAGCTGGAGGTGCTGTGTCCCTGTCTTCAAAAGGGTGCCCCAGCACATTTTCTCTCTTAGTACTGAAAAACAGACACATGAGGCTTTTTATTGGTGAGACACAGTTTCCCCTTTTAAATGGCACTTAAAAGAGTTGGGGTTGGGGATGTGGCTCAAGTGGTAGCGTGCTCGCCTGGCATGTGCAGGGCGCTGGGTTCGATCCTCAGCACCACATAAAAATAAAATAAAGATATTGTGTCCACCGAAAACTGAAAAATAAATATTAAAAATTTTCTCTCTCTCTCTCTCTCTCTCTCTTTAAAAAAAAAAAAAAGAGTTGCAAAATGTATTGAGGGAATGATTGGTCTCCAAAGAGGCCCATCATGGGAAAAGGTCTTTGCTCTAGCTTCTCCATTCACTGGAAAACATACACACATACATACACACACATGCACACATGTGCGCGTGCGCACGCATGTACACACACACACACACACACACACACACACACAAAGATTTAAGGGAGGAAAAACAACCATTTTTACACATTTATAAACTTTAAGTGACCTGACTGCATGTTCCTACCTGAAGTCAATTGTGTTGGTTAGCTTTTCATCACTGTGACTAAAATACCTAAAAAGAACAATTTAGAGGAGGAAAGATTTATTCTTGCTCAAGGTTTCGAGGATTCAGTCCATGGTCAGCCAGCTCCATTGCTTTGGGCCTCAGATAAACCAGAACATCATGGTGGAAGGGTGTGGCAAAGGAAAGCTACCTAGTTCATGGCAGCTGGAAAGCAGAGAAAAAGAGAGGAAGGGTTCAAGAAGAGATCAACCCTTCCAGGGCATGCCCACTATGACTTATTTCTTCCAACTAGGTCCCACCTCCCACCCAGCAATCAATGGATTCATCCACTGATAAGATCAGAGCTCTCATGATCTAATCATTTTCCAAAAGTCTTGCCTTTGGATATTGCTGCATTGGGGACCAAGGCTTTAAGTGAGGAACATTTCAGATCAAAACAATAATATTCCATCCTGGCTCCCAAAGCTCATGCCTATCTCACAATGCAAAATGCCTTTAGTTTGTCTACAAGAGTCTCTTCAGTCTTAACACTTCTAGATTGTTCAAAGGTCCAAGTCCAATGTCTCCTCTAGAACTCAAGGCAATCTTTTAGCTATAATCCCCTGTATCAATAAAAAGTAAGTTATGTGCTTTCAATATACAATGGCCCACAGCGAACACTCACATTCCAAAAGGAGGAATTGGGGGCATATAAAGAAGGGGTAGGACCAAAGCAAGACTGAAATCCAGCTCAGTAAACAAGTCCAGTAGCTCCATGTCTAGCATCTGGTGCATATGGTGGGGAGATGTGGATCCCAAAGGGCTGGGGCAGCCTTGCCCTTATGGCCTTGCTGGCTGCAGTCTACATGGTCTTTTTGGGGGGGCGGGCGGTGGCTCTACTTGCTGCCTGCTCCTTTCCCCGCAGATATTTCATGTTCCTGGCATCTCTAAATTTCTGGGGTCTCTATTGCAACTTTGTCCTTACCCTCACAACTTTACACATCACCCTATCATAGGATGCCCCACAGGATTCCAACCCTGCCACACACTGCCTGGCCTCCAAGTCTTTTCTTTAAAGTCTGGTGGAATTCTCCATGACCCCATAACTCTTGCATTCTTCATGCTTGCAAAACCAGTACCATGCAGATGATGCCACAGTCTGCCACCAGCAGAAGAAGTAGCCAAGTCCCCTGAACCACAGTTGCAGTGGTTTCTGAGTACCTGGATGATGGAGCATGGTGAAACCAGTCTGGGGAAACAACTTCCTACATTGCCCTGTGGGAGCAGAGTGCTCCAACACTCTTTTCAAAGCCAAGTCTCTTAAATGAGTTTTCACTTTTATACCTTTGAGCCTGAAATGGGTGGGGTCTGGCCAATCCTGAGATGTCCTCAAGGCATCTTTCCTAATGTCTGAATGCAAAGTCCTTAGTTTCTCTTTAATGGCACTCATCTGTTTAGCAACCACCTCTTCCTAGACTCCAATTTTACATGCACTTTTCTGGCCAAACTCCAAGTTTTTCAAATATTTTTATTATGTTTTTTGCTCCAGATTCTCACTGTAAGCCTGGCTAAATGCTGACAACAATACCCACTTCCTGAATGCTATGCTGCTTTGAAATTTTCTCCACTAAATTAGTTTGTCTATTGCCTTTAAATTCAGTCTCACACAAAATCTCAGGGCATGGACTAAATGTGAAGAAGTTCACAATGCAACATGAACGTCCTTTAGTCCAGTTCCCAAAAGAGTCCTCATTCCCATCTGAAACCTCATGAGCCCAGTCTCTACTTTCCACAGTCCTATCAGCATTCTGGTCTTCCAATTCATACCAGAATCATCCATTAAGCTCCACTTAAAACATTCTAAGGGGGCTGGGGATGTGGCTCAAGCGGTAGTGCGCTCGCCTGGCATGCGTGCAGCCCAGGTTCGATCCTCAGCACCACATACAAACAAAGATGTTGTGTCCACCGAGAACTAAAAATAAATAAATAAATAAATATTAAAAAAAAAAAACATTCTAAGGTTTCTCTAACCTTAATCTCCAAACTTTGACAATTCCTCCTACAAACCAGTTCTAAAGGCTTCTGAACCACGTGGTCAGGTATAGTCCCATCAACAACACTATTTCTCAATACCAAATTTCTGTGCTACTTATCTTTTCATTACTGTGACTAAACTACCTGACCAGAACAACTTAGAAGAGGAAAGATTTATTCTGGCTCAAGATTTCAGAAGGTTTAGTCTATGATTGGTTAACTCCATTACTTTGGGCCTGAGGTGAGGTAGAACATGTTAGAGAAAGAGAATGGTGGAGGAAAGATACTCAGCTCATGGCAATTGAGAAGAAAAAGGGAGAGGAAGTGACTGAGAAAAAACAAACCCTTCCAGGCCACATCCCATTGACCTACTTCCTCCAACTACAGTTATCAATGGCTTAATCCACTGATGAGGTCAGAGCCCTCGTGATCTAATCACTTCCCCAAATCCCCACCTCTGGATGTTGCTGCATTGGAATCCAAGTCTTTTAAGTACATGAGCCTTTGGGAGACATTTCAGATCAAAACCAAGGCAATATTCCAACTTCTTGCTTTAGCTCTTCTTCTATAAAGAAGTGTCCTTTTGGAGTCTATTTAATGCCGTGCTTTTCACATTTTTGTTTCTTTTGTTGATGATTTTCTTGTTTAAGATGATCTTTCAAGTATTGTGCTAAAGTTCTAGCTAGCATTTCCAAGGGCAAAACGTCTGTGATGAACAGTAAGAGAAAACATGTGTGTTTGATAAGCTCAGGAATGAGTTATCGTGTGGTTACACATGAGTATAAAAGTTAATAAATCAACAATACATATTAAATGGAATGTCTTTAAACAGAAACATACAGAAGACAAGGTATGAGCAGTTGATAAAAATTTGAGCAGTTGATAAAAATGTTGTAGCCAGAAGCTCATAAGGACCTAGCCCTATATTTCTCCCAGGAAGAGTGCTTCAGTTCTCCCTGACTCAGTGTTTCCAATAACTTTGTGGGATATAACTACTAATCACAGTACTTTTTGGCATAATCTTGGCTACTTGAAATGGTATTATATTTCAAACCACTGCATCTAGAGGATAGGTGAACAGTAACAGGAAGAAGACATAGAAAATTGTTATACATAATGGTTTGGATATAGGTGGTTGTGTCCTCCCAGAGGTCACCCTGGAGGCTTGGTCCCCAGTGTGGCAATATAAGCAGTGGTGCAGATGGGTGGTGGGGAGGAGAATGAATGAGAGATAGAATTTACTGGGAAATTATTGGAGAAGCTACCCTCAGAAGGAACAAGAGAGCTCTCCTAGGACCCCCAAGTTTTCTTGAAAGCAAGTTGTAATAAAACCTGATCCTGACCCTTGAATCACTCTCTCGCTTCCTGTCTTGTGATGTGAACCTTTTCTCTCCCACACATTCTTACCATGTTGCCATCTCTAGCGTTGGATCCTTGCCAGAGGCTTAACTAATAGGGCTACCTCATCTTGGACTTTCAGCCTGTGAACTCTGAGCTAAATAAATGTCTTTTCTTAATAGTCTGCCTCAGGTATTTTGTTATAGTAATAGAAAATGGACTAACATGACTTGTTTCTACTATCTGCTAGACTTTTGCAACATTATATCATTCAGTCTTTGTAATAGCCTTAAATGGCTGGTCTTATTGCCCATTTTTTTCCAGGTAAGGAAAATGGATCTCAGAGACATTAGCCAATTTACCCTAGGTCACATAGCATGGGAGACAGAATCCTAATGTGGCCCTGAGATTCCTTCACCTCCTCCCCTGCCCATGCTCTGTCTAATCAGTCGTCTCCTTCAAGTGAGAGTGAGACTTACAAACATGATCATGATTATATGTCATGATTATGTTACGTGGCAAAGGTGAGGGAATTTTGCAGATATTAGGTTTCCTTACTAGATGACTTTTAAGCCTTGGTTTTTAGGAAAACATCCTGAATAGGCCTGGACTAATCAGATGAACCATTTAAAAGAAGTGAGAGATTTTCTCTCCTACTGGCCATAAAAAAGCAAGCCATGAGTCCTATATCTGCAAGGAAATTAGTACTGTTAACAACCACCTGAGATTGGAAAAGGACCCTCCAAGACTGAGATAGGAGAACATGCCCAGCCAACACCTTAACCACAGCTAAGTTATGCCCAGACTACTGATTTATGGAAATTGATAAGAAATCGTGTCATTCATGGCAATTAGTAACCCAGCAATAGAAAACCAAAACATGCAGCTGAGAAGTGGCAAGTCCACCCGCCTCCAAAACTGATGTTCTTTCCCTTCATACCACATAATACCACATGTTGTTTGTTGCTGTTTGCTCCCTTGCTTGTTGGTTGGCATAGGGGTGGTGAAGGTGGAAGGGAATCATTTTTTTTTCTTTTGAGGAAAGGGATATGGAAGACACTCAGATATAACAGCCAAGGACTGACACAAAGGGAATTTCTGGCCTTGGGAGGTGGCAGCAACTGTGTCCAGTGGGAAAGGTGGGGGGCCTCTCTGATGAGGGAGAGGTGGGTGTGAGCAAGTATTTTAACTCCTCTGGTTTAGGGAATAGCCTGTGGGGTTTGGGGGCAGCAGAGTTCATAGAACACTGGGACCTAGTGTTGGACAAACCACACAAAATTGCCAATGTGATTATGTTTTTGATGTTCAAAAATAGCAATCACATATGACTTAACTAGCATGTGCAGGGACGAGGTTTACCCAGCGGTTAGACCAGGGCCAAGTCAGTGGCCAGCAGCAGGGCAGAAGCCAAGTGTTCTGCAGGGAACGACTTCTTAAGTGGGAAGAGAGGTGAGGGGGCCACTATCAATGCCAAATCCAACAACTAGGTGTTGAGAGCCAGGAGGAGCCTTGTCAGTGATCGCTTTTAAGTTCCAAACATGGGAAGCTGCAGGTAAGGGCTCTGCACAACCGTGGGAAAGATGAACACCTATGAAACCCAAACCTAACCTTCAAATTACAGTTTTCAATGTTGTGACAGACCGTGCTGTGAAAGGGGAAGCCCAGGTAGAGTGCTCAGGGCTGGGAAGTTGCAAGCTTAGAGTAAGGTTCATAAATAATATGTCATACACTTGCTATAACATCTGGCACACTGTAAGTACTAAATGAATGGCAATATTATTATTTTACATTTTGTTAGACAACAGGAAATTGTCTTCCTTAGGTAAGATGAAGGCAAGAGTGAGTCTTCTCCAAATATAAAAATGAAAAAAAAAGGCATATGGCCCTGCCTTATTAAAAACTAGAATCAGATGGGAAAAAAATAAATAAATTCTTTAGTCAGGGAACTTCCTCTTTGGGGGTGCATGAGGGAGACCAACCCCCTCCCCAACCAGCAGAGCAATGAGAGGGTTGAGGGTCTTGCTGAGGACCACTTAGCCACCAAGAGCAGGCCTCTCCATCTGAAGGTTTGCAACACACAAGCCCATCAGTGTGACTCCACTCAGAAGCCATAGTCGATCTGTGGAATCCTCTTGGTTATGGATGGGCTCTGAGGTGGAAGGTGCACCCACTGTAGGGGCTGAGAGGTAGGTTCAGTGAGACAGGTCTCCACGCTGCCTGTGTGTTGCTCAGAGACATGCCCGGGAGCTCTCTGGAGCTTGTCCTGTAATTATTATAGCTTTTCCAGCCCCAGAGTCAGTCCCACTGGCAAGTGATTTCACATGTAATTATCGTTGAGATGAGAAGACTTTGCCCATCCTCCCTCCCAGTCTTTCTTCCTCTCTCTGTTTTTATTCTCCTTCCCTCTCTGTATTCCTTCTTACTTTCTCATTATCTCCCAAGCAAGCCAGATAAATCCCATATCAGGATGCAGAGGACTCAGTCTCAAGGTCACCTTGTGCTCTGGCCTGGGGCTGCTGCTCTCTCCTTAGGGAACAGCCTGTCATGTTCCCTGACATTGTCAAAGAAAACCCCAAAGATGACATTTTGCTCCACCTTCCTCTAGACAATATTCTTTGACTTTCTATCTTTAGATCATCTGACCCTTCCTAAAAGCTAACCTTGGGGATAAGGAGGGAATCCAATTACTGGTGGGGAAACAAGAGTGATCGCTGGTCCAGGCAGGTCAGAATGGCTGGGATACAACTGAGATTCCACCAGTGACTTAACTAATACCTAGCATATCATACCCCGATGAGTAACCAAGACAAAGCACTGTGTTGTTTTCTACTGTATGATTGTATTCAGTCTTCACCACAACACTGAGTTAGGCACCATCAGTAGCCACACTGTGCAAACGAGTCAAGTGAAAGGTTAGGTCACCACCAATCAGCAGCCGAACTGGGACTCCACCTCCTTCTTTCTGACAACAGGTCCATGCACTTAATCCTGCTGCTCTATCAACGCCCGCGTTTATATGGGCTTCAATCCACATAGTTGCTTTCATACTTCTGTTATTGGTGAGTTCACTGTGACAATAAAGCAAAATTTTCCTGGATCCCAGATGCTCAATCAGCACCCCTACCCACCTCTCAGGAATGCCCTCCTTTCATCATAGGCTGGCTGAGGCCTCAGTTGCCCCTAGATTGCTCACGGCATTTTCAGTTGTACCCCAGCCAGGCCTGCCTCCCTTTGCAGAGGGATGGAGGTAACGTATCTGTGATTCAGGACAAGCAGGTAACACCCGAGGTTCAAGATCAGTTGCACAGCACCAGGGAACTACAAAAAGAGAAGGGCTTTGGCCAGGCATGGTGGTGCATGCCTATAATCCCAGCAGCCAGAGGCTGAGACAGGAGGATCGTGAGTTCAAAGCCAGCCTCAGCAACTTAGTGAGGTGCTGAGTAATTCAGTGAGACCCTGTCTTTAAATAAAATACAAAATAGGGCTGGGGATGTGGCTCAGTGGAGTGCCCCTGAGTTCAAACCCCGGTGTGCCCCCTCCCCCAAAAAGAGAGGAGCTTTGGAGAAGAGGCCTTATTTTATCTTCCCACTCACAAGGTGAAAGATCTGAACCTCATTGTAGGAGGTTGTGTTCAGTAGCCCAGAGTGTAGCTGTCTGGAAGGGTGGAAGAGCAGAAATGAGAACGCAGGTCTTGGAGCTCAGGTAGGAGTAGCTGGCATTTGTTTAAAAACTGTGAAAACACCAGGACTGAGGACGTGGCATGATGGCAGTGGAGGCCATTATAGCAGCTGTATCAAAGTGACTAAATGACCCTGATGTGTGACTTAGAGAAGGTTGAATATTTCTTTTTTTTTGTGTGTGTGTGTGGGGGGGCTGCATCTATTTGCAAATAGAAATTGAAGAGGTTTGCAATTAGAGACCTTATATAACAGTGAGCTCTGGCCTCCTCCTGCCTTGAGGGCCAAGAATCCATGTCCTGAGGGACAACAAACCCCCCAGGAAGCTCTTCTCCCCCTCAGACCTTAGGGACCATAATTGTGAGGTCCCAACTCACACAGTGAAGTGTGAAGGAAGTGTTGGGTGGGGATTATGTACTCATTTCTGTAGCTATATCACAAACTTGGTGGGTTAAGACAACTAAAATTTATTGTCTCAAGTTTAAAAGCTGGAAAATCAGAAATCAAGGCTTTGGAAGGGTCAATTCCTTCTAGAAATTATGAGGGAAAATCTGTTCCATACCTCTCTCCCAGTGTCTCATGGTTACTGGCAATCCTTGAGGTCCCTTGGCTATATCACTTCCATCTTTGTCTGCTGTCACATGACCCCCTCTCCCTCTGCATCTTCACATGACATTCTTATAAGGACACTAGTCACAGATCTAAGGCCTCCCCTAATCCAGTGTAACCTTATCATAAATAATTATATATGCAAGGTCCCTACTTCCAAATAAGGCCACATTCTGAGGTTGTCATGAATGTGAATTTGGGAAGAACAAATACTATTCTACACAGTATGGTTTGACATAGGATTTGGGGGCAGAGCCTACCTAATGGTAAGAAAACCTTTTGGGTTTCTCAAGAAAAAGAGTCAAATAAACCTGGGCTGTGCTTCCCAGTGTGGTGGGAGAGAGGAACCCCTGAGCAGTGTTCACAGCAGACTGGGGCACACCCCATGCACCCAAAAGTTGCACAGGAATCAAGCAAAGAGAATCACACAGAGAACAAAGGCAACTTTCCTCACAGCTTATGACAGAGTAGGCACCCCTCCCTCCCAAATTCAGCACATTAACTACTCAGACCAAATGCTGTGGATGACTCAATCAACCTTACACAGTTGCCTAGGCTGGCCTTAAACTTGTGATCCTCCCACCTCAGCCTCCTGAGTTGCTGGGAATACAGGTGTGTGCCATGGTGCCCAACTAGTCTGATTTCCAGCTTTCAAACTTGAGATAATAAATTTCAGTTGTCTTAACCCACCAAGTTTGTGGTAATTTGTTATAGTAGCTACAGAAATGAGTACATAATCCCCAAGCTAACAGAACACAGGCAAAGCCTTCAATCTTCTTTCTCTCCTTCCCAACTCCCAGGAGGGCTGGATGTCCGTGGGAATATGCCACGAGAAGAGAGTGGAACTCTCCCACTCTCTCGGCCTCTCACACATAAAGGACAACCCTGGACAGAGCAGCTCCTGGCCAAGAGCACAGCGGGACTGAGGGGACACATGGTTCCTGCAAGACAGGCCTGTTCTGCTAGTGCAGACTCATTTCAGAGGCATTCGGGGAAGTGCTGCACAGAACTGTGTCCAATCTGGGCTAAGCAGATTAGTTCCCTCCCAGGGAAAGATTCTGGGCAGCTGAGAGGGGCAGCTCCCTGTGCAGTGGCAGGGGGCTGTCATTACAAGGCGCAGATAGGACATAATTACATGCTCCCTGGAGGAAATGCTTAATTGAATTCCAGAGTGTCTCCTGAGCATCAAAGGCAGCCCAGGCTCAGAGGTAGCACAGCTGCACGGGAACAGCCCCTCTGAAGCACTGGTGCCAGTCAGGGATTGGGCTGTGCAGGGGCTCAGGGATGCCAGTGCACAGAGGGCTATATGGGTCTCTCTGAAACTGGGGGAGGAGACGAGGAAGGGACAGAGAGTAGAGAATGGGATGCCCTTTCTAGTCCTGATATCTGAGAGGTATGACTGAATCTTAGATCCCCCTATGCTTGATGCAACCTGGAGGTGGTAGATAGGCAGAGAAGTGCCAGGAATTCACTCACTCACTGTTCTTTCATGCATCAGACATTAACTGTAGCTCTCTTGTGGGTGAGGCATCCCACTAGACAGAGGGGTAGAACTGGGTGCTGTATTGGTATGAGGATCATTGGGGTGGCCTGGCTGGGGACCATTTACTCCTGAGGCCACCTTCTACTTATATATGCGTGTGCCACTCAAGCCAAAGCCATTAGCCATCCCTTCCCCTCCTTTCCTCCTCCTTCTCCTATTTTTTTTTTTTTTTGGCAGTACTTGTGATTGAACCCAGGGGCACTCTACAGCTGAGCTACATCCCAAGCCCCTTTTAAAATTTCTATTTTGAGACAGGGTCTTTCTAAGTTGCCCAGGCTGGCCTCAAACTTGTGATCCTCCCACCTCAGCCTCCTGAGTTGCTGGGAATACAGGTGTGTGCCACCGAGCCAAACTGGTCATTTGTCTTAACAAGTCCTTCTGCATGGACTGGAGGAGAAGGTTCGTGTGAATCACCATGATGACGTCAAACTGCATCCCCAACAAAAGGCAGGAGGAGGTTTGCCTCTGTGTGGCCACAATCCTCACTGGTTCCTTCTTCTATAGCAACTATCACACATACCGGTCTTCCCCTCAGGGACTGTCTCTTCTCACTGTGCTCAGCCCATAGTATGCGCTCCCCAAAGGTCTGATTTTGCACACTGAGTGGTAGACACCCTCCCACACACACACCTTCTCTACTCTCCTGTTGCTTCTGGCCCCGCTGATGTGGAGAGCTGGCTTGGGCTCTCCTGGGACAGCAGCAGAGACCCCCTGCTCTCCATTATCATCATCCCTCTAACCCCTGCCCCTGGTTGCCTTCAGAAACCATGGATATGGCATCAGAGAAGTCCCCTGAATCTGACCGCATGGTCCTAAGCCAGCCTCACCCCTTTCCCACACAGCAGCCACAGCAACATCTGTTGGCAGCTCCTGGAGAAGAAGCGGCACACCAAGAATCTTCTGTGGACTGGCTTGGGCAAGGGTGGGTCTGAGCCTGCAGTCAAGGGTGATGGATACAGACTTCTGGGCGGGGCGTTAAGTTTATTTGACCTTCTCTGAATTCCCTGGGCTCAGTTGTCCCTGAATTAAAATGAGAGAAGCCAACTCTTGCTATTAAGAAAGAAATGTGGGATGCACTCTGAGCTTCTTCTGCATGAAGAAAAAAAAAAAAAAGGAAACTGCTGCTTTTAGCTTCATGACCTTATCCCAACGCTGACACATGTAACTTGGTAAAAAGAATGTGCAATTAGAATCAGAGGATGTGTACTTCATCTTAAAAGTCCTGTGTTCTGGGGTCAATTATTTTGTATTTCTTAGACTCTGTGACCCAAGCTGGACAAAGTACTGATAGTAACCCCAATGTTATAACAAAATCTTTATACTTTTAAAAGTAGAAATTTATGTTTCATATAAATATTATAAGTCTTATTATGTAAGAAAATAACAGCAATAATAGTAAGCTTTCTCAAAGGTTTGAATACCAATTGTAACAAACACTGTACCCATTCTCTCCAGAACATTCTGATCTCCCTACAGGATTAGCCTCATCAAAACAACTTTATACAATTATGACCTAGTACTTTCAAAGCTTTTTATGTCAGTTAGTTTCTCTGACAGCTCTTGGCTGTATTTATTTTACGCTTTCTTCAACGCCCCCCCACCCCCCTGCAATAGATAGTATATATTCTTTCAACAGTCCACAAAGGTTAATTAAGATGTCACTTCTCTCTGCTTTGGTTAGAATTTTATTAATTCATCATGGTAACACTAGTTATCTTTTGTTATATCGTACAAGAAAAATGGAAATCATTAATTATTAGCTAATAATCTTCTAAAGCACAGGTTCCCCAGGAAGGGGCAGATAATGAAAATGACCTGTAATAGGAGTGGTTTGGAAACCATTGATCTAGTTTATGAAACCCAGTAGGTTAGAAAGGGGCTCTGGAAGATTCTAATCAGATAAGAAAATTATCTGCTTCATGTCTCCAAAGGGAATTTACGTCCCTGTGGATTCATCTAGGGAATAAAGAAGGTTCTGTGTGATGTAGGATAAAGTCAGGAGTGATTCAAAGAGGTTTTTCTGGTATTAGGATTGGCCCAGGATTGGTGAGACAGTGGCTATTTCATACTGACACATCCAATGAAATAGAGCCTTCTAGTTTCTCCACTGAATGAAGTTCTTTCTACCTCTAGTCCTAACAATTGGGTTGGCAGACATTTGACCTTCCCATCTCAAGTCTCCCACTGAGCCCAGATACAGCCTCCCAGATCCTCTCCACCATGTTTCCCCAGATAGCCACTACTCATTGAATGGAGCTGACACAAAAGGAGAGTCTATTTTCCACCCGAGTCCTGGGTCCTAAGATATGGACACCTGATAGAGTCACACACAGTGAAACCTATACAGAAGAGTACTCTGACTTTAGGGAATTCCTGGGAAGGACTCAAATTGTAGCTCCTAGGATAAAGAGGGGGTGCCTGCTGGCTCCAGCTGAGTCCAGATGACCAGCTGTCCAGCAGAGGAGGGGGAGAGAAGGAGAGGCTACCGGAGAGCTCTCACTCTGTCCTTGGCAGGCATGAGAGTCAGGGAAGCGCTCTGTCTTCGTCTGGAAGACAGGCTGCTCTGGAAACCCAAACCCAGGAAGAGGCTTTGAATGTGACTCAGTACCCAAATAACACACCTGAAAATGAGAGCAGATTATCTGCTGACGCTTGTGTCCTGGAGAGGACAGACCAGCAAAGGGTAAAGGGAAAGGGATGACCCTGGTAGCCTTGAGATTCATGCCACTCAGCATCACTGTTGATCTGGGCAAGGCCATTCTAATCCTGGCTGTGGAGACTGTAGGCAATGTGACGGATGTGGTAGATCTGGGGCTTCTATTCTTTCAGCCTACTGTCCCAGCACAGACCACTATAAAACCAGTGCTCTATAAACCTTACATACCTGTGCAGGTTCAGAGGTGACAGGTGCCTGTGTCACCTGAGACTCCTTTCAAAAGTGACATTGCCCACCAGTGTGCTTAAGTACAACTGCTTAAATAGCTTGTCATGGAATTCTCACAGCAACTTCATTTTCTATCACTCAGTTATGTAGATGAGCTGGGGTGGGGTGGGAGGAAGAAGTATTTGACAACCAACAGAATGACCAACGCATGTCTGGCCAGTGGACTTTTATGTGACCAAATTGGGGAAAAAAATCAGACTCCTTCTTTTGAGAATATGAGCTAGAAAACTAGAAAGAACTTTCCAGATAAGGGCTGAAAGCACATATGGAAAGAGAACTTGGTTTGTGAGTTAACACTACAAGCTAGAAGCTAAAGGAGAAGTTCACAGAGAAAAGCCAGGAGACAGAGACCATGTGGCCCAGGAGGGAGCGCACTGGAGAGAGAAGGCAGTCCCCAGAGCTGCCTCTGTCCTCTGCGGCTTTCTGTTACCAGTCCCAGCCTGTGGTGGATCCTGACAATAAAATCTTTCTATCTCCACAGAGTCAGGCAAATGCTTGATGATGGAGGAAAATGGAGCGCCACTGGGAGTGGCTTGTTTCCTGGGAGATATCCATCTTCTTGGTGCTATCCTGAAGCTGGCTCTAGCTGTGCAAAGGACAGGCTTTCTTGAGGGATACTTTCCTGGCTCCTTCTTGATCACTCAAAGAAGGCCTAGACCAGACAGGGGACAGAAGGCAACCCAAGTGCAGAGGCCAGTAGTGAGAAGGAAGGGAATGTTGGGAACTGGATCGTGTTAGAGGAGCAGATGTGGCCAAAGGCCTTGAGGAGGAAGGCCCTGAGTGCGGGAGGAGCGGAGACCACAGCAGACACTCTCCAGCACCTGCTGCAGCCGAGACTGTTTCCAAAAGAAAGTGAGTGCAAGAAAATAGCATATGAACCGAAAGTAAGGTACCAGCAGGGGAATAAAGTAAATGAACATGAATACTTGCAGTCAGAGTCATGATTAGCCCATATGGTGGTGGTAGAGTACCTCCTGCATGAACAGAATCCAGAAAAAGAAGGTCAGAGATGGTAGTGGGGTCAGTGAAGGTCATGTGGCAAACATAAGGAGAAATTCAAAAGGTCAACAAATCAAGGCCAAAATGTCTGGAGAAAAAATGGAATACTAAAATGGCAGTTGTAGTCATTCATAATCCATAAATTATTTTACTGTCGTATTCTGCCATATTTGGAGTATTAAGATACAATCAGATGCCATTTATTTTGAAAGTACCAACTCAAGAACCTGCTACAGAATTCTGTCTGGATCAAAACTCACTGGTTCTTCAGGAATCCAACCCATTGAATGGTAACTGAAAGGGTTTAGGCAAGGGCAGATGAGCTAAATTGTGCCTCTGCACGCTTACCTGCAGCTAGGGAGGGTAAGGGTGTTGGTGACAAATCAATGGTTGATCTTAATATATGCCCATATCTAGCCATCACTAAGTTTTCAGAAAAACAAAATTTTTCATAATAACAAAATTTTCCATAATAAGTAGCTCCACTTTCAACTTTAAATTTTTCTCTACTTATGGGTAACTTCTTACTTGGGTACCCAGTAGGTGGTAGCCATAAGAATTTAATTCCTGTGAGTGGTAACTGTCATGCCTAATATTTACCTAATCTTTACCTGGTGCTTTCTTTTATAGTTATATAGCAAAATCCTCAAAGTATCTGACTCTTGCAAATGCTTCTACACTGTGCAGAATTTAAATATCAAGACCTTGTTCAATTTGCAGATCAAGAAGCTCTCTTTCTTCAACAATCAATTATATGCTATGGGCTTTCCGCCAGGACTTCAGACTAGATTCTGGGAGTGAAGCTTAGTTTCTCTTTAGAAACAACAATAATAAAACAACATCCTGAATAAGTTGGAGACCACAACTCAACCTCTGATACCTTCCTTATGAAGTTGATGGGGCATAACCAACAGAGAAGGAATGAGTATTCCTGCCTCATCCAGCACATCTGGGAAGTTGATGAAGGTTAGACAACCAGGAAGCTTCTCCTCACTCACCTGCCTCACTTTGTTCAAGCATCCCTTGTCTTCATCTTTGTGAGTGAATAAGGAAACTTGACCTTCAGAACCAGAGGACTCAAGAGAAAATTAAGACTTAAAAAAAAAAATCTGTGGACTCACTGAGTCCTGAACAGCCTCTAAGTGCACAACGAGATTAAAAACACTCCATAATATATTATTTGTTAAAACAGTAGTCAAGGGCTGAGGTTATAGCTCAGTGGTAGAGCACTTGCCTAGCATGTGTGAGGCACTGGATTCAATTCTTAGGGCCACATATAAACAAACAAACAAACAAATAATAAGGGTCCACTGACAACTAAAAATTTTTTTTAAAGAACCACTAGTCATATGATACTCCTTGATTTGCTCTTCTAGAGTATGTATTTTTCCTTCAACCCCTGAATTGCAATAGTCTTTGTGAAGTTAACACTTCAGTGAACAAAAGTAAAGTGGAGAAGTCCAAACCAATAAAGGTACATGGGCAGGAAATGCTAAAGTCCTTTCCAACTTTGACTTCCTCTCCTATCTAGCTGATATTGGACAAGTCACGTTTCCTCTCTAAATCTCAGCCTCATAATTTGTCAAATGGGAGGTCAGATACCTGCCAGCTTTTCTTGATTTGGTTAGAAAATGTTCAGCACAGCCAATACTGAGTGCTTCTCTGAAGGAAGCCCATGCGATTTAATTGCAGTAGATCTTGGCATTTGCATAGCTGACATCTGTGCCTTTGACTATTCCCAGAGACCCCAAAGGTCCATGAGCTGCAATAATGGGATATTTTGCAGAGGCGTGCTGTGAGCCTGGGGTAGAAGAGCCAGTCACTTGCTTAATGAGTGAAATTACCATGAGGCAAAACTCATATCTCCATGAGTTATAGTGACATTCACAAAAGCAGGGATTCGTCTAGATGGTGAAGATGTCAACAGTGTCACTTGCAAATGTTAAGGGCTTATTGTAACCTGGGTGTATGTTAATCGTGTATACACCCCTGCTCCTCCCCCTTCACTTCTACATTCTTAATGAAGGTTACTTTAGACACTACAGTGGTGTCACACACACAGCAGAGCTCTTGTTCCTCTTTTACTGAATCTGCCTCAACTATGTCCTTCTTCCATGTTTAGATTGGTGTAAATACATGAATTCCCTCCTCCTGAGAGTAAAATCCTTCAGAGATGAAGAGCTAGCTTGTCTCACTCATTAATTTATCCCTTGTGCCAAGGCATGTATCCAGTACATCACAAATATTTAATGTGTTTGTTGAATGACTGAGCACCTTCTATGGGGAATCACTGTGCTCAAGGGGCATTTTTTCCTATTTCTATTTGATACTCTTTTTCAGAGCCTTGTGTACACCAAGCAAGTACTCTACCAGTGAGCTATATTCCCCAGCCACCGGATTTAGTTATCACTCCCTGCCAGGATAGATATTATTCTATCATTCCAGCAAAAAAGTCTGGGATTCAGACAGGTGAAGTGAACTACTTCAAAGTTAACACAACTCCTGAGTGATGGGTTCACATCTATTGATCAGATTCCAAAGTTCATTCTTTTCTGTCCTATCATGCTGTGTAGGACAACTTTAAGAAGTAAAGCCTTTAACCAAGCAAATTAATTCAATATTATTGATGGCTCCAGTGTTACTGATAGACCACGAGCCTGCCTATAACTTGATTCTATCTAGAAGACTAAGGTGAAGGCAAAAGTGAAAATGCCTACCCCAAGCTTGGTAGGCAAATAAAGCTTCAGAAAGAGGGAGGGGTTAGAGAGCAAGATTGTTTCCAGTATCACGCAGCTTCTGTACAAGTATCCTGAAGGTTTCAATTTCAGTTCCCAGATTGGTATTGCAATTAGCAGGGCCTTAGTAAGAGCTTTGTTCTTGCAAATCTGGGGTTGAAAGTTGGAACTGGAGGGAAAGCATTCATGATTCAATTAAGCAAGCCATTTGAAAAGCCACTTTCTTTCCTGAGTCTCATGGTTTGGTCAGGAGCTTTATAGTTTTTTCATTCTAAACAGGGACCAGCAGCATCAGGACCTTGTCAGAAAAGCACAACCTTAAACCCTACCCTAGACCTTCTGAATTATAATCTGTACCTTATCGAGATTCCTGGGTGATTGATAAGCACATTAGCATTTAAGAAGCATAACTCTAGAAGATATTCTAAGGTCCTTTGTGGCTCTGACCATTTATGAGTTTAGATGAGGACTCTTCATGGTAACCAGAAAACCAGCATGCTCATTAATTAGGGTCACACAGAGATACAAGCAACCTGATCATTTTATGACCTCTTCTGAAGAATATTGCTAATTCATCAATGTTACTATTAAGGCTGTGTTTACCGAGCACATACCATGTACCAGGTATATGGTAGTTTTAATAGCCCTACAAGAGAGAGATCATCATCCCCATTTTACCCATAAGGAAATGACCTCATAGGTTAAAAAAATTTCCCCAGACCACATGGTCAAGTCAGCAGCATTGCCAGATTTCTAACCCAGAGTACTTAGTACTTAGTACTTCTTTTGCTACGTTGTATTATTGTATTATCTCTCATGTTAAAAGATCTTCTGGGTAGTGACTAGCAGGTTTTTTTTTTCTTCAAGAAACCTGAAAGGATCAAACCACACAGAAATTTTTAAAAATAATGAAATGAATATTAAGAATGTAGGGGCTGGGGATGTGGCTCAAGCGGTGGCGCGCTCGCCTGGCATGCGTGCAGCCCGGGTTCGATCCTCAGCACCACATACCAACAAAGATGTTGTGTCCGCCGAGAACTAAAAAATAAATATTAAAAATTCTCTCACTCTCTCTCCTCTCTCACTCTCTCTTTAAAAAAAAAAAAAAAAAAAGAATGTAGATTTGCTCACCCAAACCTGGACTATGTGGACGAGAGGTTGACACCATTTGGAACAAATGTCACCCAGAAGTAATGTTCATGGACTCATTTGCCCCAAGATATTATATAATCAAACTTAAATAAGTTGGAGGAAGGTTTAGTCATATCCAGAGATTCTAGGTAAATAATTGATTATTACTAGAATGAGGAAATTGGGATCTAACCCTGTGATCCCTTCCATGCCATTGGGAGACAGGTACTAAATCAGAGAAACTATGAGTTCATAGAATTAGGGCATATTCTGTAGGCTTAATGCTATTTGATGCCTGACAATAAACTCTTACATACCAACATTGCCATAAATGTGTGAAATTTCATGGAGTTTGTCTTCCCAGCAAGGGCCTGGGCTTCATTTATATGTATGAACACTCTCCCCAGAGCATATATAAATGGATAGTATTCTCTGAAAGGCACAGGTTTTTACTTATGCTAACAAATGATTATCCTTCCCAGTAAAATGACTAAACAGAGCTATAATAAATCAATTTGTCAATGGCTATTTCCTTTCAAAAGACAATATCCCTTGCTCCATTTTTTGGCTCATGCAAATACAACCTACACAGAGCATTTGTGTCCAGGGTTCAGAAAATCCTTGAGCTGGAAGGAACTGCAAAAGAATCTGACCCTACTTCCAGGCAAGGAAAGTACCTTTATTCTCACTTTGAATAGGAGAAGGTTTAGTTCCAGAGTTACTAAATGACTTGCCAAAGTCACGTTATTAGGAAAAGATTGAGGACAGGGGTAGAGTTTCCTGGGTCTTTCAGCTCATTTTCCAACAGAACCCAACCCTTTTGGAGTACTGTCCCAAGACTGGACCTGGGAAGCAGCAGTTCTACAAATACCTTTCCTTGGGGTCTATGGATCCCCCTTTTCTATGAGTTGCTTCCCTCCCTCCTAACTGTTGCATGGTTTAATTTCCCACTGAAAGTATAATTCACAGGTTCTTGGGGCAGTCTGACATCCTCCTCTTTTATTCTTCACCTCAATTCCTGCTGTGTTTATTTTTTGTGGACAGGAGCAGGAATTCAGAGACAGGTTTCCTGTTTTCTCATCCCCATCTTTCTAGGCCTCCCCAGAAGGTCCACCCTATCAGAAAGCTGCAAATCTTAGGCAAAGCCACTCTGCTTTCTTCTTTGAAGATATCCATCTGAGAAAGGGACAGAATGACCAATCTGTGAGAAGGTTCAATGGGGAGAGACCTTAGGGTAGTCACCACAACAGAAGCATGGTACCTACAGCTTCTGAAGAACTGGATGGGGCAATAACCAGAGGATTACTCCAGGAGAGTTCTAGCTTATGAAACGATAGGAACACAGAAGATGCGCTTTCTCCCACAATTATTAAGAGGCGTCTCTTCTCCTTCACTGCATAGCCAGAATTTGGAGCTTAGACCTGAGACTAGATACAGGCAGTTTGCAGGCATGGGAACTCTGCTTCTCCAAGACACCACTAATACCGAAGCCATATTGATTCATCTCACCTGGCTGGGCAAGCCTTGCTCCATAAAATTGGCTATGGACATTTAAAGAGACTCTGCCAAGTTTCAATCAATTTTTCAATTTCCAAATTGAAGAAGAAGTGCCTGAAATCTGCCTATGCAATACAACAGCCATCGCTGGGTTTTTTTTCCCCCTCTTTCAGACTATTCTGATTTGGCTATTGCTGTCCCAGAAGGGTATGGGGCTGGCTTCAAAGCTCATAAGTCCTTTGTATGAAAAGAGGAGGAAGGGGAGGCCCAAGCAGTTTCCTCACTCTTGCTAGTCACAAGAATTCTCTAAAATCTGATATTATAAAACTTCTTTCATCCTATTCCCCCATCAGCCATCATTTTGAGTTTCAAGAAGACAAAACTTTCTGTGTCCTTAGATCCTTTCACAGGATCCCTTGCCCAGAAACAAAGTGAGAAAACCAAAGGAGAATTGGGAAGCAGGACCTGTCCAGTAGGGTTGGCTGCTCCTGCACACCTGTGATGGAACCAAAGTTTGACATTAACACAAATACAAGGAGGAGGTTTGAAGGGTACAGAAGGACAGAAGGAGATGGCAAGGGAGGGCTGGGGGGGGGACTGGAATACCAAAAAAAAAAAGTACTTACACTGTCTCATCATTCTTGAATTCCAGCTCCCCATACGTGTCTTCAAAGTCCTCACCACCACCCTTGGCCGTCCCTTCTACTGTCCTAAAAGGGACGATGACTGTGCCCCGGGCCCCTGATGTCCGCAGAACCTTAACTTCCATAACACCAATACTTTCACTGACATGAATGGTGTCACATTCAAAAGTGAAGATGCCCGCATGATCATCGTCTAAGATAGTGACTGTGGCCACACAAGGGGACGCTAGGACAGCCCGAGGCAGGGGAAGACTGTTGAGGATGGCCGGCAGCGGCATCCCCTCCTCGGGCTGCTCCTCTTCGATGCGGACATTGCTCAGCCTCACAAAGAAGTGTTCATCCTCCTCAAAAATGTCATCGTCAATGATGCCCACGGAGAACTCCTTTTGGGTCTCTCCTGGTTTCAGAACCACAGTGCCCTCTGTGAACTCGTAGTCAGCCCCCGCGTTGGCAGAGCCGTCCTCGGTTTTGTAGTCCACATACATGGTCTTGGACATGTCTCCTCCTTTCCTGACCACTGTCAGGAGCACGGCCCCACAGTTCTCCAGGCACTGGTAGGAACAGGGGTCAAAGAAGACCTTGGAGACAAAGTCCTCGGGCTCCTCGGTGTGCACCTCGCTCATGCTGGAGCTCTTCTTGGCCTGTTCTGCGGCGTGTTTCTTCAGGATGTTGCCTGCACCGGTCATCATGCGGGTAGCTTGGATCCGGTAGAAGGCGCGGCTCTTCTGTTGGTGGGAAAGAGCGTAGTAATTGGCCATCTCCACCAGCTGGTCTAAGTCCTTCTCTGGATGTTTTTGTTTCAGATCCTTGAGAATCCGGATCATCTCCCGGCGGGACTCATCCACTTCCTTCCCTTCCAGGGGCACCAGGTTCCCATCTAAGAAGTGGGAATTCATCATTTTCCCATCCATTTCAATGCCCTTGGGGTGGTCACCCTCCGTCTCTATGATAATTCCTCGGTGTTTATCTGTGCGGTACTTTTTGTGCATGTATTTATAGAAAAGCAGTCGTTTATCTGCCACCCAGGCCAGAAGGACACAGACTGGAAAGAAGAAGAGAGTGAGGAGGCCTTCCCAAACCTGGACCACACCAGGAGAGAAGACTGCCAGGATCATATAGAGCCAGATGTAGGCAAAGATACTCCAGGCAGCAGTGACAAAGAAGACCCTTAGGTGCTTGATCTTGCGTGTCTCTCCATCGGGGATCACGTAGACGCAGATGCCAATGATGATGAACATGTTGAAGGCCGCACTGCCTACAATGGTAGAAGGTCCCAGATCACCAGCAATGAACCCGTGGCCACACACCTCAATTAAAGAGAGGAGAATCTCAGGAGCAGAAGAACCGAGGGCCATAAGGGTCAGGTTGGAGACAGTTTCATTCCAGACCCGGATGGTAGTCGTGCTGGTCTCCCCATTGGGCTTTTTAATGGTCACCTCCCTCTCTTGGGAGGTGATGACTTCAATCGATGCCATGAAGCGGTCGGCAATGATGGACACCCCCAGGAACATGTATATCAGGGCCACGAAATAGACAATGACCCTGGCGATTTTGTCCCCAAGGGAAGGGTTCTCTGGATACCAGATTGGGAGGATGACGCCTTCCTTGCAGTCCGATGACCCTGAACAGGACTCATTGTTCTGCCCTGTGCTGGGCGCATCTCCTGAGCCACCAGCCTCCGCCCGAAGACCATTCAGGAAGAGTATAAAAGTAACTAGCCCAAAATGGAGGAAGGCAGAGGTGAGAGGCTGCAACCTTAACCACGCCATACACGAGACTGAGACGCTAGCTTCCACCGCAGCACCAATGGTCCTCCTGACAGGCCAGAGACCTAGGAAAGATCAGAGAGGCACGAAAAGGCATGAGGAAAAGGGGGCAGCAAGTGGCAGGCTCCCACCAACACAAACGGATGCTTCACCTCCGGCGACATATTGCACTGACATATGGGGCAGTCTCTCACTTGGAAAAATAGATGTCAATGGGAGGCACAAATAGCTGCTCTGTCCTCGGAACCATCTGGTGGGAGACTCAGTTGAAGAATGGTTTGAAATAGCCAGGAATATTGGTGATGGGAAGCTAGGCAGTAACCTTCTAATCCTATCTCTCCAATGATCTAGACTCCACTTAAAATAGGGTGCCCACGACCTGAATCTTTGTACTTCTAGAGCTTTTAGCCTTATTTTCTCCGTTGTCATCATACTGAAGACTCCTGCTTTACAGGGGTTTGCAAGAGTAACTACTGAACTGAATTTTCATGAGCTAGTCTCCCAACGTACAATACCTTGCTTTGAGTGTAATTGAACGCTCTTGGGTTAAAAAAAAAAAAAATCCTTCCCCAAATGCAAAACTTCTGGAGACAAGCTATCATTCTGAGATTTCCTGTGAAACCAAGAAAGTCAGCATCTAGTTAACTCTACCTGCACCACACTAAACGGAGGCTGTGTCAAGTGTGCCCAGGTAGAGTTCCCAGCAGCTCTTGACCCTCCAGTGGAACACACTTAAGAATAGGTTAGGAAGCCTGTTACAGGAAGGGAAAGACCAATCAGCCACTCAAGTTCCAAAGCCAAAGATGGAAAGAGACCCATAGTAGAAATTGTTATTAATAAAACATGCAAATGGCTCTCAAGTAAGTCTTATAAAAATGGAGACAAGATTTTGGGGTGAAATGCAACCTCATCTGCTGGCCTCAAACCCCTAAAAGGTGAGCATGAGTTCTGAAGAACAGGAAGAAACCCAGTTGAAACTCCTCTTAGTCTTTCCATTCATTGCCTCATTGAGATAGAATAAGAATAAAAATAACCATGCAAAAGCCTAAAAAAAAAAATAAAGCAACCTATTCATTTCCCCCCTCTGCTACATTCATGTAGGGATCCTTCTAGTAGCAGAGTAATGCTGATGTCCATTTGTGCAGCAGCTTAAGGGATTCAAAGTCCTTGTCCTCTGTATATGCTCCTTTGGCCAGTGTTTCCCAGCTCTGAAAATAGCACCTCCATCTACCCAGTTACTCATGCTAGATGACAGGTGTTATTCTGAAAGCCTTCCTGACCCTCCTGCCTCTTTACCCAACCCAGGACTAAATCTTATCAATTCTCCCTCCAACTCTCCTGCCAACCTTACTGCCCAAGCTCCCGTCATTCCTCATGGGATAAATCTACTCCAGTAGTCTCCCAACTGCACTCAGCACTCCAGCTCTTGCTAGAGAGCAGAGTCTTGATTCTCCTGTCCCCATATAGCCATAACAATCTTAAAAAAAAAAAATCACCAACACAGTGGTGCATGCCTATAATCCCAGTGGCTCAGGAGGCCGAGGCAGGAGGATTGCAAGCTACAGCCTCAGCAATTTAGTGAGGCCTTAAGCAACTCAGCAAGACCTTGTCTCTAAATAAAATATAAAAAAGGGCTGAGGATGTGGCTCAGTGGTTAAGTGCCCCTGGGTTGAATCCCCGGTACAAAAAAAAAAAAAAAAACCCGAATCCAAACTTATATATATCCTTCCCTTATTTGAAGCTCTTTCATAGTTTTCTCTTACTCATGATACAAAGACCAGATTCCTAACCTTGATTTGCAATGGATTGTAGAAAATACCTCCTTTCTCCTCCTCCCATCCCATCCTGTCTCTTACTACATTTCAACAATGCTCTTCATTTCTACCCTTGAATGACATGGTGTTATTCCCCACCTCAGGATCTTTGCATGTGCCCTTATTCTTGCCTGAGGTGAGTGTTTCTTCTTTGTACCCCCAACTCTTAATAATGTTTTAGGTCTTGGCTGAAGTCATGCTCTTAAAAAGAAAAAAAAAACAAAAAACCTTTTGTCACCCCTAAAAAATGGTCAACTCCCTTTGTTAGGTTCTCTCATTTTACTGTTTGCCCTTTCTGTAAGGCACTTTCAAAACATTGAAATTACATGTTTATTCTTAGTGTTTAGATGATCAGTGTCTTAGTCATTCATAAAGCTGTAAATAAGAGCAATACATAAGGCTGTATCTCTTCAGCTTATTGTGGTGTCCTAGGTATTTAGTAGGTGCTCTGTAAATGTACACTTTTGGAATGAATAAGTGTAGACATCAAGGAAGTTTCCTAAGACATCACCTTCTTTGTAGCCATTTTATGATTAAATTATGATCATTTGCTTTGGAAATAAAGAGAGAGAACTCAGAGACAAATCCTGACTAGAGATTTAGAGGCTGTGGAGGACATCTGTAAATTCCCAAAGCTTGTGCTCAGAGAGAAATTCCCCCTGGGACCCAGGTCACCAGGGTACATCCTACAACCCTAAAGGCTTCCTTCCAAAGGGCTGTGGATTAACTTGGTTTCGTGTTCCTCAGAGTGGCATCCAAGTGCTGAGGACCACATTCCTCATCAGTCCAGGTACTGGGGGTCATCACAACATGTGCTTGGGGCCTCTGCCTTTGACCTCACTCAGAGGACAAGAGGTCATGAGGACTGCAGAGGAGCAGGTTGGATAAAGATGTTCATCACCCACCGAGAGAGCTCTTGCAACCTGTGATGAGTGCAGGGATTCCCCCCCACACACACACCCAATTCAAAGTCTGACACTCATTCACACCGGGAAAGTGTGGATAAACAAAGATCCTGGCTTCTTGCCTTGATCTGTGAAAACCCTGACACTCTGTGGATTCTGATAAGCCCCTTGCAGGAGGAGACAGAGGGTGGGCACCACTGGAGTGGCTCTTCCATCAAGAGCCAACCATGGTGACAGGAGGTGGTACCCCCGAGGGAGTGGGGTATCCACAGGTGAGGGAGGAGGGTTACCCTTCTGGAGAAAAAGGACACAGAACCTGTGTGGTAGAGTTATCCTGGGTAACAGGGGGCATGGACTCCTGTTTATCTTATGCATCAGGAGGATTAAGAAGAATTGTGGCTTTGTTCTCCCTGGACTTCACAGACACTTTGTGGTGAAGGGTTTTTATAAGGTTTATGCTATGCTCTGGTCAGTATCAGAGGCCAGTTCCTCGAGAAAACAACTGAACCAAAGGAATGAATGGAAAGAAAATGAGGCAAGAAGGTAAGGCGTGTCTAGTAAATACTTGCCCTGGAGTTTGGAATTGAAGGTGGAAAATGCTCTTTGATAGCCTCACGGTGCTTTCCAGCCCTGCCCGGGAATGGCTTCTGGCTGAGATTGTCAGAGCGGGAGGACACAGCTCTGATGGGCACCTGTGGTCTTTTTTCTGTGTGTGCCATTACTTACCAATTGAGACAAACTCCTGAGGGTCTCATTAGTTTCTCTGGAACCCAGACTCAGGGATATGACTCAAATTTAGACTCCTCCAAATAACAGATATGAACAACAGTAATGAACATACATTAGCATTTATTGTGCACACAATGCAAATTTTAATTTTCATCACAACCCTGTGAGATTAGCAATATCTTTATCCCTATGTTCCCATTTTGAAAGAGTGAGTCTTAGTTAAGTCATTTTACTCAAAATATAGAAGGCCAGGAAATAGTAAAGCCCAAAATCTCACACAGTTGACATAGAACACATGGATCTGATCACTCAATTTCCCCAAATTATCTCATTTGGTTATAGTACATCTATCCGCTTCTAGCCTGATGTGGGCTTAGGAGCAATGTGCCTGTCCCACACTCCCCATAGGAGAGACTAGCCACTTGATAAAGTCGCACAGTCCCCAGGCTTTCTGGGGGCTGTCCTGGCTGCCTGCTGCAGTCTCCCAAATGAATATTCTTTTCATCAGCTCAGTTTGACAAATATTGACAAAGGCCTGTGATTTGCCAGACCTGGTCCTAGATGCCGTGGGTAAAAAGAAAAATGAGATACAGTGTTTGCCCACAGAGGTACCATCGAGCAGGGGCGGAGACAATTTTACTACACAAAGTGGAGGCAGGCAGAAGGCTGTGGGGGTTCCAGGAGGGCGCTGAGCTAATGTGGGGATTCAGGGAAGCGTTCTGAAGGAGGTGATCCCTGAAATGAGTCTTCAAGCTTGAGTGAGCTTTAGTCAGAACAGAAAAAAGGAAAGTGGGAAGGGCATTCGAGTCAAAGAGAAACAGCCTGAACAGAAAGATCACAGAGACACAAAAGAGCCCCCGTGTGCATGGGATGTGCATGGGATTACAGGGAATTCCGAGTGAGGCAGGGGGGTCAGCAGATGAGGCTGGACGTTGGGGGGACACGATTCATGGCCCGGCTGAGAAGATGGGATTTGATCTCAGGGGCAGAGAAAAGCCAATGATGGGATTTGAAACAGGAAATGACATGGTCCGATTTATACTTCAAAAAACCAATTTTGCTAAAGACTCAGGACGGCTGTTAGGAGGACAAGACTGGAACAGAAGATCAGTTAGAAACCTATTGCACACAGAGCAGACGCAGATAAGGAGGCCCAGGGTGTATTCTGCATGGGACAACTCTCTGCCCCCATGTCACATTCCTCTCCCTTAGCCAAACGGATGCCCTGAGTCCGTGACCTCTTGTCTCTTTCCTAGATTATTTTCCTAACGCCCCCAAGGGCCATCTGCAAGGTGTCTGTGTCCTCAGCAGTGGCTCCTGACATCTTTTAATATCACTGGCAAATTCAATTAAAGTCACTGTTCCTCTGCTCTTCCAGATCATTAATAAAACAGTGCCACCAGGCCAGACTGAGAAATTCTCCCTACTGCTACGCCCTCCACTTTCTCCAATGGGAACACTGCTCCGGGCCTGTCACCAGGCTGGGTAGAGTCGCCCTTCTCTGCTTCTAAATCTGGGGCCCTGCACAGGCGTCACAGCTGATTTACATTAAAGTTTTAGGTGCAGCAGCCAGGCTGTCCTGGCTCTGACACATCTCCACTCTAAGCACACTGCAGCGTCTCCGAACTTACTCCGCCTACAGGGGGGAGAGTCAGGGCAGAGTCCTTCTCCCCAGGGGAATACTCCCCAAGAAATACACAGGAGGTCAACTCCCTACTCTCTCAAGAATAGGAAGGATGTGACCACAGCTGCTTAGGTAGCTTGATTGTCACAACTGAACTTGGATTCAAGGAAGAAGATATAACAATGCTAAGTGTTTTTCCTGCATTATTATTGTTCTGGATCTCCACAGGGAAGGAGGAAATATCATTTTTTTTTTTTTTGGCAGTACTGGGAATTGAACTAAGGAGTGCTCTACCACTGAGATACATCCTCAACCCTTTTTATTTTTTATTTTGAGACAGGGTGTCATTAAGTTGCTGAGACTGGAATCTGGCCTAGAACTTGTGATCCTCCTGCCTCAGCCTCCCAAGAAGTTGGTATTATAGGAGTGCACCACCATGCCCGATCATTATCATACTCATTTTATAGATGGCAGATCAGAGCCCAAGATCACAAGTAGAGGCCACATAGAAAGGTAGCATTGAAATTCCAATAGTCTGTGTCTGAACACATGGTGTGAACCACTGGGCTGGGTATGTGCCCTGGGCTTGGGGACCCCGTTGAGCAAGGACTCAGGAGAGCAGAGTGAGTCTTTCTGGGTGTGGAGACCTTCCCACAAGCTTGGAGACTGCACTCTAAAGCAGCATCAAGCTGCTGGATCTGAAAGTAAAGCCTTGGATCTG
Source organism: Spermophilus citellus (assembly GCF_964194105.1). Classification (NCBI taxonomy): domain Eukaryota; kingdom Metazoa; phylum Chordata; class Mammalia; order Rodentia; family Sciuridae; genus Spermophilus; species Spermophilus citellus. The sequence goes on from NC_138185.1 coordinate 165,227,275, forward strand.
AAAGCAGGAAGCAAGAACTTTCTTCTTAGTTGTGTCTCAGTGAGTAAGCTAAGAGAGGGTGGTAGGAACAGGGGTCTAGAGAAGGTCAAGGACAGCCAACATTCTGTATTTACCAAAAGCCTCTTGATTCAAATCCAGTTTTTAAGAAATGGCTTTTTGCTCATTTAGGGACCAAACACAATGCTAGCAATTGGGGGTACCACCATGAATGAGCTACACTTCATCCTCAACCTTATTCAGTAAAGCTTATCTTCTGATGGGGGATGAAGACAAACCAGTAATTACAGGAACGATCCATTACAATTACGTTCTGAGAAGTAATGAATACCTTTTTCTTGTTCTTCTCTAAGTACTCAAGCTGGTGGCTCTAGAACTTGTTCAGACCATGTGGGTGAGTGGCTCTAATGCAGGAGGGCTTTATAAGGTGGAGAATCTTATGGTACGTGAAGTGATCTTACACTGTTCCTGATTCTCTGATTACATGCATCTGACATATTTTTGACTCCCCTACGATGAAGCCTCATAAACAGACCAGGGCACCAGCAGGCTCAGTCTCTCATGCTTCACATGAACCAAAGATTTAAAAATAAATAAAGAAATAAAAAAGGATAATAACAACAATGATCACATGTATTCATGGAGTCCCTGCTCTATGGCCAGCACTGCACTAGGCACTGTTGTATATGCCTCCTGCGGTCAGAGTGAGACAGGTATTGTTATCTGTTCTAGAAATGAGGAGACTGGGGCTCAAAGATTGACAGTTCACCTGAGGTCTACCAACTGAGCTAGCGGCATAGCTGGGCAGTGAAACTTGGTATGTCAAATGTCAAAGTTTGCTTCTAAATCCCACGGGATGAAAGAGATGGTGGATGATTAGGGTAGGAACGTAGGGCCCCAGAAAGCTCTACCTCTTCTAGAAAGGCTTCCTTGACAATGTGCCCTCCTCTACTTTCAGAATGAGTCATTTCCTCCTTTGAGTTTCTCTCAGACTCTGACCACCACAGAAGTACTTGTCACAAAATCATGGGTTTATCTGTTTAAAAGTTCATCTTCCTCATTCTTCCAGAAGACTCCAAGAGGGATTTCAACTCAATGTAGGGAAGAATTTTTTTTTTTTTTTTTTTGGTAACAATGACTAGTCACACTCACTGAAACTCTATTGATAAGGTTAAGAGGTTGAACTTGAACTCTGATCTCCTTTCTCCCTCAAAACTTCTATGATTCAAAGATGCTCTAAAGCCTGCCAGTCTTGTAGAAGCCAGAGGATTTTGACCTCTGCAAGGCCTTGACTCGTCTGGGGTATCATAAACCCTGAGTGGGCAAAGACCTAGGAAGAGGAAGAGAGGAGGCTTTTCTCAGCTTAAGTTCTGTTTTTCCTGCCGATGGGTCTATATCTTAGTCATCCCCCAACTTATGGAACTAAAACCATAGAGGGGGCTGTATATCAGAAAAATTATAGTCATCTGAATTCTACTTTAGATCTAAGATTTGGGATCTCTGGGAGTGAAGCTAGCATTTATAGTGTTTTTGTTTGTTTGTTTTTTGATACTGGAGCTTGAACCCAGGGGCCCTTCACCACTGTGCTACATCTCCAGCCCTTTTTATTTATTTATTGCTAAGGCTGACCTTGAACTTGGGCTCCTCTTGCCTCAGCTCCCTCATCACAGGTATTATAGGCATGGGCCACCATTCCCACTAGATATTAATGTTTTTAAAAGTTCCTTAGTTGATTCTAAGATATAACTAGGGTTGAGAATCCTGGGCAAAGATTGGACGAGGAGCGTAGCCTGTCATCTGCATTTTAGGGATTCCAACCATTAGGAACTTTTTCCAGACTGAGAGAAGGACTTTTGGAGAACTATGAGTTGATGCACAAGCAAGGTCTTCCTGTTTTCTAGACAAAAGCCCCTCCTCCTGGACTCTTGCTTACTTCATACCATGTGAAATATAGTGGCATCGGTTCTTACACCCACAAAAGCAGGTTTTCCCTTTGTCTCTCCCTAAATTTGCTGATTGCTTGGCTTACACATCCACTGAAGAAACATAAAAGACATAGAGTTCTCTTATCTTCATAGGAAAGTGATGCTACTCATCCATTTTCAGCAAGATATGTTTCTAGTTATTTTCCCTTTCAGTGATGTCAACTTAGGCCAACTTCTCCACATTTTCTTAGGGCCTCTTTGCTCACTCACTCATTCATTCATACATGCATGCATTTGTTTAAAACTCAGCTTTGTGTCACACGATGACTTTCCCTGAATTATCATGAGACAGTTACTCTGATTTGTTCCAGACTCATTTTTTTTTTTTTTTTGGCCCACATGCTCAAAAAAGCATAAGTTCCAAAAGAGTAGGAATTTTTATCTGATATTTCTGTATTCCCAGTGCCTAAATCAGTGTCTGGCATATAGTAGAGGCTCAGTATATATTTATTGAATGAATGTGCAAAAATAGAAGGGATAATATCCAGTGATTTCTCCCACCATTGGCAATGTTCAAGTGGAGTTTGGAGAACCATCTGTCAGGGATGCTGTGAGCAGGTTTTTTGAATTTGAGTAATAAGAACAAAATATAATCCGCCCTGAAGAACATACATTTCACTGGGGAACAATGACAGAAAACTGAATAATTAGGACAAAACAAGTATTAGATTTGGAAGCATATGCAATGTCCCAAGAGAGCTCCAGGAAAGAAGGTTTAGCACAGCCTAAGATCATGAGGACCAGCTCCACGATCCAGGTAATCCTGGATCTGAGACTTGAAGAATGAACGGGACTTCACAGAATGCAGTCAGTGAATCCTGAACAAAAGCAAAAGGAGGCCTATTCCAGAGGATGTGGAAGCCTGAACCAGCAGCATGTGTTTAGAAAAGGACAAGTGATGTGGCCAGAGGGCAGCTCACAGGAGCTGCAAAAATGGGTGAGGAATTGCTGGTAAAAGGCCTTGTATACCTGACCAAGGAATTTTGGGCAATCTCAGAGGGAATAGGGAGTAATACAGCTGAACGTTTTTAATCACAGGAGGAACAAGCTCAATGCTTCTTCTTTTTGGAAAGGCAAACCACAATGAGGACAGTGTGCAAACTGGACAGATGGACAAAAGCAGGGCAAACTGGAGTGTAGAAAGACCTGGTTCAGACTTGCACTGGGGTGAGAGGTGGGAAGAACCAAGAAAGTGAGAGCAGGGCTGCTGAGGAAGATGGGAAGCTCAGAGCTACCCAAAGTAAAAACAATCTAATCTGAAGACCAATGCACACCAAAGACGAAAATGAAGGCGAAATGCAGAGGCCTAGCAAGCACCAAAACACATCGGGCACCTTCTCTATCCCAAGGCCCTGGAAAGTTCCTCCTGATTCGGAGATGCAAAGGCTGGAATAAACAGGTGTGGGAGAAATCAACCCCAAACCATGCAACTTACACACCTGCTTAGCTTTAGGACTTTCCTAAACTGTGGGCTAAATAAGACCAATAGGAGTTCTGTGCTTTCTAGGAGGTGAGACAGGAAGTCCCCAGAATTCAACTGAGGTACTGGAGTGTTCTGTCTGGTTCAGGTGGTGGCCATTTGTTGTTTCATTAACCCAGACTGTAATAAGCTCTGGAGATACACTGGCAAGGCAGGTCTGTCCGTACCTTGGATGAACACAGAAGAGTTCACCAGATCAGTATTTAAATGTGAGCCGAAGGTTTGAGGGGACTTAATCACACTGTCTGAGAACATCAAGAAGTGGTAGAATGGAACATCTTCTGTCTCAAATGGGAATGTAGTTTCACACAGAAGGAAAGGAACCCTTGGAACACATCAGCTAGAAAACTTTAAAACTATCTTCAAAATATCCAGAGCGTTGATGCTAACTCAAAACCTAGAGTGGCCACAAGAAAGCTTTATTCTGTTCATAGATTCATGGAGAAAAAGTATTTGTTCAGCGTTTACTATGTGCCCACCAGAGCTGTAAATTCATTGAAGGTGAACTTTAAAAAAAAAAAGTGTCACACTCTGTTCTAGCTACTGAAGTTTTGGTATTATTTCTCTCACCTGAACTACTGCAATAGCTAACAATTCTGCCCCATCTCTTCTAATCTACACCCTCCACCCACCCACAAAACATCCAGAAATATCTTTTTAAAATATAAACCAGATAGTTCATGCCATTATTTGTGTATTCTCTCTTCCTGAAGCTCCTCCCACCCCTGGCTGACTTCACTTCTAACTTCTCACTTGATGACTTTATGTCCTACCACTTTGGTATTTTTGTACCCAGGGGTGTTTAACCACTGAGCCACATCCCCAGCCATTTTATATTTTATTTAGAGACAGGGTCTCACTAAGTTGCTTAGGACCTTACTAAGTTGCTGAGGTTGGCTTTGAACTCGTGATCCTTCTGCCTCAGCCTCCCCCAGCTGCTGGGATTACAGGCATGTGCCACCATGCCTGGCTGTCCCATCACTTAGTTTTGCCATCCACAATCTTGTCAGCTAAGATAAAGTTCTCTGAAGTTTCTAGAAGAGGCCTAACAAGCATGAGCTTGCCTTAGGGCCTTTGCATTTATTAGTTCCTTTGCTTGAAATAGCCTTACTCTAAATATCCACATAAGTCACTTTTTAATTTCATTCAGGTCTCAACTGCCACCTTTTGTGAGAAGCTTTTATACCATCTATCTTATCTAAAGGTGACCCCCTTTGTCATACCACTTCTCATTTTCTTTATGTGCTATGAAAAATCATTTTTTGCTTGTTGACCTCATCATTGCTCTTGTTTATTTGTTTGCTGGTTTACCAAGGAAAATAAATCCCACCCTAGCGGAAACTTGCTCTTTCTGTTCACCACAGGATTCTCGGGGCCTTGACTAAAACCTGGCAGAATGAGTGCTCAATAGGTATTTGCTGAATGAATGAATGAATTATAATTCTGCAAGATTAAGTGATTTTGGAAAGAGGCGTATGTGTGGGGAGACTTCAAACTTCCCAGCAAGCATTGGGGTAGAGAAGTACACAGTTATAGTTAAAGATCTCAGAGAGCAGGTAGTTTTATTCATTCAGAAGAACCAACATATGCATATGGTGTTGGAGCAAAAGTCGTGAGTCTATTTGTCAACAGTTCTTTCCTCTACCTTGCCTTCATCAGCACCTGCCTTCTCCTCCAGAGTACACCACAGTGATAATCAGCATTTACACTGCATCAATCTGTTCCACAGAGATTAAGCACTATGATGCACCAAGAGTTTACAAAAGTCTCCTTGCACACCTGATCTCACTGAGTCCTTCTTATAAGGATGATCATTCAGATACAGGTCATACAGATCATCTTGTGAGGATGATTGTACAAATAAATTGAGGCTCTGTTAATCACCAAGGGTTTTGATGCCAGTGAAGTATGGAGCCAGAACCAAACTCTGACTGCCAGAGGTCTCCTTCCACCAGGGCTGCAGACATGTATTGGATCAGGAAGGACCAAGAGAAAATAACCTCGGCAATTAAACAGACCACAGGACTGAGATCAGAGAAATGAGAAGACCCGGGCAGCCTGAGGCAGCCATCATTCCTGCCTTTTATTGCTTCCCAGAGACAATCACCTGCACTCTATTTTTTGAGGTTGCTCATGGAGAGAGGGCTAACATCCTTCTGCCCTGTTGCTAAGCCATTGAGTGAAGCTGGTAATCAGCCTCCTGTATGTCCATTCTCCCCAGACCATTCTCCAGAAGCCTGGTTTATTTATTTTTTAATATTTATTTTTTAGTTGTAACTGGACACAATATCTTTATTTTGTTTATTTATTTTTATGTGGTGCTGAGGATTCAACCCAGGGCCTCACACGTGCTAGGCGAGCAATCTACCGCTGAGCCACAATCCCAGCCCCAAAGCTTGATTTATTTTAATACCATTTAATTTATCTTATTTTTTAAATGTTGAAATACAAAATTAAATCATTTCATTGCTTGAATGAAGAACAAATGGAGTCTGGCAAATAGTCAAAGTCATCTCTAACAGACGGGGCTGGAGGACTCTCTCACAATCAACTTGAGGGGTGCTCTAGGCACCCCTTTCACAAGAAGAGCTAGGAGTGGATTCTCAGACTCCCAGCTGATCAGCTTCAATCTTTGCAGCTGTGCTCAGTCCCCAATACCTCAGGATTCCCCTTGAAGCTAATTTCCCTATTAGTTCCTTCTGAGGGGCTGAAAGGCGAAGGCTCAAGATGGTTCTTCCTGTCTCACTAGGGAGGGATTCTGGTGGTGTGGTCCAGGATGGACATAGTGGTTGAACTAGATCAATGGTTTGCATGAGACAAGATGGCTGGAGCATGGGCCCGGTGGAGGGTGGGGTGATCCTGGGTGGGGACTACACACTGGTACCAATCTAGGACATCAGAGCACACTCAACCCAGCTCAGGGGGACTAGAAGCCCAAACATTCAGATAGCCAAGTTGACTGGCAGCTGACCTTTGACTTGCCCAGCATGAAAGCAGACACACTAGAGGCTTCAAGTTAAAGCTCGAAAGAGTTATAGCACTTAAGGTATACTTAGCGGGAGGCAATCTATATGCTGTGAAATAGAACTCACAGAATACAAAGCTGTCAGGTCAGGGAGGAGCTTATCAGTCAACGCATCGAATCCAAACTCTTTTAATGGACAAGGAATCCAAGACCCAGAGGATAGAGACAGCTCTTTTCTGTGGTTGTCAGAAGCAATAACAACTAGAACCTAACCTTCTTACCACCAGCTCCATGCTTCTCCTGTTATGACACGTTGGCTGTTCCTGGCTTGATTTGTTACTCCATTGCTTGCTTCTTTTATGCTAAATTGCAGGGATCCCCTTCCTTGAACTTGTTTCACCTGCCTCGAGAGCAAGGTAGTTTGTTCACTCCTTCACTTTTCATTGAACATCTACTGTGTTTCAGGCTGCATGGGACAGGGAGCGGGAGAGAGAAGGCCGACCCAGGAGGGGGAGGCAAGCCACAGGCAGAAAAGCCAGAACAAAACCCCTACATTTCAGAAAGTGTAAGGAACTCATGACAAACAGATGCTGTGTTCTCAAGATTCAGAGGAGAAAGGAGTATTTGGTGAAGCCTCCCCAACAGGAAGAGCAATTGAATAGAATGTTGGAGGCAGGTATGATCCTCAGGGGCAGGTAAACTATGAACCAAGGCATAGGAGAAGAAAGAACAACTTTACACAGCTGACCCCATGGCTACATGTGGAGTGGGGAGCCAGAACACAGGAACTTGAATACAAGGATATGGAAAAATGGGGTGTCCTTTTCAGATTTTTGTGAAGGAAAATGAAGAGCTTAGGAGGGTGTTTTAGGAAGTAAATTTTGCAGCAGTGGCCAAAAAGACTTGAAAGAGTGAGAGGTTGAAGTTGGGAAGATGGTAGAGAGCCATTTTGAACAGTGTAATAATGATAGTAACTACTTCATGCAGCTATGGCAAGGACTGAATGGGGAAAAACCCATGTGTAGTACTTTTCAACAGAGTAGGTGACAAGGGGTAAATACACAAATAATATTGCTATGCTGAGTTAAGGAGCAAGAAACTTCAGATAAGAGAGAGTCTAAAGCAATTTGTGAAGGCCCAGGTGGCTCCCTGGGCACTGGGCAGGAGGAGAGGAATTTTCTACTCTGAGGTTAGAGAAGAATAAGAAATCAAGTGGGAAAAATCAGGGTGCAAAGAAAGAGTACTGATCAAGCTCCGTACTGTCTGCCTCGTTCTCTAGGACTTTGAGATCCTCTCCTCTCAAGTGACTTGGAAAGTAGTACATGGGAGCCAGAGCAGGTTTTCAGTTTCCAGTCCCACTTCCGGATCCAGTCCCCACATGACCCAGCATTCTTGCATACAACCAGGGAAGCCCTATGGGTCAATCCAAACATCAAGCCAATAAGTGCTACGTGGCCTATTCCAAGCTATATCTAGGATGAAATAGAGCAGTGTTCGTAGTAGATAGGACTCACTATATACCCTGTCTGAGTACATGATTCTGGAATTAGCCTTCATTCGCCCTCCATATTATTTTTTGAAATCCATTTACATACGCATGTGATTCTTCTTATTTAGATATCTTGCTCTGTGATCTCTATGGATGTGTCATTGGACCTAAACCTTTCTTAACCTTCCAGGCTCCTTCCTGGGCTCTTTCCCAGGCCTCCAAGACCTCTCCATCTCCAATCTTGGGGAGCTTGCTTTGCTCTGCTGCTTAGTGTATTGTATGCCTCCTACAGCCTTCTTCCTTTCCCCTAAAATACCCTGACCAGTATTAGGTTTAGAATGCCCATTTCAAAACCAAACGAGCAACCAAACATAAACTGACCTCATTAAAGAAAATTAATGGAACTTTCTAAAAAGGCATCTCTGGTTCATACACTAAAGCAGACAGAGAGCCTCCCTCACAAGCTGCCAGGACCATACTCGGGAGTATCTAAAACAGCCTCTTCCTTCTCTGCCTCCCTTTCCTCCTACACTCCAGTTTCAGCCAATTTCAGCATACTATCTAAAATGCAAATCTGACGGTTCCCACTGGAAACTAGGTGAAAATCCTTAGCATGGAGTAAAAGCCCTATGGCTTCTCCAGACTCAACCCCCTCACCCCATACACACACACACACATACACATTATACTCTGTCTGCAGCCATTTGGGAAAAGTCTCCTCTACGATAGGCCTCTGCATATTCCTCTTTTCACTCAGTACTTTCTTACCTTCCCTGCCCTCCCCTTCCTGCTTTCACCTCCTTCCTTCCTTTCTGGGCTTAGCTGTTCCTACAAGTCCTTAAAATCCTTAAAGCCCTATGGAGGGGTGTTCTTCCTGTGCACTTACACTGACCCGTGATTTACCCTCCAGGGAGAGCAATCACTTTCTAAGGCAACTGCCTGTTCACTGGTTGGTTATCCCTGCTGGAATCTATGTGTATGAGGAAGGGGCCATTCTATTTTACTTGCCTCTGCACCTTACTAACACATGCTGGCAGGTAGGTGGCTGTTGAATATTCCTTAAATAAATGGCTGGCTGAACAAATAAATGAAAGCTTTCTCTTTTGGAATCCAGTGTATTTCTGAATCTCACCAAATATTGAAAACAACCAGACTTGAGTGAAAAAGTTTTTCCTCTCTTCTAACGGTTTGAAGAGAAGTCAAGATGTGTGACACATTCTTCAAATCCAGATTGTGGGCAATCACTGGATGGCTCATGCAGGCCAGGGCACAATGCCTTCAATGAGTGCTCATGGTCAATACCAATAATTGTGTTCAGAGACTACATAAGGAATTGCCTTACAAAGGAGCAGACTGGGATCAGGGCAAATGCTTTGGGGTCCCAGCCTATGGAGGGGCACAGGAGAAAGGGACTTTTTTTGATAGGATCAGTTTGATCCCATATGACTCCCTTTTCTGACCAGGAGGATGTGGAGAGCAGTATAAAGTGGAGATCAGAGGAGCAGGAGCAGAGAGAGGAAGCTGTAACTTGTCCTTCCAGTTTTATTAATTCAACCAATGTTTACTGTCTACTGTATGCCAGGCACAGAGATAGGCGCTGGGGATATAATGTGAAAAAACACCAGCCATCTTTCCTGTCTTCGTGGAGCTTATTGTCTAGAGCTGTGCCCAGCATTACTCAGTTATAAACAAATTTAATGTGCATCTTTAAATTACTTCAAAGTCATAGGTTATGGGTGTATGAAATAAGGGAACCTGGCCTAGTCAGAGAAGGTATGGAAGGCTTCCTTGGAGAAGTAGCTGAGAGCTGGAGGGTGTGTAGGAGCACATTAGGGGTGTTGGGAGAACTTAAGTAAGCATTCCAGGTAGAGGAAACTGAATGGCCTTCCCATCTCCAGCAAGTTAAAGAAGGACCACTGCGACTAAATTCAGTTCTATAGGTTCTTTCTGCTTCTTCTCAACCAAATATCTATACTTATTTAAAGAAAAAGACTAGGAAGTGGACTGTGTTTAAAAGTAACTACTATGGAAACTGTAGATTGGAAAGAAGGATTGGGCTGAGGAGCCCACATCTGGTCACCACAAGCTCTGACCATCAACCATCCTCATTTGGAAAACTTCAAGGAGTGAAGGGCCAGCTTCCTCTCAAAGTTGGATGCAGTTGGGGAAGCCAGCAAAAGAAAGGGCCGGCTGGAGGCCAAGCGCCCATACACAGTGAACTGATCACCCTATTTCAGGAAGAGCATGGCGCAGCAGCTATATTTGAAAACCCGAGGTAAACAAGAGCTGAGCTCAAGTGGACGGGGCACAACAGCTGTGGAAGATTAATCACAGGCGGCTGCAAGTCACCAGGTCGCTGGAGGCCCCGAGGCTTCCCTTTTGGTGCCCGCACCAGAAGGCCGGATGTGTTCCTATCACGTACCCACACCCTCCCCCGCTTCAGGGCTTTCTTGACCACCCAGAAGCTGAGCACCTGGCTCCCAGCTGCAGCTTGCGTTTCTGATAAATTGCACTCAATTTCAGTCTTTCTGCCTGGGAAACCTTAGCACCACGTTCAGGGGTTTGTGTTTTAATCGCCAAAAGAGAAGGGGGAAAGAGAGAGAGAGGAGAGAGGAGAGAGAGAGAGGAGAGAGAGGAGAGAGAGAGAGGAGAGACAGGAGAGAGAGGAGAGGGGGGAGAGGGGGGGGAGAGAGAGAGAGAGAGAGAGAGAGAGAGAGAGAAAGGGGGAAAGGAGGCGGGCAGAAGCGAGCGGGTAAATTTATGGCACTGCATTAAAGGCGTTTGTTTTATTTAACCCCCCTCCCTCCACGGTTAAAAATAAAACAATAAATACAGACGAAAAACTGCGTTTTTCCTGGAGCAAATAGCTTTCATCATCTCCCCCAAAGGCTTGGGTCCTCGGGGCAGGTCAGCCAGGGTCTGCACGAGCAGCGCTAACCTCTAAATGAGGGCCTGTGGCTGTGTGTGTGTGTGTGTGTGTGTGTGTGTGTGTGTGAGAGAGAGGGGGGGGAGGGAGAGAATGGGGAGGGGGCTTAGTTATTATATACTTCGCTTCTCTCCACACAGCCCGGGTCACCCAGACCACCCCAGTCTGGACAGTCAAGGACTGGAGAACCCCTCCTTGTCGCCCGCCCCTTTGGCGGCAGTGGGAGGGTGAGCTGGGGCTGCAGTTCCCGACCCGCGGCGGTGGAGTCCCGAGGTTGGGATGCGCGCGTGCGTGCCTGTGTGCACGCGGGCGCGCGCCGAGTGAATAATGCGCTCTCCTCCTAGCCCCCAAATCCGGTGGGCATTCATCCCCAAGAGCCCAACACGCCCTGGCACAAGCGATACACACATGCACACATGCATACAGCACGCAACACAACGATTTCCCCAATGAGCTGAGCACCCGCCACTACCCAGCAAGCCCACGACTGGACTGTACATACATTCCCAGGCATTTCTCCCAGCACCCCCGTAGACACTCACTCTGACAGATCTCCCTCTCCAACACCGCATACACGACGTATACTTTCCAGGGCACCCCCCACCCCCCCCACACACACATACCATCCACACACACAGACTTCTACTGGCAGTAAACCCACAAGAAGGCAATACCTATGAATGATCATAAGAAATAACTTAATTACCATAATTATTCACGGCCACGGTCCTTCTTGGGGCATCCCAAGCCTCCCAGCCTCGGTCTCCCCTGCCTCGGTCGCCCGCTGAGGGGGAAGGGCAGGAGGCTCACCCCATTACTCACCGTTTCCTCTCGGCCTCTAGAGCCAAGTGGGCAAGCGAAGAGGGTAAGGAAGATGCGCGATGCCCCCGCCACCGGGCTCCTTACCGGCCGCAGCGGCTCATCGCCCCCGCGGGCTGCCCGCCGGCCGCAACCGCGTCCGGGGCATGTCAGTCCGCCGCCACCTCAGTCGCCCGCCCGCAGGGGCTCGTGGACTCGCAGCTGTCAGGGGGCTGCGGGGCAGCGCATCTGGAGCGCGAGGACTGGGAGGGAGCGGGGCTGAGGCCAGGGCGAGGGGACAGAGGAGGGGGCGCTTCACGCCGAACCGAGCAACCAGGAAAACCCCGACGCGGAGCACGGGTCGCCCAGCGCGGGAGAGGCCCGGAGTCCCGGCCGCCGGCGGCGGGGGATCCCTGCCGGGAGGGGCTGCAAAGCAAGCAGCCCGGCGCGCCCTGGCGGCTCCGAGGGACCCGGCTCAGGCTCTCAGTCGCGTCGCCTGGGCTTTCCCGGGACTGGGAGCGCGCCGGCTCTCCGACTCTCACGCCGTCACCGCGGGAGACGCCTCGGCCTCGCTGAGCGCAGAGGGGACGAGCGGAGGGGCTGGTTTCTGGGCGAGCCGAGAGCTTTGCCCATTAAGCTGCCGCAAGAAGCCAAATCAAAAAGCCAATCTCCAAGCCTCCAAAGCGAACGTCACCCTATCAGCTGGGAGAGAGAGCCGCACCGAATGACAAGCCGCGCATATTCAGCCTGGTGCGCAGAAGGGAGACTTTCAGATCACTTCCCGGCCAGAATTGGGGACATCGAGTCTGCACCTCTCGTCTAGAGAGCCCGGGAATACCAAACGCAGACGGAACCCCTACCCCGCCCACCCATCCAACCATTGGAGCCTGGCGTCCAGCGCCTCTGGGCCGGCGGCGCTTCCAAGACATCGGCGCGTCCTGACCTGGATTCCCGGGAGTTGGGAGCTCCAGGCAGCAGGCAGGCGCGCGACTCTGGCTTTCCCCTTGTCCTCAGGAGACGCCGCCTGCAATTCCGAAATTAAGTCTCCGCCGAACACATCTGTGGTTTTTAAATATAGCAGGGGACGATTACCCAGGCAGGGTCCACCCAGGCCTAGGGGAGGAGTTGAGGGGGACGGAGGTTAGCAGTGGAGGGAAAATAAAACTCTTTTCTCCCCCGTTTTTTTTTCTTCTCTTGTTGGTGCAGAACTCAGCCTGTCATTTTCTCAACCCAAGTGAAACAACAGCTTGTGAGAGACGCTTGAGTGAGCGCTGGTATGTTGGCTTTTGGCATTTTTTTTAAGACTAAAAATAAGAGGGGGCTGCCTCCCAAATTGCGGCTTGCTTTGGGCCTGGAGACTGGAGGAGAGATGCTTCTTTGATGCAGCCTCAGAAGTAAGGTTTGGGGCTTGGCTAGGGCGAAATGTACACACATAGCCTTAAATCAGATGCCTGTAATTTCTGCTATATTTGTCAGGCGTGGTCCTGGAGGCAGGAGGGGTGGGCAGGCCTCTCCTAAGAATGGAGTTTCGTGTCCTGAGCTTATCGTGGCATTAGACAGCTCTAAAATGAGCACAGTGGGTGGCCTTTTGTATGGATACCAGGGTGGTGGGGACAGATATTAATATAAAGGCCAGTGGTTGTTTTTGCAGCCTTCTGCTGCCTAAAGACAAGGATGATGGAACCAATAAACAATAATAATACTTACCAAATATAAGCCTTTCCTTGGAGCCAGGGGTGGTGCTAGTAAAATTGGTTTATTATCTCATGCCATCCTCTGAAGACTATGAGATAGGTACAACTTCTATTTCCATTTTTCGGTTGAGGAAGTTGAGGCTTAGAGAGGTTAAATAAGCATCCCAAAGCCACATGCAGCAGAATCAGGATGGGAAAAAGCTGGAACTAACTGGGGTTGTGTTGACACACAACAGTTGTGAAACCACAATCTGTACATGTAATTTCCAGGATCCTAGGCTCCCCAGAGGGGCTGCTTTCCAACAAAGTTTGATCCCCAAAGGTGTAAAGGGGGTACAGGACTAGAGAGCCTCTGGACTTGGGATGAAGTGAGTTCATTTCTGATTCCTTGACTCAATGTTCCCCTAGCAAGTCATATAGTGGCTTTTGTCCTGAGTTTGGGTCTTGGATGTGCCCGGTACTCCTAAGTACTCTGAAACTTTATGGGCCTTGCATTAAGTTAGGGCTGAGACATTGACTTAGTAAGATTTCAGAAACTCCTGACTGTAGGATTTCAATATGTATTTCTTATTGGGATTTACCTGTGTCTCTTCCTGTGGAGCACCACAGCTGACTGGATTGTAGTTGAGACCAAGAGATTGCTGGTGGGCATGAAAACTGGTATGGGAAGGCAATTTGGAAAGATTAATCATTCCTTAAAAAATGTGAGTCCATGTGACTCCTTAATTTTACTGGCAGAAATTTATTCTATGGCAATAATTATGGATAAGTGTAAGCATTTAGTTATGAGGATATTCATGGTAGTATTCATAATAGTGAAAAATTAGAAACATCTTAATTTTCCAACAGAAAATAGGTAGAGTAAATCATGTTTACATAATGGTGTAGTATACTACTATAAATGTGCTGATTCAGCATTCTATGTATTAACATGGAAAGGTTTTTCTGATATATTATTGAAAGAGAAGAAAATAGAACATGGAGTGTGATTGTGTATGTATGGTGTGTGTGTGTGTGTTTATGCCCCGGCAGTATAAAAACACCACAATGGCAATGGTTATCACTGAATGGCATGATTTCTGGTGATTTTCTTTTTCTCTTTAGATCAATGTTATTGAGGCATAATTTACATGTAATAAAATTCACCATTTTTTTTTTCAGTAGTTGGGATTGAATCCAGGGCTTCACACATGATAGGCAAGCACTGTATCACTGAGCTACATTCTTAGCCCACACCTGTTTAAAATGTTTATATTGATGAGCGCTATACTTTGGATCTGAAGTGTCCCTCAGAGGTCTGTGTGGTAAAGCCCTGCTCCTCAGGAAAGCGCTATTGAGAGGTGGGTAAACCTTTAAGAGGCGGTGCCTAATGGGAAGTCTCTAGGTCATTGAGGACATGCCCTTGAGGACATGCCTTTGAAGAGGAAATGCCCTTCTTTCTCTCTCTTTCCTTCACTTTCTGGCTATGAGGTGAATAGTTTTGGGCTATCAAATGCCCTTCTTTCTCCAGAGGCTAAGCAGCATGCAACAGGGCAGATGGGATGGATTGTAGGAAAGGGCCATGAAGCTTCTTGGTTATGCCCCATTATTTACTATCATGCCCCAGAACTCCACAGTTGCTGCCTCTGCAAAACTGGGAATTTGGGCACTTCCTAAGGAATAGACCTGCCTACCCCAACCTTCACTGGCACAAGGCATAGCCCTGCTGCTCACAGGCAGCGTAAGTTGCCAGGATGCCACAGCCCTTGAACTACTGTACAATCTGACCACAGTTAAGAAGAGGCAAGAGCAGAAAATCAAGTTCATCTTTAAAGTAAGTCCTGGAGAAGCTCTGTATGGGAGATGAATGTTTAATAAGCAGTTTGATAACAGGGTAGTTTATTGAGGCATGATTCTTTCCTATACATTATATTATTTTTAACTGTGTTGTAACTTGCACATCAAACTTTTGTCAATTATTTTTTGCCTTTGGTAAAATTGTTTACATGCAGAAACATGCACAAATCCTAAATGTAAGGTCAAAGATTTTTTTTCACAAAGTAAATGTCTAGTATTTAATCATCACCCAAAATAATAAATATTACCAGTATTCAGGGATCCCTCATGTTTCTCCCCATCCTTTCTCCTCCCTTCTAAAGGGAACTGCTCTCATGATTTCTAAAATCCTACATTAGTCTCATGGAAACATATAGAATAAACTATTGTGTCTGGATTCTTTCTGCATGTGACTTTTGTAGGGTTCGTTCATGTTTTTGCATATAGCAGCAACTGTTTATTCTTAATTATAGTTTCCACTGAAGAAATACACAACTTAACTTGAAAAATTTTTTGATTTTATTTTTTTAATTGGCAAATAATTTTATATATTTACAGGGTACATATGATGTTTCAGTACATGTATACATTATGGAGAGATCAAATCAGATTAATTAACATATCCATCATCTCAAACATTTGTCATTTCTTTGTTGTGATAACATTTAAAACGCCTCCCTGTTAGCTCTTTTGAGATATGCAATACATATTATTATTGACTGTGGTCACCATGCTGTGCAATAAAATGCCAGAATATGTTCTGCCTATCTAACTGAAACTTTGTAAATTTTAATTCTGCTCTTTATTGCTATATAAATTGTTTCCAATTTTTTAATCCTTTTCCATATGCTGCCGTGAAAACTTGTATTCACGTCTTATGCTTCCTGTGTCTACTCACTTCTCTTGGGTATGTATCTAGGAATAGACTGGCTGGTTGGTTGGGTTGTGAATATGCATCATTGATTGGTAATGACAGTTTCCTGTTATTTGTACTTATTTACACCCCTGCTCCACAGCATTATTTTGTCACATTTATGTTAACGTCAGTCTACTTAATTTTAGTCATTTCAGTGGTGTTTATTGAACTTTAATTTGCATTTTCCTAATAACTATTGAAGTGGAAACTTTTTGATGTATACATTGGCTTTTAGATAATCCTCCTTTGTTCACGGATATAGCTTCATTTTTCTGTGAGATTGTCTCTTTTTCTGATTGATGTGTTGGGACTCTTTACCTATTCTGAATGAGTCTTCTATCATTACATGCATTGCAAATATCTTCCCCAATCTTGCTTTCTCATTCCCTGTATTATCTTTGCATGAACTGAAATTCTTACTTTTAATGTAATCCATTTATTTGATTTTCTTTTTCATCCTAATTGCTTTCTGTTTCTTTTTCCTTTGTTAACCCAAGGTCATGAAGATATTTTTCTGTTATCTTTTAGAATTTTATTTTTTTAAAAAGTTTTAATTAAACGTATAATCCTTCTGGAATTGAGGTTTTTTTTAACTTAATGTAAAGTAGAATTTTGCTTTTTCCATATGAATATACAAATAATTGAAGATAGGTACAACTTATCAAAATGAAATCATTTCACTTACAATGTCACCTTTGATATAAATCAAGTGTTCATATATGTATATATCTATTATGGACTCTATATTTTATCAGTTATTTTCCTACTTTTGTGTCTATATCATGCTTTTTTTTTTTTGATATGGGGGATTGAACTCAGGGGCACTCAACCACTGAGACACATCTCCAGCCCTATTTTGTATTTTATTTAGAGACAGCGTCTCACTGAGTAGTTAAATGCCTCGACATTGCTGGCTTTGAACTCGTGGTCCTCCTGCCTCAGACTTCCCATATCATACCATTTTAACAATTATAACAAAACATCTTGATATCTATGAATATTTTTGCTTTGGTCTTTATGAGTATTTTGGTTATTTTTGGCCTTTTGCAATTATGCATAAATTTTAGAATTTAGTCAGTATTCACAAAAATTCCTGCTGAGAATTTCATTAAGATTGCATTACATTTATTATCAACTTGGAATGAATTGTCAATGTCAATCTTTACAATATTGAGTCTTCTGATCCATGAACATAGAATTTCTTTAGTTCTTTCATTTCTTCCTGTGCTTTCCTAAAAGTTTCAATGTACAGTTCTTGCACATATTTCTTTAGTTTTATTTCTGGGTATTTGGGTTCTTCTTTTTTTGTTCTAGTTATACAAAATTTTATGTTAAACTGTTTTTCTTATGGTAAAAATAAAATTGACTTTTGAATAATGATTTTGTGTATGGTAACATTATTAAATTTGCTTTTAATTCTGAAAGTTCATTTGTAGACTCCCCCCCCAATATATAATTATGATTACAAGTTTCTTCCTTTCCAATCTTTTATTTTTGCATGGGCTAGGATTTCAAATACAGTGACAAATGGAAGTGGGCATAGCAGGTATCTCTGTTCCTCTCTTTATCTCAGCGGAAACACTTTCAATACTTTCCCATTAAATATGTGAGCCAGGTGTGGCGATGCATGCCTGTAATCCCAGTGGCTTGGGAGGCCGAGGCAGGAAGATAGCAGATTCAAAGCCAGCCTTTGAAATATAGCAAGGCCCTAAGGAACTTAGTGAGAGCTTGTCTCAAAAAATAAAAATAAAAATAATAAAAATGGCTGAGGATGTGGCTCAGTGGTTAAGTGCCCGTGGTACCAATAAACAAAAACAAAAACAAACAAAAAATGATGTGAGCTTTATGCTCTTTGTGCAGCATTTTATCAGATTAAGGAAATTCCCTTTTCTTCCTAATTTCTTAAGATTTCCTTTGTTTTTAGTTGAAAATGTGTGTTGAATGTTTCAATTTCTTTGCATCATTGAAATAATTGTATGCATTTTTTCTTAATCTGTTAAAGTGGCAAAGTATAAGGACTCGTTTTCTAATGTTGGAAATTTTACATTCCTGGAACAAAGTCTTGTTGGTTGTGTTGTATTATCCTTTGATGTGTATCTTGAATTTTGTTTGTGTGTTCTTGATTAAGGATTTCTGTGTATAGATTCAGGATACAGGTTGACCTATAATTTTGTATTCTTAAAATGTTTTTGTCAGACTTTGGTGTCAGGGTGTTCGGGCTTTACCAAGAGAGTTGAGACATGTTTCTTTGTTTTCTGGAGGAATTTGCATAACTTTAGTAGGGAAGCCAATCTGGAATTAGAGATTCTGTGTGGAAAGATTTTTAAAGAAAGGATTCAATTTCTTTAATCAATTGTATTAGTTTTTGTTTTCAGGGGTGGCTGCAACAAATCTCCTCAACTCGAGTGGTTTAAGTCCGCTGAGAACTAAAAAATAAATATTAAAAAAAAAAAAACAACCCAATTTCATTATCGGTAGGTTGAAAATCCCTCAGGGATCTCGATAGGCTAAAACCAAGGTATTGGCAACAATGTTTCTTTTTGGAAAGTCCTTTTCTTTGTCTTTCTTGGCTTCTAAAGGCACTTGACTCATGCATGGTTCCCTTCCTCAGCAGCATTGCATCTCCCTGACCTTCTTCTCCAGTCACATCTTCTGAGTACAGAGTGGGGAAGGTTCTCCATTTTTAAGGACCCATGTGAATACAGTGGACTTGTCTGGATAATCCAAGATGATCTCCCATCTTGAGGTCCCTAATCACCTCTGCAAGGTCTTTTGCCTTGTAAGGTGACAATATCTACAGGTTCAAGGTATTAGGTTATGGACATCTTTGGGGAACCATTATTCTGGTTACCACATTGACATTTAAATTAACCTTCAAATACATGCAGTTTTTCTATTTTTTTTCATGTTTCAGTATGTCAAATTGTATATTTCTAGAAATTTGTTCACTTCATGTATCAAATGTATGCTTTCAATTTTTTGGTAAAATGTCATGATACAGTCTTTAATGTTTTTACTTTCTATTAAATTAGCACTTTCAGAATTCTATTTTTTTCTTTATTTAATTTTTGTGTTTGTGTGGTTCTGGGGATTAAACCCAGGGCCTTATCCCCAGCCCTATTTTATATAAATTTTTTATATGAATAATGTATGCCATTTTTCTTTTCTTGATCAGTCTTGCTAAGATTTAAAATCATCTTTTTAAAATTGTTTATTCTAATTTGTTATATATGACAGCAGAATTTTACAGTTCATTTTACACATATAGAGGACAATTTTTTATATCTCTGGTTGTATATAAAGTATATTCACACCATTCATGTCTTCATACATGTACTTAGGGTAATGACCATTTTTTAAAAATAATTTTTTAGATGTTTATGGACCTTTCATTTATTTATATGCAGTGCTGAGAATCGAACCCAGTGCCTCACACATGCTAGGCAAGTGCTCTACCACTGAGCAACAAACTCATCCATCAAAATCATCTTTTTAAGAAATTCAAAGAAACTTTTAATTCTGATGATTTTTATCTAATGTATGATTGTAGCTTATTTTATTATTTCTTATATTCTATTATTTCTGTCATTATTATTTCATGGGGTTTGATTTACTATTCTTTTTTTTTCTCTCTCTCTCTCCCCTTCCCTCCATATATCTCTCTCTATATATAATATGCATTATATTATGTTTATATAATATATATTTTTCTTCTTCCCTGAGTGCGTGGTAATTTTTTAATGGAATGCTAATATTATTTGAGAAAAATTCTATAATTAATTTGAGTCTCTGGATAAAGCTAGCTTTTCTAGAGAGGCCTTTTCTTGAGTGGACTATTAGGACAGAGATAAATTATCCTAATTCAATATGTATTAAAGCTTATTGGAGACCGTGATCCAGGTTTAGCAAGGACTGGTCTATTTGTCCCTTATGTCACAAGGTTTTCTTCCACACGGAGTCAGGAACTCCTTTTTTGTTGTTGTTGTTGTCTCCACATGGATTAGAGTACTTCAAATTCTATTTAATTTCTCATTTGTTTTCTCTTCATTTCCTTCCTTCCTTCCTTCCTTCCTTCCTTCTGTTTGTTCGTTTGTCCGTCCTTCCTTCCTTCCTTCCTTCCTTCCTTTCTTTCTCTCTCTCTCTCTCATATCTCTATCTCTATCTCTATCTCTCTTTTTATTTATTGTACCAGAGATTGAACTTGAACCCAGGGCACTTAACCATTGAGCCCCTTTTTTATATTTTATTTAGAGACAGGTTCTCGCTAAGTTGCTTAGAGCCTTGCTAAGTTACTGAGGCTGGCTTTGAACTTGGGATCCTCCTGACTAAGCCTCCGGAGCTCTAGGATTACAGGTGTGTACCACCGACTGCACCCAGCTTTAATTTCTCAGTTTCTCACTTACTGCATTCTGCCTACCTTTTCAGTAGACCACAGATGTGAATCTGCAGATGCCTCAAGAAGAAAGGCACTAAAGAATTTTAGCTCACATCTAAGTGCCTGCTCTCCCTCGTGGGTTTCATCCCTCTGAAGCTTTTGTTATTTTCAAGCCATAGCTAGAAGTGGAAATCATTTATTTTTATCTTTTTGTAAAAATCTACTGACTACTCTCAGCTGTTCTCCTATTGATCCTGGAAATTATTTTATACTGTGTAAAAACACAAACTAGAATTCTGGATGAAATTTTATTAAATATATAAATTAATTTAGAAAGTGCAGACATTTTCATGATACCATAACATTTTATCATAGAAAATTGTCACCCCATCTAGGTATCTCATTTTCTTTATATCATAATAAGATGTATCCAGTTTTGTATCTAGTCACTTTATTCGTTTTTTTTTTTTTTTTAACAAGAGGTGCCTACTGAGACCAATAGAAGTCTAGAGACTACAGTATGCTCAACCAGCAGGTGGAGAATGGGTGTGAGAGAGGTGGAGATGAACTGATAGGTTCACTTTACTGGAGTACTGGGTGTCACCTGAGTGGCTTTCATGCAAAGAGTTCTAATGGGTGGGTTTGAACCAAGAAGATGTGTTGCATAGGGACACTCTGAGAGGTGGTCACTGCAGCATCTGTGTAGTCTGTCTATTTTGTGGGTGTTAGAGGGGTAAGGCAAGAAGCTTGTGTGTATATGTCCCACAGCAGGGTGGGATGTTACCAGGAGGTTACTATATAAGGCAGATAAATGGATCAACCACATAGAGGAATTGGGAGGAGGTAAAATGGAAACAGCGTCAAGTATAATTGAGTTTTGGTATGAGAAAGTCTGACTTGGATGCCAAGACAACATAAAATTATAAGAATTCACTATAATTCTTCCCTTGGTGCCTCAGCATTTATACAGATTGTTTCTTTTTTATTATTTTGGCTAAAACTTATAAAACAATGCTGAGTGATAGAAGAAATAATATTTTCAATTGTAAGGCAATTGTAGTTTGAGTAGTCATGGTGGTCGTGTTCAGAGACACATGGCAGGGTAATAGGAGATAGAAAGCTGGGTAACAGGAGAAGGCATCAGGGAATAGGTGGTCCTCTCCCCAGAGTGTCAAGAGGTTGATGGACACAGGACAGGTGCCTCCTTGGGAAAGCAGTACTCTCCATTAATTGTAATAACTTGATTCAGAATTTCCTTTAGGTATGGAGGTATATGGAAGTGTAGGGTACATATTTCAGCAGAGAAGAAATATACCAGGAACATGGGCTGAATAGACAAGTTCAGGAAGAAAAGCAAAAAATGTCTTGTGTCTCTTTGGTGCCTTAGGAGAGGCAGTCTCTGGGCATCACTGGGTGGAGGCATTAATGTAAGGAGTGGAGAGTCTCCAGCACTAGAGGAGATGTCATCTCCAAAGGTGAGGTTTTGGGTTGGCCAATGTCCTCTGAGGCAAGATCATCTGTGGTTGGCTAGATTGATGTTGTATGGGATGTGAGGCCAGGGTATCTCTTTTTAGTGGGTATGCACTTGAGTTGATGTGGACTGCCAGACTGTAAACCAGTGGAAGTACCCAAACCACTAGGAAGACCAGCAGTCAACAGAATACTGTCCTGTACTGCTACACCTGATTGGACTTTGTTTGTTTGTTTGTTTTTCTAGTGGAATTTTAGTTTTAAATTAATCCTGGATCAGATGAGCAGCTGCGTGGACTGTGGGACAATTTATGATTAGTGAGTCTCAAGAGGGTACGTGCCTTGGATTTGGCCTCCAGCCCTTTTGGGATGAGGACAAGATGGAAGATTTATAAAAAGTAGGTTAAGACCTGGGGCAAAACAGAAACTTATTTAGGGGCTTATTTGCTGGGCTGGAATTTGAGAAGGAGTTGTTTGAAGAGATCATTATGTCTTTAATTAAACGAATCATCTGGGGCCTATTAGAGATGTGAAAGTTTCATTGAATGCCTTTTTCAAGTATTTAAAGAAGTGAAATATGTGGTGTCTTGGTTACAACCAGGAACGTCTGTAACTCTGAAGGAAATTAGGAGTGTCCTAGCCAGGCCTTTTATTTTGTCCTTAGAATATGTGGAGACATGAGTGATTTTGATTTATATTTTGGGGATTCATGAGGCAAGAGAATCCCAGTGTTTTTACCTGGAGGGGGACAAGTTTCGGTAATGACCCAATAGTTTATAATAAACATGAAGATGGGACCATTTGTTGACCAGGGCTTCCAGGGTTAGGATGAATACCTGAAGTTTGACCACATGTTGTTTTGAGAGTCTGGTCCTTTATTAAGAATATCCTGGCTAAAGGATTGAAAGCGACAATATTTCATTAAGCTCCCTCACTTATGATGCTCAGCAGTGCCGTTTGCATAGTCCATGAGCTTCTATTACAGGGTACTTGGTTAATCCCAATGGATTCCCTGGGTGGTGAAGGGCTGACCTCCTCCAGCATACTGGCTTCTGGCAAGGGATTGAGAATGGGGGAAATCACTTCCTCCTGTAAGTGGAACATACCAAAGGGCCAGGCTTAACTCTAAGCTGTCTTAGGGACACTTCTGCAGCTGTGCAGGAAAACTGGAGGCTTTAGTGTGAAGAGTGGAGTTGCCTCCAGAATTGCCTCAAGCACCAAAGGCGAAGTCATCTGCAGTGGCAATGTTTTGAGTTGGGGCCATGTTGTCTGAGGCAATATCATCTCCAGCAATGAGATTGTGACCCGGGTCAATGTCATTTCCTTGACCCAATGAATAATGGGCAGCTGAGTATGGAAGTTCACAGGCTCAGGGACGTGAGAGTCTCTACTTCCAAGAGAGCCCAGGAGCCAGCCAGCCACCTATTGTTAATAAGGGTGTAGAGCCAGAGGTTGGAAGGGGCAACGTTTTTTTTTTTGTTTTGTTTTGTTTTTTTCCTATGATGCCCTGGGGCTACTAAAGGCCATCAGAAGTGGTCCAGAGATCCCAAGAGGCATGGAAGAGGTTGTCAAAGCCTTTACAATGAAAGAGCCTTTCCTTTTTTATTCCCACTCCCTCTCGTACTTCTTCTTTCTTTCTTTTTAAGGCTTTAAGGAAATAGTGTATTGTGTCCCTTCAGAGATAGGGGCAGACTGTTGAGAGGCTGCTGAGGTAGGCACTGAACAGAACATGTTGGCCAAATCTACAAGAGCAAAATACTTACAAATTGTTGGATAGAATAAGTAATTTTAATAATATTGGGTGCTGGGCATGGTGTCCTTGATGAATGGGAACACAGCAAAGGTTGTAATAATCCATGAGGTGCCCTTTATTTTTTCCAGATTTGAGAAAAAGCAAAATATAATTGCTAAATGAAGAAGCAGTGGGGGAAAAAAGCCTTTTGTTAGTTAGGCTTTGAATAAGTTTTAATCCTTAAAGGCTGTATTTTAATTTTCTTTAGGCCATACTAACTATTTGAGGCTCATGGGCTTCCATTTTATCAACTAAAGAGTTACTTTAGTTCAACATATTATTGATTGGCGTACCTATGCTTAACTTAGAATCTTTTTCAGCCATGAGTAATGTGACCACAGAAAATTTGGGGCAAGGCTACAGTTAATGTGAGACCTACATACCTTTTTTTTTTTAATAAGAGAGAGTGAAAGAGAGAGAGAGAGAGAGAGAGAGAGAGAGAGAGAATTTTTTAATATTTATTTTCTAGTTCTCGACGGACACAACATGTTTGTTTGTATGTGGTGCTGAGGATCGAACCTGGGCCGCAAGCATGCCAGGCAAGCGCGCTACCGCTTGAGCCACATCCCCAGCCCTATACCTTTTTTTTTTTTTTTTTGCTTATATTTTAGTTGTTACCTCAAGATTATAGGAGCAAAAGGTTTAGATTTAGTGATATTATTAGGTGTAAGTATGATTTGAGCCCCACTATTGTATCTATGAATTTTGTCCATGAGTGCATTTTAGCAGATGTTAAAGTTAAGTGAGCATCTATGTTGTAGAGACACAAAAGTCTATAAGTATCCTTTAAAAAATCTTTTATAAATTCTTTAGCATATAGATTTTGGATATCCAATTGAATCAAAATATAGAAATTCATTTTAATTTAATACTATCATTTATACATACATGTACACAATTCATTTATTTAATCTGTATTAAAATATATACATAAATGTATTTAATTACATTTTTCTTCCCTGTACTTAGGGTTCTGTCTATAAATCAATAAGAAATCTAGGGCAAGCATTATGTTTTGTAGACCTGATCTTTCACTAGGTGCTTAATATTTTTCTCTCCTCCATCCTACTTTGGACTTGGCACATAAAGTGGCAAATCTTTTCTTTTGTTTTGTTTTAGACTTTTAGCTGCCTTTTTTAGTTTCTGTCTCTGCTAGTTTAGAGGAAAAGGGCCAGTTGTGGTGGTGCACACCTGTAATCCAAACAACTCAAGAGGCTGAGGCAGGAGGATCACAAGTTCAAAGCCAGCTTCAGCAACTTAGCAAGGCCCTAAGCAACTTAGCAAGACCCTGTCTCAAAATAAAAAATAAAAAGAGTTACTTTAGTTTAGAGCAACATCCTACTTAATGGTTAAGCACCGCTGGTTTCAATCCCTGGTACAAAAAAAAAAAAAAAAAAAAAAAAAGGAAAAGGGAAGGAAGAAAGAATTGTGTTTTCAGGCAGGAGTATCTCCCTGGGATGGCCCCAACCCCAGGGTGATCAGTTCCTTCCCTACTTTTTCCCCCCTTCCCCATCCTTTCCCCCTCCTCCTCCCCCTCCTCCTTTTTCAGAAAGCAGGACTTTATTCTGCAATATGGAGGAAGTATGCTTTGCCCACTGCCCTAATTGTTACCACTCAGGAACTGGCCAGCAATGCCCCTTGTGGATCCCTTGCAGGGTTCTAAAGACCAACCAGAGCCCGAAAATTCTTTCTTTCCTTAAACACACCCATATCATTATTTAAAGAATTTACTCTTATACTGTTATCAAAAATTATACTAAAAATTTATCACTAAACTAACTTTATTATATTTTTTCCCTCTTAAATTTCTTTGCTAAATATCTTCACTGTCCCAGTGACTTTCATTTCTTATTTTCTTGGTATATACTGTGTCCTTATCCTTCTTTAGATTTTCTTTTTTAGTTAAAGTCCAGTCCTTAAAATCGTTGAAATTTTTAAGGCTGAAAATGGTTTTCCCTCTCTCTTTGGATGTTTACTAGACAAGTTCCTGGTGTCCCAAGTGGCCCTTGCAGTGAGCAGTGCCTCTGATGCTGGTTATGGGCAGCCCCACATATAGGCAGCTGTCTCTACAGGGTCCCAAGGGACCTCATTTAGGTTAAGTAGGAAGAGTGACAGAAGCCAGGGAAAGCAGTAATATTGGGATGGCAGAACCTGCAGCACCATTGTCAGAGAGGTGCCAGTGGGAAATAAATAATCTCCTTAGATGGTGCCAAACCAATTCAGTGGAGAGTCAGAGGGTGAGGCTCCTACTCCATCTGCTAAGGCTCTGCTGGCCTAGTGTCTACCTGACAGCCTCTGAAGCTGGGATTACCCCTTCTGACTTTCAATATTAAGTCAGTAAGTTCTCAGAATATAGCTGAAAGATGCAAATTGCTTCTGATCTTGCATGAAATTTTACTTAAAAAATACATGTGTCTAATGTTTATATAGCATGTTGCTAAATTATATCTGTAGATAGAATCTCCTTAAAAACTGACAATGATCCCCAAAGGTAGATATTGTCCAATTTGACAGATGAGGAAACAGGGACCCACACATAATTAAGTGCTTTGCTTAGGGGCCTGTGGCTACTGGAAGTGTTCAGAGCAGAGCTCCTGACTGAGTTCCAGCTCAGGGCTGTTCTTTCACTCTACAGCCCTTTCTGTAGAGGAGTTTGGCGGTTTCTGGTATCCTTTGTTGAAAAAGAGTGGTAAGCTGTCTCAATGCAGGACAGCCTTTCCCCTTTTTATGGAGAAAAAGTTATCGTAGAGCCATGTGACGTGTTAGGGATGAATAAAGCCCACAGAAGTGCCCTCAGACACCAGTGACAGTCTCTGAGGTCCAGGGGCCTAGGTCCACCCTGGAGAACACAGGTTGGTTGTGATGAAGAACTCAGAGAACAGCCCTCAGGGACACTCAGAAAAAAGCCGAAGCGCTAATGGAATGAATCCCCAGAGGAGATGATGAAAGATAAGGAGCTGGACAAGAATAAAAGAAAGTGAGACAAAGAAAGGCTCTCTGGCACAAGGGAGAGAGGCAAAGGGAAGAATTCAAAACTCCAGGTTCACTCTGATTGCACCTTGATTCACCTGAGAGACCTCACAGGGGTGAGGGGCAGTAAAGCTTCTGCAAAATCCTCTTCAGGAGTACGGTGAGGGAGGGAGGGTGTGCATTTTTTCAATGAGTGCTTGACTGAACATGGCCACGCTGTAGGTGCTGGGATACATCAGCAAGCACGAGAAAGTTCCTGCTTTCATTGGTTTCCATTATAATGGAGAAGGAGAGGGAGAATAAGCAAGTGAACTAGGGTCTATTTTCACAAAACTTCAGATGAAAATAAGTGGTATGAAGAAAAGCAAGACTAGGTGAGGGGTTAGAGAGCAACTGTTTTGGTGGCAATTTAGTTGGAATATCCGAGAATTTCTGTGGAATGTATCCCCTCCTGTTCCCCACACCTGGCAAATTCATGTATGAAAGACTTAATCCTCTAGGTTTGGCCTTCGGGAGGTAATCAGGTTTGAATGAGGACATGGGATGGACCCTCCATGGGAAAAAAATTGGTGCCTTTATATTAAGGAAATGAAGGGGCCAAGCTTTTTTTTCCCCCCCTCCTCTTCATGTGAGGACACAGCCAGAAGGTGATCCCCTGAAAACCAGGAAGAGAGCCCTCACCAGGAACTCAATAGGCCAGCAGTTTGATTTTGGACTTCCCAACCTTCAGAACTATGAGGAATAATTATCTGTAGTTTAAACCAACCAGTCTGTGGTACTTTTGAGATAGCAGCCCTAACTGAATAAGACAGAAAGTCTGTCAAAGGAGGTGACATTTGAGCAGTGATTTGAAAGAAATGAGGCAGTGAGCCATGAGCAGGTGTAAGGGCAGAGGCGCAGGGACTCTGTCCAGGGTATAAGAAGTAGCCATCTGGGCTGCAGCCTCAGCCACCACAGAGAGTGGAATGGGGGTAAAGGAGGGAGATGTGCTGGTGAAGTCAGACAGCCTGCAATCCTAAGATTTTTTAGCTGGCTTCTATCTTCTCTGGATTCTTTTAAGATAGCACCTGCTTCCTCCTCTCCCTGATGGAAGGCTGTTTCCCTTCACAGGGGCTGAGCTGTCTACCCGCAAGGTACTCGGATGATTACTTGTTTGCTGGCAGTTTGGAAGGCAATAGAACCCAAACAGCAAAGTCTTGAATGGCATGGTGATTTTAAATTTTTTTAAAAAATTTTTGCTTAACCCATAATAATTGTCAATGAACCTGGAGGTTCAGGAGCACAATGATTAATCTGCTAAAGTCCCCAGTGGCTCAGGAGCAGCATCAGGCCAGACAGAACAGACTTCAGGCTCCTAGGTAGTCTCTCCCAGAGGAAATCATCACAAAACTTCTGGTGTTGATCTATTGATTACTCTTCCTTTTGCCCAGTGAGAAATGCACTACTTGATGAAAAGAAAACAGCTCTTGAAAGATTTGCTTCTTCCCAAGATGGGGCACAGGCCAGCTGTTAAATAGCATCTGCTTCTATGACACGGATTTAGAAAAAAAGAAAAAGAAAAAGGAAAAAAAAAAAAACTAAGATTTTTACCTAATCATGAAACCAGTGCAAATTTGTTGTTGAGAAATTAGACATGTAGGAAATTAGAAAGAAAAATCATCCAAATACCACCACCTGGAGATACTTATTATTAATATTTGTAATTTTAAACATATTTTTTACATCTACCTGATATCATTTGGTAGCTGGATTATATAGTGCTGTGGTTTGGATGTGGTTTAGTTGGGTTACCCGAAGGTTCATGTGTTGGAGGTTTGGTCCCCAGGTGCTATTGGGAGGGGCTGTGGAGTCTTGTGGGTGGAGAGGTGGAGCCTATCGAGAGTTCCTTAGGTCACTGGGGGAGTGCTCTTGGAAAATAGTTCTCAAGTGAGACACCTTGAATTCTCCTGAGAGAGTTATAAAAGGGGCAAGCCCGGTCACACCGCATTTCTACTCCCGGGTCCAGATATTATCTTTTTCTCGCTCCCATGTGCGGTCTTACCATTTTTGTCTACACCATCAGGGCACACAGCCAAGGCTGCACCATGCTCTTTGGACTTTCAACCTCCAGAAGCATGAAACAGATAAACCTCTTTCCTTCAGAAGTAGATTGTCATATTTCATTGTATCGATAAAAGCTGAATAATATACCTAGTAATCCCTTTCCATGGACATTACCTTTTAATCCCACATACTAGCCTCTGGGCTCTAGTGGCACCAAGGAAAATAATGCAGGGAGAAGCTGGAGTTGGCAAAAGGCTGTTTTGTGGGGTAAACACCATTGAGTTATGATCATGGCAGTTCCCCCAATTTATAAGGCATTACTCAAAGAGTATAAGGGGCCTGCAGAGACCTGAGGACTGGGTCTCAGATCAAGTTATTATATTTGGCATGTGGATGTCAGTTAGACTTGTTTCCGTGTATAATTCATTCTAAAGAACATGCTTAATATACAATCACACAAATGGCATTTAAATTTTTCTGGCTTCCATCATGGCCCAGGCATCCTGACTTTAGACTTGCTAAGTTGATCTTCCTAACCAGGGAATGGACTGATTCTTGGCCTTTAGAGATAAGGGAGCTGTCTTTGGCAAAGATTTTATCTTTGTCTTTATCAGAGATTTATTCTTCATCACCTGATTGGAACCACAACTTCAGTTGCCTCCTCCTTATTTTTGCCCAGGGAAAGTCTCTTAATGGTGTGTGTAGTGAGTCAACATATAGATTTTAATTAGCTTTCACATTCCTACAATTTTGGTGTCTTTGTTATCTTTTCCATTCTGTGGCCAAGACTAAAGCAGGAGCTAGACACAGACCTAACTCACTTCTTGACTCGCCTTCACCACAGCATCCAGGTAACTTTACTGCCCTTTGATGCTTATCAGAGCTCAGAGGATGGTATGAGATATGGCATCACATGAGTAGCAGGCTCTGTTAACTGCCTAACAGCCATTTTCCCTTTCTTTTGCCTTGACTACAGCAACAGCAAACATCCACAAAAGGCACCAAAAAGGGAGGAATGAAAAGGCTGCATAACATAAATTGTGATTGGCCTAACCCAGTCATAGAAATCTTAATCCCTCCTTGACAGATACTCACTTTTCAGTTAGAGATGACTGTGTGATTCAGCTCCCACCATGGGCTTAGAAGAAAACCTAGGAATTTTTTTTTTCTTCCTGATGAGTAGGAAAGTGGTTTTTCTTTTGTTTGCCTTTTCTCATCTTTGAAGGTAGTGTGAAGACCTAATGACTAGAGCTGTGGCAGCCATCTTGTGACAATGAGGTAACAAGCATGTGCAGGAAAGTTGGCAAGCTAAACCTGCTGGAGTTGAAGGGTGAAAATTATTTAGATCTTGATCACTTTTCAAAGTTGCCAGTAAACTCTGGAACAGCTTACTTCAGGAATATTCCTTGGGGAAAAAAGAGTATTTCTTGGGCTGGGGATGTGGCTCAAGTGGTAGCGCGCTTGCCTGGCATGCGTGCGGCCTGGGTTCGATCCTCAGCACCACATACAAACAAAGATGTCTCCGCCGATAACTAAAAAATAAATATTAAAAAATTCTCTCTCTCTCTCTCTCTCTCTTTCTCTCTCTCTCTAACAAAAAAAAAAAGAGTATTTCTTATGGTTTAAGTCACTCTTTCTTGCAGGTACCCTGTCCTAAAGGATACATATGTCGGATGACCAATTAGTAGAAGATCTAACTTTCTGAAGGGCACCATTAACATTGTAGTAACTGCAGTACAACAGGTTCAGTTTCAGAATCTTGCTGCTTGCTTGTGTGAATTTAGAGAATACCGCCTGGCCAAGTGTTTCTTTTTTTGTGTGAAGCTATTGGTGTTCCTTTGTGATTAATTATGCACAGGATATCGGGACCTGAGAAACTGAGAACTTCAGGAAGGCTCTTCCCTTATGAATATAGTCTATAAAAAATAATTGGACTGGCCCTGGCTTAGTTCAACACGGGCTGGATAATTGATGACCGTGTGTGAAATTATTTAGGACAGACTAGCGCGGAAGGCACAGCTGCCGGGCCATGGTGATCCGATCTGGCTGGCTAAGGCCAGTCCTCTGAGTTTCCTTTGTAGCAAGGGGTTTGAACTGAAGAGACTGCACTGTAACAGGAAGTAATTATAATAGGAAACACTTATAAATACCAAGGAGTGTAATAAGGGTTTGCTTGAAGTATTACTTTAAATCCTAAAAACAAAACAAAACAAAACAAAACAAAAAACCTACCTTTAGCTCAATTTCACAAAATGAAGCAATCCATGCACAGAGAGGTGAAGTAATGTGTCCAATATTATACAGCCACTAAGTAGTAGAGCTGGGATTTGAATCCAGCCAGGCTCCAGAGGCATGTTCTTAACCATCGTGGCCTGCCACCTCTTGAAATTATGTCTAATGTCCTTGTCCGTGAGTGAAGCTTGCATGATGTAAGGCAAAGGAAGAAGGGAACTGGATAAACTGGAAATGCATATCCTGTCCAGCAACTTCTGTGATGGACGAAGGTGGGCCCAGTGCTGCCATATCAATGAGACTGTCCTATCATGATAGCTTCTCCCCTCTCTAGTTCTAAAGCAGTACATTTAAGCTGTGTCCCTTGGAGTGATGCAACACTGCATGATCCACTGTGGTTGTTGACATCATGGACAAACGGAGATCAGTGACAGTGGTTATAAAAGTTAATTATAATGCATTAAAAGCAATGTTGTGCTGGGCGTCATGGTGCACACATGTAATCCCAGTGGTTTGGGAGACTGAAGCAGAAGGATCGAGAGTTGAAAGCCAGCCTCAGCCTCTTAGAGAGGCCCTGAGCAACTTAGAGAGACCCTGTCTCTAAATAAAATATAAAAAAAAGCTAGTGGTGTGGCTCAGTGGTTAAGCAACCTTGAGCTCAATTCCTGGTACAAAAAAAAAAAAAGTTTCTCCTTTGTTTTTTGGGACATTGTATGAATTTTGTATTCTCACTCAAAACTTTATAACCATTATGAAAACTTGGACTTTTTTTTCCCCCTGGGGAAAGTTTCCTAGGACCAGGACTTAAAGTACTAGACCAGGACAGTATTGGACAAACCAGGATGGTTGGTCACTTTAGCCAATAAACTGAGATTGTGCATATAAAGCATTAGTGTGATGCCTGGGGCACCGAAGTGTCCATTAGGGTCTTGGGAAGTTGAATCTGGGTTTAGGAGCACAGAGATGCCCAGAGTTCTCTCAGTGATGGAAATGAACTCATTTTACCACAGGGAGGCAGGTGAGGAGCTCGGGAGAGCTTTTAGCCCTATTTTATTTATTGTCTAGGATTCTCTAACAAGCTACATACAAAGGTTTAGTTAGGCTTTTTTATGAGGACCATTAGCAAGGAAGATAGGAGTGGGCAGATGAGCAGCAGGGAAAGACCATGCTGGACTTGTCTATTTTTTTCTTTCTTTTGTTGTGTTCCCGAGAATTGAACCCAGGGGCACTCTACCACTGTGCTACCTTTTTATTTTGCAAGAGGGTCTCAATAATTTGCGGAGGCCTTGAATTTGCAGTCCTCCTGCCTCATTCCTCTGAGTGGCTGGGATTACAGGTTTGTGCTCCACACATGGCAGGACCTGTTTCCTAATGCATGAAACAGAAAACAATGAGGCAGAGTTTGAGCGCTGTTAAGCCCTTCATGATAGTGTTAACAAATAAAATTTAGGAGGTCCAGCTATATTTCAATTTCAAATAAACAACAAACAATCTTTAGTTCTTTATAGTTATACCATTTTAAAATATAGTAAGTACATCACAAATATGGTGTGAGACATATATATCTAACTTTAAAGTATTCATTAATTATTTGAAGTTCAAGTTGACCTAGGAATCCTGTATTTTTATTTGCTAAATCTGGCAACTCACTGCATGGGAAAGTGGGACTTAACAAATGTTAACTGATTTACATATGCATATAATATATAACAATAAAATCAGGGCAATAAGCATTTTTGTCTCCTCAAATATCAACCACTAATCATTTCTAAGTTTTGGGCCATTTCTTACTTTTTTAGTCTTTTTGAAATGTATCCCAGATTGTTGTAGACAATAGTTATCCTATTGTGCTATAGGAAACCAGAATTGATTTCTCCACTCTAACTCTATTTTTTTTGGTAGTGTTTCAATTTTTAATCTAGGATCAAAATTCACTAAGTTGAGATTTACTGTGGTATATTCATGTATGTTCATACAAAACTTTGGTCAGATTCATTCCACTTTTTTCCCCTATTCTGTCCCTCTTGCCCTCTTCAATCCCCTTTGTCTACTCTGCTATTCTTTCCTCTATTTTTAATTAAGTTTTTCATTGATTCTTTTTAGTTACAAATGACAGTAGAATTCATTTTGATATAATTATGTAAGAATGGAATATATTATATTCTACTTAGGATCCTGTCTTGTGGATGTATATGATGGTGAGAATCACTGTGGTGTATTCGTTTATGTACATGGGAAAGTTACATCAGATTCAGATAGTATTCTTGATAATTGCCATTCTGACTGGAGTGAGATGAAATCTCAGCATAGTTTTAATTTGCATTTTTCTAATAGAGAGGTTGAATGTTTTTTCCATATGTTTATTGACCATTTGTATTTCTTCTTTTGAGAATTGTCTAGTTAATTTCTTTGCCCATTTGTTGATTGGGTTATTTGTTTTTTTGATGTTAAGCTTTTTGTGTTCCTTGTATATCCTGGAAATTAACACCTTACCTGAGGTGTGGGTGGCAAAGATTTATTCCAGTTCTGTAGGCTCTGTTTTCATGCTCTTGATTGTTCCTTTTGCTATGAAGAAGCTTTTTAGTTTGATGCCATCCCATTTATTGATTTTTTTAATTTTACTTCTTGCACTTTAGGAGAATTGTTAAAGAAGTCAGCTCCTGAGCCAGTATGTTGGAGTGTTGGGCCTACATTTTCTTCTAGTAGTTGCAGGGTTTCTGGTCTAATTCCCAGGTTTTTGATACACTTTGAGTTGAGTTTTGTGCAAGGTGAGAGATAGCAGTTAAAATTCTTTCTACTACGTAAGGATTTCCAGGTTTCCCAGCACCTTTTGGTGAAGAAACTATCTTTTCTCCAATGTATGTTTATGGTGTCTTTGTCTAATATCAGATAACTGTAGGTATGTGGGTTTGTATCTGTGTCTTCTATTCAATTCATTTTTATGCCTGTTTTGATGCCAATACCATGCTTTTTTGTTACTGTAGCTCTGTACTATAATTTGAAGTCTGATATTGTGATGCCTCCTGCTTTGCTTTTCTCACTAAGGATAGCTTTAGTTATTCTGGGCCTCTTATTTTTCCAGATGAATATCATGGCTGCTTTTTCTATTTCTATGAAGAACATCATTGGAATTCTAATGGGAATTGCATTAAATCTGTATAGTGCTTTTGGTAGTTTAGCCATCTATTTATTTATCCTGATTTGTTATACTTGATGACAGAATACAGCAAAAATTTTCAAGATACTGGTTGTATACAAAGTATTTTCACACCATTCTCGTCTTATACATGTACTTAGGGTAATGATGTGTAACTCATTCCAATATCATTGCTACCCCTTTGCCTCCTCCTTTCCCCTCCCTCCCCTTTTCCCTATTCAAAGTTCCTTCATTCTTCCCATGATACGCCCCCCAAATCACCTTTATGCATCTGCATCCTCATATCAAAGAAAACATTTGTCCTTTAGTTTTGGGGGATTGGCTTGCTTCACTTAGCATTATATTCTCCAACTTCATCCATTTACCTGCAAATGCCATGATTTTATTCTCTTTTAATGCTGAGTAATGGTCCATTGTGTATATATACCAAAGTTTCCCTATCCATTCATCTACTAAAGGGCATCTGGATTGGCTCCACAGTTTAGCTATTGTGAATTGTGCTGCTACTAACATTGATATGGCTGTGTCCCTGTAGTATGCTGTTTTTAAGTCCTTTGGGTATAAACCGAGGAGTGGGATAGCTGGGTCAAATGGTGGTTCCATTCCAAGTTTTCCAAGGAATATGCATACTGCTTTCCATATTGGCTGTACCAATTTGCGGTCCCACCAGCAATGTATGAGTGGGTCTTTTTCCCCACATCCTTACCAACAATTATTGTTGTTTGTCTTCATAACGGCTGCCATTGGAGTGAGATGAAATCTTAGAGTAGTTTTGATTTGCACTTCTCTAATTGCTAGAGATGTTGAACATTTTTTCATATATTTGTTGATTGGTTGTATATCATCATCTGAGAAGTGTCTGTTCAGGTCCTTAGCCCATTTATTGATTGGGTTTTTTTTTTTTTTTGGTGCTTAGCTTTTTGAGTTCTTTATATACCCTAGAGATTAGTGCTCTACTGATGTGTGAGGCTCTATATTCACCTCACTGATTGTTTCTTTTGCTTTTTAGTTTGAATCCATCCCATTTATTGATTCTTTGTTTTAATTCTTGCACTACAGGAGTTTTATTAAGAAAGTTGGGGTCTAATCTGACATGATGGAGATTTGGGCCTGCTTTTTCTTCTATTAGGTGCAAGGTCTCTGGTTTAATTCCTAGGTCCTTGATCCACTTTGAGTTGAGTTTTGTTCATGGTGAGAGATAGAGGTTTAATTTCCTTTAGTTACAGTGGATTTCTAGTTTTCCTAGTAACATTTGGCTATCTTTTCTCCAATGTATGTTTTTGGCACCTTTGTCTAATATAAAATAACTGAAGTTATGTGGGTTAAACTCTATGTCCTCTATTCTGTACCATTGGTCTATAGGTCTATTTTGGTGCCAATACCATGTTGTTGTAGTTACTATTGCTCTGTAGTGTAGCTTTAGGTCTGGAATAGTAATGCCACCAGCTTCACTCTTCTTGCTAAGGATTGCTTTGGCTATTCTGGGTCTCTTATTTTTCCAGATGAATTTCATGACTACTTTTTCTATTTCTATAAGGAAAGCCATTGGGATCTTGATTGGGATTGTATTGAATCTGTTCAGTGCCTTTGGTAGTATGGTCATTTTGATAATATTAATTCTGCCTATTCAAGAGCAAGGTAGATCTTTCCATCTTCTAAGGTCTTCTTTGATTTCTTTCTTTAGTGTGCTGTAGTTTACATTGTAGAGGTCTTTCACTTCTTTTGTTAAATTTATTCCCAAGTATTTTTTTTTGAGACTATCGTAAATGGGGTAGTTTTCCTAATTTCACTTTCAGTGGATTTGTCACTGATGCACAGAAATGCCTTTGATTTATGGGTGTTGATATTATATCCAGCTACTTTGCTGAATTCATTTATTAGTTCTAGGAGATTTCTGGTGGAATATTTTGAGTCTGTTAGGTATAGAATCATATCATCAGCAAATAGTGATAATTTGAGTTCTTCTTTTCCTATGTGTATCTCTTTAATTTCTTTCATCTGTCTAATTGCTCTGGCCAGTGTTTCAAGAACTATGTTAAATAGAAGTGGTGACAGAGACCATCCCTGTTTTTAGAGGGAATGGTTTCAATTTTTCTCCATTTAGAATGATGTTGGCCTGGGGCTTAGCATAGACAGCCTTTACAATGTTGAGGTATGTTCCTGTTATCCCTAGGTTTGCAAGCATTTTGAACATGAAAGGATAATATATTTTATCAAATGCTTTCTCAGCATCTATTGAGATGATCATATGATTTTTATCTTTGAGTCTATTGATGTGATGAATAACATTTATTGATTTCTGTATGTTGAACCAACCTTGCATTCCTGGGATGAATCCTACTTGACTGTGATGCACTATCTTTTTAATATGTTTTTTGTATTCAATTTTTCAGAATTTTATTGATAATTTTTGCATCTATATTCATTATAGATATTGGTCTGAAGTTTCCTTTCTTTGATGTGTGTTTCTCTGGTTTTGGAATCAGGGTGATATTGGCCTCATAGAATATGTTTGGAAATGTTCTCTCTTTTTCTATTTCATGAAATCGCTTGAGAAGTATTGGTGTTAGTTCTTCTTTAAAGGTCTTGTAGAACTCAGTCATGTATCTATCTGGTCCTGCACTTTTCTTGGTTGGTAGACTTCTAATTGCATTCTCTATTTCCTTGCTTGAAATTGATCTGTTTAAATTGTGTATATCATCCTGATTTAGTTTAGGCATATCATATGCCTCTAGAAATTTTTCAATGTCTTCAATATTTTATATTTTATTAGAGAACAAATTTTTAAAATAATTTCTAATTATCTTCTATATTTCTATAGTGCTCATCATAATATTTCCTTTTTCATCATGGATATTAGTAATTTGAATTTTCTCTCTCCTTCTCTTTGTTAGCATGGCTAATGGTTTATCAATTTTATTTATTTTTTCAAAGAACCAGCTTTTTGTTTTTCAATTTTTTCAATTGTTTCATTTTCATTGATTTCAGCTCTAATTTTAATTATTTCCTGTTTTCTACTGCTTTTGGTGTTGATTTGTTATTCTCCTTCTGGCTTTGAGATGTAATGTTAGGTCACTTATTTGTTGACTTTTTCTTCTTTGAAGGAATGAATTCCCTGCAGTTAACGTTCCTCTTAGTACTGCCTTTATAATGTCCCAGAGATTTCAATATGTTGTATTGGTGTTCTCATTTACTTCTAAGAAATTTTTAATCTCCTCCTTGATATCTTTTACAATCCATTGTTCATTCAATAGCATATTACTTAGTCTCCAGGTGTTGGAGTAGCTTTTATTTTTTATTTTTTCATAGATTTCTAATTTCATTCCATTGTGGTCTGATAGAATGTAGGATAGTATCTCTACTTTTCTATATTTACTAAGATTTGCTATGCAGCATAACTTATGGTCTATTTTACAGAAAGATCTATGTGCTGCTGAGAAGGAAGTGTATTTGCTCATTGATGGATAATTTACTCTATATATGTCAGTTAAGTCTAAGTTATTTATCGTATTTTTTAGTTCTATAGTTTCTTTGTTTAGCTTTTGTTTGGTTGATCTATCTATTGGTGAAACAAGTGTGTTAAAGTCAACCAGAATTATTGTGTTGTGATCTATTTGACTCTTGAACTTGAGAAGAGTTTGATTGATGAACGTAGATGCTCCATTGTTTGGGCCATATATATTTATAACTGTTATGTCTTGTTGATGAATGATTCTGTTAAGCAGTATAAAATGGCCATCTTTATCCCTTTTGATTAACTTTGGCTTGAAGTCTACTTTATTTGATATAAGAATGGGAACCCCTGCTTGCTTACATAGGCCATGGTATATTTTATCCCAAAATTTCACCTTCAGTCTGTGGGCATCTTTTCCTATGAGATGAGTCTCTTGAAGGCAGCATATTTTTTTAAAATCCAGCCTATGTCTTTTGATTGGTGAGTTTAAGCCATTAATATTTAGGGTTATTATTGAGATATTATTTGTATTAACGGTCATTTTTGTTTATTTTTGGTATTTAGCTTGACTTGGTTTCTCCTTTGGTTGGCTCCTTTTTTATTGTTGTTCTTCTCTTTGCAGATTTTCATTGTTGTTTTTCATTTCCTCCTCATAGAATATTTTGCCAAGAATGTTCTGTAGTGCAGGCTTTCTTGCTGTAAATTCTTTTAGCTTTTGTTTATCATGGAAGGTTTTAATTTCATCATCAAATTTGAAACTTAATTTGCTGGATTTAAGATTCTTGGTTGACACCCTTTATCTTTTAGAGCTTGGTATATGTCGTTCCAGTATCTCCTAGCTTTGAGAGTCTGGGGTGAAAAATCTGCTAAGATCCGAATTGGTCTTCCCTTATAGGTAACTAATTTTTCTTTATTGCAGCCTTTAAAATTCTAACCTTATTCTGTATGCTAGGCATTTTCATTATAATGTGTCTTAATGTAGATCTGATGTAATTTTGTACATTTGGTGTCCTATAGGCCTCTTTTACTTGATTTTCCAATTCATTCTTCATGCTTGGGAAATTTTCTGATATTATTTCATTGAAGAGATTGTGCATTCCTTTGGTTTGAATTTCTAAACTTTCCTGTATCCCAATAAATCTTAAATTTAGTCTTTTGATGGTATCCCATAATTCTTGGATGTTCTGTTTGTTGTTTCTTACCATCTTAACTGTGAGGTCAACTTTATTTTTCAAGACTGTATAGTTTGTCTTCATTGTCTGAGGTTCTATCTTCCATGTGGTCTAGTCTTTTGGTGATGCTAGTATTGAGTTTTTTAATTGGATTATTGTTTCTTTCATTTCAAGGATTTCTGCTTGATTTTTTTAATCAGTATCTCTATCTCTTTCCTTAATTACTCTCTTGGAACCTGTATTTGGTCTCTTATCTCTTTGTTGGAGAGATCGATTTTTGCCTGTATCTTCTCACTTAAGCATTCTTTAATTCCCAAATCATTTTACACTTCTGTCCTATTGTCTTACAATGTGCCCACAGGTTACCAATACCTCACTTTTAATGGAGAGATCAATATTATAGCACTCAATGTACCAAAGTGCAGCCATATATCAGTTAGCTTCTGTTTTTACATTTACAGTTTTGTCATTATAAACAGAAATGATGAGTTTGATTATCTTCAACCATATAATCAATAGGGTTGTGTAATGGTTTATAGTTTCTGATAGTGGAAGGGAGGATGGGGGGTTGGCTGAGATGTTTATGAGGTAGGATGTGAGAATATGGAGGTATTAGATTATATGACTAGTGAGAGGATAATCATAGGAAGTTGGCTGTTAGTAAGAGAAACAAGAGATAGGAAACCCTATGCAAGACTTCCTGTTACTTCAGCAACAGGATAACTATTAGCATCCCTAGTAGAGAAACCTCTGGTGCAGCCAGGCCACAAGGACCTTGGTGATGTCTTACCAGGTCCTTATTTTTGTCTCTTGATAGAAGCTGCGATATACCTAGTTTCCTGGTGGTGGCAGTCGCAAGACTGTATGTTTCCTGATGTTGAGCTGTGGAGCCACGCTTTGGTGAATAAGGAACCCCATGGCTCTCAGCATGGGTGTGGCATGGCTCTGTCTGCAGAACTCTAGGCTGCAGTGCCACAGGGCAGGCGGGCAGGCTCTAGTATAGCTATTTTTACAATATTAATTCTGCCTATCCAAGAACATGGGACATCTTTCCATAAGGTCTTCAATTTCTTTCTTTAGTGTTCTATAGTTTTCATTGTAAAAGTCCTTTATCTCTTTTGTTAGATTGATTCCCAAGTAGTTTGGTGGCCTTGAACTTGCAATCTCCTGTTTCAATCTCCTGAGCTGCTGGGATTACAGACATATGCCACCACACCCTGAAAGATCATTTTTATGGCTCAAAATATTTCATTGTGTGTGTGCTGTGTGTGTGTGATATTTTTCTTATCCATTCATCTGTTGCTGGACACTTTGGTTAATTCATTATCTTGGATATTATGAGTAATCTGCAATAAACATGAAAGGGCAGGTATCTCTTTGATATAATTCCTTTGGATATATACCCAGTAGTGGGATTACCAGATCAGATAGTAGTTTTATTTTTAGTTATCTTCATACATTTTTCAATAATGAATGTACTAATTTATATTTCCACCAACAGTGTTTAAGAGTTTTCCCTCCTCCACATCCTCACTAGCATTTGCTATTTTGAGGATAGGCTTTCTAACTGGGCTGAGGTGATCACTGTTTTTTTTTTTTTTTTTAATTTTTGATTTCCCTATTGATTAGTGGCATTAAGCTTTTAAAAAATATACTCATTAGCCATATGTATTATTTTTGAGAAATTTCTACTCAAATCTTTGGCCCATTTTAGTAGAATATTTTTTTGTGTTAAGTTCTTTGAGTTCATTATATATTCTGGATGTTATGACTTGGACCCTTAATGTCCCCCCAAAATCTCATTTGTTAATGTGGGAATGTTCAGAGGTGAATGATTAGATTAGCTCGGAAACCTCATCAATGAATTAATCAATTGGATGGACTAATAATTCGAATGGATTACTCGGTAGTAACTGTAGGAAGGTAGTACATGGCTGGAGTAAGTCACTGTGGGCATGCCATGAGGTTCTGCGTAACGTCAGGCCCAAAGCAATGGAGTCAGCTGATCATGAACTGAGACTTCTGTAATTGTATGTCCCAAATATACTTTTTCTTTTAATAAGTTGTTTCTGTCAGGTATTTTGGTCATAGTGATGAAAAGATGACTAACCCACTGGATATTAATCTCTTTTCAGATGAATAGTTTTCGAATACTTTCACCCACTCTGTAGGGTTTTTTTTTTAACTCTAATGATTGTTTTCCTTAAACCGATTTGATCATCACAATATGGCAAATCTCCAAGATTGAGTGATCAATTGATAGACAACTGAAAAGGCAGAAATCAAATATTAAACATGGTTATCATTGAATGGATAAAATTACAGTGATTTTACTTTTCCTAATTCTTTAGTTTTTGCACATTGTCATGTTACTATAATTAATATAATTAAAATTAGCATATAATGTAAAATAAATTAAAATAGCATAGTTTTTTTTGTGTACGAGGGATTAAACACAGGGGTGCTCCCTCAACCACTGAGCCACATCCCCAGCTCTAGTTTGTATTTTATAAGAAACAGGGTCTCACTGAGTTACTTAGTGCCTCCCCTTTGCTGAGGCTTGCTTTGAATTCACGATCCTCCTGCCTCAGCCTCCCAAGCTGGTGGGATTATAGGTATGCACCAACATGCCCAGATAAAATAGCATAGTTTTGATGAATAAGAAAACCAGAAAATCTCCTAAAGGATGCATTAGTCATAATCTGATAACTGTTATAATACACAGCCTCAAAATTTCAGTGGTTTTACCCAATGAAAGTGTTTTTCTTCCTCACATACAGTTAAAATGAGTATCTTAGATCAGTTGGCAGTGCTCCTTCAATGAGATTCAAAGACTCGGATTATTTCCATCTTTTGGCTTCTCCATCTTCAATATGTGACTTCCAAAGTTGCTGTGTTGTTGTTGTTTTTTAATCTCTATTTTTGTTGCAGCAAATGGCAAAATGAGCATAAAAGGTTTTAAATGGAAGGACATTGAATGGGAAGACTTTATAGGATAAAATCAATACATCATTAATTAAGTAATCAATCCCATACATCAACTTAATCCACATTCTAGCAACCACAATTCGCATAGCAGTTTCTGCCACCAAAGACATAAATGAAAAACTTGAACCAATGACAGGTATGGCATGTTCCTAGGATGTTTCATGATTTTATGGCTACTTGATAACTTTTTTCCTTCTAGATAACTTTTATATTTTAAAAGTTATCTAGAAGGAAAAATATTGGTGAAAACAATATTTTCAAAAGAAAATGCTAATAATGATAAGTGCATGAAGGGGGAACTTCATAATCATATATGAGAATACATTCAAAGATCACATAATGAAATCAGAATGAAACTCATATCAATAATAGACATATGCACACTTGCTCAGAAAATAGAGTTCAGAAAGTGACATAATTTATGAAGTAGAAGTTGCTTTGAGTTGTAGAAGTAGGCTTTTTTCTCCCCTCCAGGACCAATTAGCAAAAACTTGCACCTAGTTCTCACTGCCACTCCTTTTATTTGACAATAAGGAGGAAGAACTTGCTTCAATCTGGGAGAAGCATGTTGTATGACCTGATCTGAGTAGTGGCTGTACAGGCACTTGCCCATGTAAACATCCATCGAACTGTACACTTAAGATCTGTTCACTTTATGTAAAGTATACCTCAAACCAAAGCATTAAAAACAGAAAAAGAAGGATGACCTTTGGACATTTATAGCAGAGGAATGGGAGTAAGCCTGGTAATCAAGGAAGACTTTTCTGAGAAAGTAACCTGTGAGCTGAAATCTGAAGGATGAATTGACAGAAGCAGACAGAGGGGGATAGCAGACCATTCTGGATGCAAGGCCCAGCAAGTATAAAGATCCCGGAGTGAGAAAGGCATTTGATATTGCCTTTAAACACTTTTATGGAGTTGCCTTGACATTTAGATTTTTTTATCCACCTAATAGATATTAGTTTTGCTTATATTGTAAGGCATGGGTGTAATTTTATTTCATTTTTTCTATATAGATTATCAAATGTCTCAGTATCATTTACCCCCCCCCCAAAAAAAAATTATCCTTTTTCCATTAACCTACAATGCTAAGTTTGAGTGTTTGTGTGGGCCTTTATCCAGGCTTGTTAGACTACTTGTTTACATCTTCATCAACAATACCACACCACCCTTAATTACAAAAGGTTCCCAGAGACTCTTCTAGCCTAATAAGAATTCCTCTCATCTTGAGTTATTTTTTTTTCTCAAGAGCATCTTGACTATTCTTGCATCTTTGTTCTTTTTTAGACATTTTAGAATTATCTTTAATGTCAACAAGGCATTGGTTAGGATTTTATTAGGAATTACATTAAATAATAAGTTTGAGAGAGAATTGGTATCTTTACAATATTGGCTTCTGATCCATGAACATGGTCTCTCTCTTCTTTTATTTAGATAACTAATTCATTAAAGATTAATGATTTTCTCATTGAAGGTCTTGGGTGCCTTTTGTTGGCTTTTTCTAAATTTTTATATTCCTATAAATATTATTTGTACTGTTTCTTTTTGCCATATAAAATACAATTATTTTGTGTATTAACAGAATTTTTATCTTGTTAAATGCTCTTAACCCAGAAAATTAAGTTATTTTGTATTTTCTACAAAGAAAATGATGTCAT
Source organism: Spermophilus citellus (assembly GCF_964194105.1). Lineage (NCBI taxonomy): Eukaryota > Metazoa > Chordata > Mammalia > Rodentia > Sciuridae > Spermophilus > Spermophilus citellus. The sequence continues at coordinate 165,270,651 of NC_138185.1, forward strand.
TTGTAAATCAGACAGTTTTATTTATTTCCCACCCTTATTTATTTTATGGTCTTTATTCTTTAATTTGCTAATCAGTAAATTCTAACAGCTGATTTTCAAATGTTGATAAAACACTGCATTACTGTAATAAATTCAACTAAGTTAAAATGTACTATCTTTTTATTCATTGAGAAAATTCAGCATGCTAATATTTTGCTTACAATTTAAAATACATGTTCATTATTGCAAGTGACATTTTTCTTTCTTGTATTCTCCTTCTTAGGTTTAAGTATCATGATTAGAACATTCTCTTGAAATAAGTTGAGAGTGTTTTCCTTTTTAAAAATTTCTGGAAGAGTTTGTGTATGGAATCATTGAAATGATCTATTTCTTGATAGGTAGGTAATTATCTTACAAAGCCATTGAAGCTTATTTTCTCTTTAGCTAATTAATTTTTGTAAGAGTTTTAACTACTTATTCAAATTTTAACTGAAATTTCCATTAAGATTAATTGTAGATTCACAAGTAGTTATAGAAAATAATATAGAAAGATACCATGTAGCCTTTACCCAATAGAGAAAATAGTTTCCCCAACAGAGAAAAAGTACAATTATTGGGTTGTACAGTGGTTGCACATTTAATTTTTAAAGAAACTGCCAAACTGTCTACCAGAATAACTTCACCATTTAAATTTCCATCTGCAACATATGGATGATTCCAATTCTCTGTATCCTTGCCAGTACTTGTTGTGTCACTATTTTTTAAATTTTGCCATATTAATAGGTACATAGTAGATCTTATTGTAGCTTTTATTTGCATTCTCTGAGGGCTGAAATGTTGAACATCTTTTTAATGTGTTTATTTGAAATAAATTTATCCTCTTCAATTAATGTTTCTTCGTGTCTTTCGTCTATTTTCTGATTGGACTGTTTGACATTTTTTCTTTTAGTTTTGAGAGTACTTTATATCTTCTAGATACTAGTTCTTGATGGATATGTGGTTTGTGAATATTGTCTCCCAGTCTATAACTTGTCTTTTCATACTCTTCATATGGTCTTTGGTAGAGCGAAATTTTAAATTTTAATTGAGGTATTTTAGAGATCATGCTTTTGGTGTGAAGTATAGTAACCCTTTGCCTGGCCCTAAATGCAAAACTAACTAACTTGCTGAGAGTGTTTATCATGAATGTGTGTTGGATTTTGTCATTACTTTTCTGGTCAACTGATATGATCACATAAGTTTTGTTCTTTATTCTGATGATGTGGGGGATGACATTTATTACTTTCAACTGTTGATCTAACCTTGAGTATTTGGAATAAATCCAACTTGGTTATAATTACTTTTATATATTTGGGGGATTTATTTATTAATATTTTGTAGAAGATTTTTGTATGTACATTTTGGAGAGATGACTGTACTTTTCTCATTTTGTGTTTAGTTTTGGTCTCAGGATACTAATGGCCTCATGAAATGAGTTAGGAACTGCTCCTTCCTCTTCTATTTTTCTGAAATTGTGTTAAATTGATGTTAATTATTCTTTAAACATTTGATAGAATTCTTATTTCAGACTATATAAACCTGGATATTTATTTTGCAAGGGATCTTCTTAATTACATATTCAAATTTTCTAATTGTTATAATACTTAAGATTATCTATTTTATTTTGGTTGAGCTGTGGTAGTTTAAGGTTTTTCAAGGAATTAGTCTTTCTTAGTTACTAAGTTTTTGACCATAAAGTTGTAGACTTTTTTTTTTTTAACTATCCACTTTATGGCACATAAAGTGACATGACACCGTCTTTAATGGTGCCACAATTTCATTTATAAAACTGTTGATTTGTGTCTTCCTTCTTTTTATTTTCATCAGTATTACTAGAGGCTGATCAAGGTTGTTGATTTTTTTAAAAAACAACTTTTTATTGATTTTTCTCCATTATTTTCAATTTCATGGATTTCTGATATTTATTATTTACTTCTGTTGTTTTGAGCTTATTTTTCTTTTACTTTTTTATTTTACTGATACAAACTTAGAATATTAATTTACAACTCTTCTTCATTGATAATGTAAACATTTAATGCCATAAATTTCCCTCTTAACACTGCTTTAACTGCATCATGCACATTTCGATATGTTTTATTTCCCTTCAGTCTTTCTCCTTTAACCAATGGATTATTCACAGAAATGTGCTGTTTAATTTCCATATTTTAGAGATTTTCCTGTTTTTATTTTCATTTCTACTCCATCAGAGAATATACTGGATGATTTTAATTTTTAAAAATGTACTAATACTGATATTATGGCACACAATATGATCAGCCATGGCAAATGTTCCATTTGGGTTTTGAAAAAAATGTAGTTGAATCTCCTTTTTATTTCTATATTCTGTCCCTTTTGAAAAAAATTTTTTGGGGGCGGGTACCAGGGATTGATCTCAAGGACACTCAATTACAGAGCCACATCCCCAGCACTGTTTTGTATTTTATTTAGAGACAGGTCTGAGTTGCTTAGTGTGTCTTTAGGATTTCATTGCCGAGGCTGGCTTTGAACTCCTCCCGTGTCAGCCTCCCAAGCCGCTAGGATTACAGGTTTGGTGCCACTGTGCTCAGCTTCTATGTTAGATTTACTGTATTCTGTTTATATTCTGCTTAGTAGCTCTATCTCCTTCTGAAAGAGGGGTATGAGGCCTCCAACTGTAATTGTGGTTTGTGTACTTCTCCTTTCAACTAGATCAGTTTTTGTTTCATGTACTTTGAAGTTCTTTGGTCCAACACATACACATTTAGGATATTTATATTTTCTGTAAAGGGTTGAATTGTGTTCCCTCCAAATGGTATGTTGAAATCCTAATTCCTGGTATTTGTGAAAGTGACCGCCTTTGGAAATATATGTAATCAAATCATGATGAAGTCTTATCAATTATGATGAATTTATTTATTTATTTATTTATTTTAGTTTTTTTTTTTTTTTTTTTTTTTTTTTTTTTTTTGCGGACACAACATCTCTTGTACGTGGTGCTGAGGATCGAACCCGGCTGCATGCATGCCAGGCGAGCGCTACCCCTTGAGCCACATCCCCAGCCCATCCTATTACTTTTTTTTTTTTAAAGAGAGAGTGAGAGAGGGGGGGGGGGAGAGAGAGAGAGAGAGAGAGAGAGAGAGAGAGAGAGAGAGAGAGAGAGAGAGAGAATTTTTTTTAATATTTATTTTTTAGTTCTCGGCGGACACAACATCTTTGTTGGTATGTGGTGCTGAGGACCGAACCCCTGGGCCGCACGCATGCCAGGCGAGCGCGCTACCGCTTGAGCCACATCCCCAGCCCAATTATGATGAATTTAAAAGAAGAGAAATTTAGACACAGAGGGAGAAGACAATCCTGTAACGACAGAGAAAGACTGGAATGATGCATCTACAAGCTAAGGAATACCAAGAATTGCTAGCAAACACCAGAAACTAGAATTTAAAAAAAAGGAAAGATTCTCTCCTACAGGTTTCTGGGGCAAGTATGGCCTTGCTGACACCTTAATTTTAGATTTCTAGTCTGTAAAACTGAGAGACAATAAATTTCTATTGCTTGTACTAACTAGTTTGTGGAACTTTGGTACAGCTGGCCTAGGAAACTAACATCTTCCTAGTGGATTTATTCTTTATCATTGTGTAATGTTCTTCTTTGTCTCTAGGAATATTCTTTGCTCTGAAATCTACTTTGACAGCTATTAATGATGCCATTTCTGCCTTTTTTTTTAAATAAACATTTGTATGGTAAATCTTTTTCAGTTCTTTTATATTCAGCCTACCTATTTCATTTGAATTGAAGTGAGTTTCTTGTATATAGCATATTGTTGAGTCAGGCTTATGTATCCACTCCGTTTATCTCTCTTTTGACTGGAATATGTAGATCTTTTACATTGAAAGAACTAATTGTTGCTGCTTAAATTTGCCATTTTATTATTTGCTTCTGTTTGTTCCCTTAGTTCTCATTCGTTTCTCTTTTCTTGCCTTTGTGTGGGTGACTTGAAGGTTCTTTAGGATTTCATCTTGACTTAGTTATAGTGCTTTTGAAATTATCTCTTTGTATAGTTTTCATATTGGTTGCTGTGAAATTCCTTTTATTCTTTCCTTCAAGAATTTCTTTTAGCCGGGTACCCCCTGGAGTACACCTGTAATCCCTACGGCTCACAGAGGCTGAGACAGGAGGATCGCAAGTTCAAAGTCAGCCTCAGGGGGAAAAAAAATGAGGTGCTGAGCAACTCAGTGAGACCCTGTCTCTAAATACAATATAAAATAGGGCTGGGGATGTAGCTTGGGGGTCAAGTGCCCCTGATTTCAATCCCAAGTATCCCCTCCCCAAAAAATTCTTTTAGCCTGTATTTAAGTTTGCTGGCTACAAACTCTTGTCGTTTTTCTTCCTTTGTCGTTATTTTTTCTCCACTCCTGAAGGATAGCATCACAGGATATAAAATTCATGGATAGTTCTTTTCTGTCATTACTTGAAAAATGTGTCACTTCCTTCTGGACTTCATGTTTACTGGTGAAAAATCTATTTTCATTCAAGTTAGTGTTGCCTTATAGAATACATTATTCCTCACTATTTATTTTTAAGATATTTTTCTTTTGATTTTGTTTCCAGAAATTAATTATATAGTATGTTAGAGTAGACTTCTTTGGATTTTTTTCCTGCTTGAAATTTTCTTGCCTTCTTGAATTTATAGGTTTGTGTTTCACCAAATTTGCAGAATTTTCAGCTATTATTTCTTGCATTCCCACCTTCTCTGGTTATTCCAAGAGTCTGATGTTACAGATGTTAGTATTATTCCACAGTCCCCTGAGTCCCCGAGGCTTGATAATTTTTTTAGGGTCTATTTTATTTCTGTTGTTCAATACTCTGAACCTGGGTTGCCGCCTTCTCTTGACTGAATGGCATGTAAAATACCCTGACATCATATACTGGGATCCTAAATCATTTCGCCTTCTTTCTACTTCCTTTTTGAGTTCTCCTTTGGTTGCTTCTTATGTCATTTATAGGACATACAGTGGGAAGGGTCAGAGAGAACCAAGTTTATATCATCTGAACCAGAAGTTATCTAGTTGTTCAGTTTTATAATTTGCAAAACTATTCACGTTTTCTGTTTAATTTCAGTCAGTTTTGGTAAATTAAATTTTCTAGAGTTTATTAAATTCGTTCAAGTTTTCAAACTTGGTGCTTTTTATAATTTTTATGACACATAATAATTGTGCATATTTATAGGGTACACTGTGACAATCTCATACATGTATACAGTAAGTAAAGATCAAATCAGGTAATTAGCACTTTCATGTCCTTAAACATCATTTCTTTGTATTGGGAGTCTCTGAGCTCCTCTCTTGAACTTCTTTATATAAAACATAGAATAAATTGTTGCAAACTATAATCACCCTATTGAGCATAAGACCATTAGAACTTATTTCTGCTCATGAAGCTTTCATTTTATTGTTTTCTGATCTCTGGAATTGTAATACTCTTTCTCATATGGTTTGTTCATTCTCCCTGAACCCTTGGTAAGATTTGCTAGAGTTACCAATTTCATTTGTCTTCTTGAAGAAATATTTTTACCTTTAATGGGTTTCTCAGTTTTGTATGGATTTATTATTTTCCCCCATTCCTTCTTTCTTTGGGTTTGCTCTGCAATTCCTTTATTTTTTAATTTTTTTTTATTTTTTTTAGTTACAGGTGGACACAATGTCTTTATTTTACTTTTGTGGTACTGAGGATCGAACCCAGTGCCTCACTGCATGCTAGGCGAATGCTCTACCACTGAGCCACAATCCCAGTCCCTTTTTGTGATTTCTTAAATTGTATACTTAGTTTATTAATTTGTTTTTAGCTTTTGTCACTCCAACCTCCTTGTCTCTTAATATTTCTTTTATTTTTCCATTTGATGTTTTCCTAGATAATTTGCATTCTAGATAATTTCTTTGAATAGACCTTTCAGTTCACTGATTCTCTCAAGTGTTCTTATTTGTTCCACTGAGGTTTTAAGTCTAATTATTATATATATTTTTATCTCTAGAAGTTTTAGCTGACTGTTCTCTAAACCTTAGAGATCTCTTTAAATTCTTTAGTCTAAGCTTTCAAAAATGTCTTTAAACATATTATTCATTTTATAATCTATCAATGTGAATATTTGACAATTGGAATATTTCAAGTCTTGTGTCTGATGCTGCTCTTTTTTCTTTGGTTCTCACTTTGCCTTATTTCTGCCCTATAATTTGTTTATCTTAGAGCTGTTTATTTTACTTGGAAACTTTAGGGCTTGGTTGATGTCACATTCCTGCAAAAGAGATTTGCCTTTGTTTCTACTATTTGCCTAAGGGCACTAGTCATATAATAGAATCAACTCTATTGTTAAACACTCCAGATGGAACACTCCTATTTGATCCCTAAATAATAGAGTCTAATTTAATGCAGTCCAGATAATTTTTTTCCTAAGCATCAGGGCTCCTACCTTACCTTCTTTTCTTTCTGCTTACTCTTCTATTTCTCTCTTCCTCACTTCCTCACCCAGTTCCTAAGTGCCATTTTAATATGATGGATACAATGATAGTAAAATTAACTTGAAGTGAAATTCATCAAAACAGGTTGCACAGGATAGCGAATGAAAGTCTGTTCATCACAAACATGGAAAGGTTAGAAAAGGATGCTTTGTCAGGTGTAATGGAGTGTGCGGGCTCAATTTCCTGTTGTGAGAACCCTCAATGGGTCTGACCTAAATGTTTGCACAGGGGGAGTTGTGGGAAGGGGAAAATAAAGAGAGAGCCAGGGAGATTATGAGGAGGGGGAAAAATAACTCAAACAAAATGTACTTTTAAGAAACAGAAGTACTTTTTCAAAAACATAATGAACGAATTCCTCTTTGCTAGTGTTTTCCTATCCTGGAGGTGAGAGGGATGCTACATATCCAAACTAGATTAAAATGATTCAGAAAAAGTGTTTCTGGATGAAGGCTACTGGTAGAAATTTAAAGAAGAAATAAAAGGGCTGGGCTATAGCTGAGTTGGTAGAGTGCTTGCCTCACATACACAAGTCCTTGGGTTCAATCTGGCACCACAAAAGCCAAACAAATAAAAAACAATTACATGAATAAAATATTCAACCTCATTACAATTTAAGAAATATGAGTAAACAGACAAACTGTCAAAGGTTAAAAATCACCATGTGTTGTCATGGTAAAGAAATAAGCAACTAATATGTTGCTCGTGGAGTAAAAATTCATACATATTTCTTGAAGAATCTAGTAATATTTCTTCTTAAAGATGTATATTCATGGGTTTGGGATGTAGTTCAATGGTAGAACACTTGCTTATCATGTGCAAGGACCTGGGTTCAATCCCCAGTAACACACACACACACACACACACACACACACACACATGCACAAAATATAGATTTTTTAAAATATATTTTTTTAGTTGTCAATGGACTTTATTTATATGAGGTGCTGAGAATTAAACCCAGTGCCTCCCACATGCTAGGTAAATGCTCTGTCACTGAGTCACAACCCCAGCCATCAAAATATACATTTTCATCCAGAATGTCCAACTATAGAGAAGCAATAACTAAGGCTTTGGGTAAAGATAAAACTCTATGTAGGTTAATTACAATATAGAAAACCTGGAAATACCTAAACTGTCCAAATATAGTGTTTTGATGAAAGATAGTATATCTTTTGACTAGAAATTTATCTAGTGATTAACAAATTACATGCTGTGAAATATGTAAAGACCTGGGAAATATACTAAAGTAAAACACAAATTACTATGCATTACATTATCCCCTATGCTTAGAAAAATGTATTTTGAAGTAAAAAGGAAAACCCTGATCCCCTTCTTCCACTCTCCCTTTTTACTATTCACTATTCATCAATCTTAAGCAGTTGTTAATATTTTGTCAAATTCTGGGATACCGTTGGAAAGTCATGTGTGGCTCCCCTCTCTTGCTCCCTTTTGCCCCCATGTGGTAAGACTGGTGAAATGAATCTCGTCCCCTTGGGCTACACAATCAATTGCTGGTTTGCCTCGCCTTTCTTCTTTCTACTCACAGTTGTTTAGGCCTCTAGAACTCTGTGGCAGGCCAGAGAATGGCAAATCCCAAGGAATAGGAATTGTGTCTGGGGAAAGGTAAGAATTCTTCTAGGTTTACAAGGAACTGGTGTCAAGACTCAAATATCTTGCACCAGGCTGTCTAAACTGCAAACAAGTAGAGGGCATTGATGGACTTCATCAATTATTTAAAGGTCTAAGAAAAACAAAGTTTAAAGAGTAGTGGCTTTTAGGGTGAGGACACATTTTATACTAAACCCTTTGGGACTTTGTCTAAAGGGCAGTGATAAATTGCAGTGAACTTTTGTTTTTGTTTATCCTGCACCTTTTTATTCTGATAAGAGTACCATGACCTGCTCTACTCAGGTTTTTGACTTGTATTAAGCTAAATTCTTTCCTGGCCTCAGCAGTTGTCACACAGCATAAGCCCAGCCAATAAGAGCACCGCTTTCTTGTCTCCGTGACATTTTTTTGGAGATGAAAATGCCCACTCAAAGACAAGGTGTTTCCTTGCAACCAGGTGCCATGTGTGGAGCTCTGACATACGCTGCAACACTAAAGCATGGAACATCTGTGCAAATAGAAGTCTATGAAGAAGTAGTCTAGGTTGAGTAGTACAGAACACTTGTTGAATGTGATGCCGATAGAACAATACCTGGCACACAGTAATAATAATAAAATGCCTTAACATTAATATCAATATTGCTAACAGTAAAACACAGCATTTTTAAAAGACCTTTATTTTAGGTATTTTTGATGTGGTGCTGAGGATTGAACCTAGTGCCTCACACGTACTAGGCAAGTGCTCTACCACTGAGCTACAGTCACAGCCCAACACAAGCATTTTTAGAATATATTTTACTCTGAATACAAACTTTGATTATTATCAGGTGAAATTGATGGTAATCATCTTTCTGATTTCTCTCCATTTTTTGAGTGGGAAGGCTTTTTCATGGCAAAAGTCAAGTGGCTAAAAACATAAGAGGATGCTTGGATAGGATCTGATCAGGTGGTATGTCAGTTGTGGCAATAAAAAGCAGAAAGAACAGTGATATGAGCAAAGGCAAATATTAATATCCACATACAAAAACTCACCACAGCCAAATTTGTATTCAAGTCTAAGTGGTCAATTTTGGGTTTCAAATGAGAAATAAAAGCAAAGGTGAGATTCAGAGTTTAATCTGGATTCAAGTAGGATTCAAGAAGAAAATAGACAAAGAGAGGGTCAAGGTCATTGCCTGGAATTGGAAGTACTAAAGATTCTACTTATGGAATCAAAACCAGTGATTCTTAAATAGGTTTAGTGTAATTTAAAGCTCTATGGAATAAATATCACCTCCTTAAGGGTCCTTCTAGTGTGCCTATTTAAAAATAACAAAATAAATGATAAGAAATAGAAACTAGACTTACATTTTTAGTAACTATGGTAGATTACATGTGCAGCAAAACAATTTAAAATTCCAGGTAAGTTTTCAATATTTTATTTATTTATGCAGTACTGGGGATCAAACCCCAAGGATCAACGAAACTAAAAGTTGGTTCTTTGTGAAGATCAACAAAATTGAAAAGCCCTTAGCCAACCCAATCAAAAGAAGGAAAAAAAAAGACTCAACTAAAATGATTAGAGATGAAAAGGGGATATTACCACAGATACCACTGAAATCCAGAGGACAATTAGGGAATATTTTGAAAAATTATATGCCAATAAATTAGAAAATATACAAGAAATAGAAATATTTTTGGCCTCCAAAATTGGACCCAGAGAAGATAAAAACGTAAGTAGATGGAATAACAAGCATTGAGATTGAAGCAGTAATAAAAAGTCTCCTTCCCCCCAAAAAAGCCCAAGACTGGAAAGATTCACTACTGAATTCAACCAGACTTTTAAAGAAGAGCAAATACCAATGATTTTCAAGCTATACCATGAAACAGAAAGGGAAGGAAGTCTTCCAAACTTTCTACTAGGCCAGTATTAGCCCTGCTACCAAAACTTGATAAAACAAAACAAAACACCAATATTCTTGATGAACATAGAGGCAAAAATCCTAAATAAAATACCTGAAAATCCAATTCAACATCACATTAAAAATATCATACAACATGATCAAGTAGGTTTCATTCTGTGGATGCAAGGTTGTTTTAATATATTCTAATCAATAAATGTAAATCACTTTGTAAATAGAATCAGGGATAAAAACCACATGATCCTATCAACAGATGGAGAAAAATCCTTTGATAAAATTCAACATTGTTTTATGGAAGAAACCAGAATAAACTAAGTAAACTAGGATTATACTTCAACATAATAAAGGATATGCACAATGAACCTATAGCAAACAACAGGGAAGCTAAAAGCATTTCCTCTAAAGTCAGGAATGATTTAAAGGTATCCACTCTCACCATTGTTATTTAAAATAGTACTTTAGCCAGAGCAATCAAGCAAGAGAAAGAAATAGAAGGGATACAAATAGGAAAGAAGGAAGTAAAATTAAACCCTCTTTGCAGATTATATGATTTGATACCCAGAAAACCCTAAAGAGTCCACTAAAAGTCTCTTAGAATTGATAAATTTAGCAAACCAGCAGGATACAAAATCAACATAGAAAAACCAGTAGCTTTTCTACATACCTAGAATGAACTTGCTGAGAAAGAAATCAGGAAAACAATCTCATTCACAGTAATCACACAAAAATATAAAATACCTAAGAATAAACCTATCCAAAGAGATGAAAGACCTATACAATGAAAATTATAAACACTGAAAAAAGCAATAGAAGACACTAGAAGATGTTCATGGATCTCCTGTATTCATGGATTTAGGAAAAATTAATACTTTTTAAATGTCCATGATACCCAAAGTAATCTACAGATTCAGTGCAATCCCCATAAAAATACCAAAGACATTATTCACAGAACAGAAAAAATAATCCTAAAATTCACAGGGACGCACAGAAGAACCTGAAGAGTCAAAGCAATCCTGAGCAAAAAGAACAATGCTGGAGGCATCACAACATCCAAACTGCAAACTATCACTATCAAGACAATGTAACGAAGACAGGATAATAGTGACAAAAAATAGACATGTAGACCAATGAAACAGAATAGAGGACCAAGGAATAAATCCATGCATCTACAGCCATGGGGTTCTCAACAGAGGAGTCAAAAAAACATGTTGGAGAAGAGACAGCTTCTTCAATAAATGATGCTGGGAAAATTGAATATGTATGAAGAATATGCATATAGAAGATTGAAACTAGATCCCTCTCTCTCACCCTAATCAAAAATCAACTCAAAATGGATCAAAGATCTTCATGTAAAATCCCAAACTTTGAAACTACTAGAGGAAAACAGTAGAAACTTTAAGATATTGGCATAGGCAATGTTTTCCTGATTAGGACTCCAAAAGCTGAGGAAATAATAGCAAGAACTGATGAACAGGATTACATAAAATCAAAAGCCTTTGCATAGCAAAAGAACCAATCAATTGAGTGAAGAGATAGTCTAATGAAAAAAATGAAATGAATGAAAAAAATCTGTGGCAACTGCTCATCTGACAGAGGATTAATATTTGGAATATTAAAAAGACAAAAAAATGTACACCAAAAGAATAAGTAATCTAATCAGTAAATGGGCAAACAAGCTGAACAGACGTTTCTCAAAAGGAAAAGTATAAATGGCCAATAATTTATGAAAAAATGCTCAACATCTTTAGCTATCAGGAAAATGTGAATCAGAAGCTACATTGAGATCCCATCTCATCCCAGAGTGGCTATTATAAAGAAAACAAACAAATAAACAAACAATAAATGCTAATGAGGGTATAGAGGAAAAAGAATCCATATACTGTTGGTGGGAATGCAAACAAATATAATCAGTATGAAAAACAATACACAGGTTTCTCAAAAAACTTAAAATAGAACTACTGTATGATCTAGCTATGCCACTCATGGGTATATACCTGAAGGAAATGAAGTTAGGATACAAAAGTGATACCTACATATCCATGTTTATCATGGCACTATTCACAATAGCCAGGTTATGGAATCAGCCCAGATGCCCATCAATGGATGAAATGGATACAGAAAATTTTGTATATGTGCACACACATACACACACACATGCACACATATGTGTACACACATTGGAGTATTATTCAGTCATAAAGAAGAATGAAACCATGTCATTCACAGGAAAATGGATGGAACTGGTGATCATCATGTTAAATAAGCCAGACTCAGATAAGTATCACATGTTCCGTCATATGCAGAATCTAGGAGGGAAATAGACAATGTGAAAGTAGAAGGAGGATTAATATGAGAAGGGGATCAGTGGAAAGAGGAGGAGGCAAGAAGGTAATAATGACGGTGAATATAATGAAAGTACATTATTAATCATGTGGTTCTTTATAATGGTAGCAGATAGTCCTTTTATTGATATGATAATTCATTCATTCAGGTTTGATTTGGAGTTATTTTTATAAGCATAATATTTCATTAAAATGTTCATCCTTTTTAGTTCTTAAATGTTTGGCTAATAATCTTATGCTGTATTCAGTTATATTATTTTAATTATTCTCAAAAAAATCTCTTAAGGCAGCGAATTCACATTAGCCAAGTTATGGAACCAACTTAGGTGCCCTTCAACAGATGAAAACATGGTACATATACACAATGGACTATTACTCAGCCATAAAGAAGAAGGAAATTATAGCATTTGCTGGTAAATTGATGGAACTGGAGAACATTATGCTTAGTGAAATTGGCCAGACTCAGGAAGTCAAGGATTGAAGGTTCTCTCATATATGGAAGCTAGAACAAAATAAGGGAGAGAAAATGAGGGAGGGAATCCCATGAAAATAGAAGAGAGACCAATGGAACAGAGGAAGGGGACTGAAGGAGCAGGAGGAGTGATGGGAAAGGGATGACTGATGGAACAAAATTGACCAATGTATGCTATCTACTTACATGAACATACAACAGTGAACTTCAACTTTATATATATATATATATATATATATATATATATATACACACACACACACACACACACACATACATACACACACACACACACACACACATACACACACACACACACATACACACTCCTGTATACCTATAAAACAATGATTTTTTAAAAACCTGTAAATAGAAGAGCAATAGAGTAGAGGTATGGGAAAAAGGAAGGGATGAAGAGGAAAAAAGAGGAAGTATTGGAGACTTAAGTGGAGCCAATTACATTTCATGTATGTATGATTATGTAAAAAGAAAATCCCCACATTATGTAGAACTATAGTGCATTAATAACATTAAAAATCTCACTCAAAAGCAAGATTACATTGACAATAGCATATAAAAATAAGGTAGTATTATGGTTTGGATGTGAAATGTTCCCCCAAATCTCATGTGTACAAGAAGGTTCAGAGGAGAAATGATTGGGGTGTGAGAGTCTTATCCCAATCAATGAATTAATCCCAATAGGGATTTACTGAGTGGTAACTGAAGGTGGGCAGGGTGTAGCTGGAGGAGATGGGCATTGGGGGCATGGCTCTGGGGTATATATTTGTATCTGGCAAGTGGAGATAGCCCTCTGCTTTCTGATCATCATGTGAGCGGCTTCCCTCTGCCACTCTTCCACCATGATGTTCAGCCTCACCTCCAGCCCCTAGGAATGCAGCTGGACTTATATGGACTAGGGCCTCTGAAACCATGAGCCCTCAAATAAACTTTTTTCCTCTAAAATTGTTCTGGCCAGGTCTTTTAGTCACAGCAATTAAAAAGCTGACTAAAATAAGTAGTTAGGGAAAAAATCTAACAAAAAATGTACAAGCCTTTCCTAGAGAAAAGTGTAACTCTTTAAGATTTATGTAAGTGGAGAGTTATGCTATGTTTACATATAGGCAGAATCAATAATACCAAGATGCCAGTTCTCAAATTGACTTATAGATTTAATCCAATCCTAACTGAAACCTTAATCAGTATTCTTTTTGGTCACTGGTTCAACAAGCTGTTCTAAAATTGCTATAGAATAACAAGGTCAAGATAGGATACTCCCAAAGAAAAAGAATCAAGTGGGAGTCTTAATCAAGGCCTATAACTAAGCTGTATTATAAGTTTTTGCACAAGTGCTTTGCCCTTGTAGACAAATGAAAACAGACTAATAAACATCAGGACAGAGACTCAGAAACAGATCCCATATATCTGCAAACTTGATTTGGGACAAAGGTAATATTTAGATCAGTGGATTCAGAATGCTACAATGAATGATACTGGGAAAACTGTTCATCTGAATGGTTAGATATGAAACTGGAATGTGAAGTTTTATAGCTCCTTTAAAAATCTATTTGATCAAATAGTTAGCTATGTATGCCATATGGTCTAGAAATTATACTCTTGGACACGAATGCTAGAGAAACTTGGAAAATCTATAAATTACTTGTAGACAATGGACATATAATATAGAAGAGAAAATGACTACATGAACCTACATAAGTCAACATGAATAACTTTCAAATATAATGCTGGGAAGAAAAAAATCCCCCCAAAACAGCATATACAGTATGATTTCATTTATATGAAGTCTATAAATATATAAAAGAGATAAACAATTTAGAAATGCACGAGGAGTAAATAAATAATAAAAATTCAGACAAATTAATAATTTGATTAGGTGGGATGGAAGATTAATTCAGGTAGGGTAAGCACTTAAAATATATTTGTAACATTCTATTTCCTAGTCCAGGTGATAGGTCTGAGGCTATTTGCTTATGCTACTGCTTAGTCCCTCCAAGTCCATACATTGACGCTTAATTCCCATTGTGGTAGCATTAAGAGGTAGGGCCTTTGGGAAGTATTAAGAACTATGTCCTCATGAATGGGATTAATATCCTTGTAAAAAAAGAGGTTTCAGAGAGCTGCCTGGCCCTTCCATCTCTTCTGCCATCTCCATGACATCTCTGTGATAAGACACAGCTTTTGTCCTGACCACCACATAAGGAAGCAGCAACAAAGAGCCACCTAGGAGGCAAGGAGCTTTCTTCATCAGACAGCAACCTAATGTTGGACTCTCCAGACTGTGTTACTGTGCAAAATAATTTCCTGTTGTTTATAAATTACCTAGTCTAAGGTATTTTATTGTAGAAGGAACAGACCAAAACAACTACTTGATTATCTTAAACAAATGAACATTCCTTTGTATTCACTAAATATTTAATAAAACTGTTGTGAACACTTTGCAGAGTCAGTATGGACCCCCAACTCAAAATCTGGTTTTGATATTCTCTCTCTCTCTCTCTCTGGACTCCCAACTCAAAATCTGGTTTTGATGTGTTCTCTCTCTCTCTCTCTCTCTCTCTCTCTCTCTCTCTCTCTCTCTCACACACACACACACACACACAAACGGGGATAAAAAGATTTATCATGTGCAAAATGAGGCTTTCTGAAGAGAACAGAATATCTCCCAAGCAGGCTTAAAATGGCTTGAGAAAGCACAGAAAGAAAGTTGGCTCAGGGTTTTTATGGTGACTAGGAAGCGGGATTAGTGTTAGGGTTCCATGTATAGTTTGAATTTCCAGGCTAGTACCAAAAAGAGATCACCTTGGTTTTCTTATCAGCTTGCTCATATGTGGATTAGAAGGGGAGGAAGAAAAGGTGATATTTAAAAGCTATCAGAATCAAACATCAAAAAATAAAATCAAGCTGTGGTGCACATCTGTAATCCCAGCAGCTCAGGAGACTGAGGCAGGAGGGTTGCAAATTCAAAGCCAGCCTCAGCGAATTAGTCAGGCACTAGGCAATTCAGTAAGACCATGACTCAAAATAAAAAATAAAAAGGGCTAAGGATGTAGCTCAGTGGTAAAGCACCCCCGTGTTCAATCCCCAGCACTAAATAAAGAGATTCTTTATTACAAATATATATATATATATAATTATTTATATATAATAAAAATAATATATATTTGTAATAAAATAATATATATTTGTAATAAAATAAAAAATATATTTTTTAATTGTGTCAGAAACAAAGAGGGCATCTGCCATTTTGGAAATAATATGTCCACAGAAAAGAGAATATCACCTTTCCCTTTTAGAAACCACTTCTCTCATTTTTTTTCTTCTAGGAATACCCTACTAAAGGTATCAGTGCAGTGAAATTGTTAAATATGATAAAAAATTGAATATACTACTACACATAAGAAATCAAATGTCAAGAGGGATTATTTTTTTATTTTTTAAATTAATTTTGTTTATTTATATATGACAGCAGAATGTATTACAATTAATATTATACATATAGAGCACAAATTTTTCATATCTCTGGTTGTTTACAAAGTATATTCACACCAATTCATGTCTTTACATATGTTTTTTGGATAATGATGTCCATCATATTCCACCATCATTTCTAACCCCATGCCCCTCCCTTCCCCTCTACCCCTCTGTCCTATCTAGTGTTTGTCTATTCTTCCCATGCTCCCCCTCCCTACCCTACTATGAATCAGCCTCCTTATATCAGAGAAAACATTTGGCATTTATTTTTTTATGATTGGCTAACTTCACTTAGCATTATCTTCTCTAACTCCATCCATTTATCTGCAAATCTCCATCATGTGGGTTTAGGCCCCAACTTCCTTAATAGGATTCCTGTGGTACAAGAATTAAAAAAAGAATCAGTAAATGGGATAGATTCAAACTAAAAAGCTTCTTCTCAGCAAAATTAATAATCTGTGAGGTGAAGAGAGAGCCTACGTCTTGGGAGCAATTTTTGCCCCTCACACATTAGATAGAACACTAATCTCTAGGGTATATAAAGAACTCAAAAAGCTAAACTCAAAAAAAAAAAAAATACCCCAATCAATAAATGGGCCAAGGACCTAAACAGACACTTCTCAGAAGATCATATACAATCAACCAACAAACATATGAAAAAAAGGCTCATCATCTCTAGCAATTAGAGAAATACAAATAAAAACTACTCTAAGATATCATCTGGCTCCAGTCAGAATGGCAGCTATTATGAAGTCAAACAACAATAAGTGTTGGCGAGGATTTGGGGAAAAGGCACACTCATACACTGCTGGTGGGACTGCAAATTGGTGCAGCCAATATGGAAAGCAGTATGGAGATTCCTTGTAAAACTGGGAATGGAACCACTATTTGATCCAGCTATCCCTCTCCTCAGTCTATACCCAAAGGACTTAAACACAGCATACTACAGGGACACAGACACATCAATGTTTATAGCAGTACAATTCACAACATCTAAACTGTGGAACCTAGATGCCCTTCAGTAGATGAATGGATAAAAAAAAAATGTGGCATATAAACATGCTAGGAGCCACAAGCAAATATACGATGTATGGCACCTTTGGTTGTAAAGTGACGCCAGCTAGCCACTGAGATGATTATGTTAAGATTTACATTCATATGGAAATTGGACTCCCGCTGTTCACCTTGGCCTGCTACCGGATTCATGTTACGGGACTCATGGAGAGTTCCCATTGGTTGGGGAAGGATAGTAGGAGGGAATTCCGGGGGAGGTCCGGGGGACCCCCGGTTCCGGGGAACGCGTGGTTCCGGTGGAGGCCCGCGTGGGAGGACCGGGTTTGGCTTGCCGGTGCCTACAGAGTCTTGGCGGCTTTTTCAAAATAAAGTTTTGTTCCTGCTTGAGTGGCTCGTGATTCTGTGCCCAGCCAAGACTGCGGCATTTGGCGGCCCGTGCGGGGAACGCCTGAAGCTTAGAGGTGAGTAAAATTGCTCGCCCCTGAGGGAAGGCGACAGGATGGGTGCCCATCTCAAAAAACAATGTGTTCTTGTTTTGATTTATTTTGTTTTTATTTCGAGCTCCCTAGCCCTAGAATTTTCTCAGGCGAACTGGGAAAAATGGTTGGCTCAAGGTTTGAAGTTATTCGGCCCTGAGAAAGAGAAAATCGATACAACCATTCTCTGCTCCGTTTTTGTTTCATTCTGTTTCGGCTTTGTTTTATCCTATCTTATTGGATTACGTTACCTTTATAGTAGATTAGAATCCAGTAAAAAACAAACCGAAAAACTGTTAAGTAAATTGTTAAAGGTCCAGACTATGGTAGAAAAAAACGCTAGGTCAAGCAAAAGAGAAGGTCTCTCAAGCTAGTCAGACAGAGGAAAATTTAAAGAAAGCAAGCTTAGAGGAAAAGCAGCCATCAGGTGGAGAATTACAACAGGAGGTTGCTACTAACTCCGTTCTATCACCAGAGGGCATAATTCAACCAACAGCTCCATCTACCGCTGAGCGGCCCTCAACTCCCGTAGTTGATGGACGGAATTCTGAGACAGAACCCCAAAGATTAGCATGCCCTGTACTTGAGCAGGCAGGAGGGCAACGAATTCACCGTACTTTAGATTTCAAAACAATAAAGCAATTAAAGGAGGCTGTAACGACCTGTGGGCCGCAAGCTCCCTTCACAATAAGCATGGTCGAATCTGTTACCAACTTGGACATGACACCAGCAGATTGGGCTAACATGTGTCGATCTGTGCTAAACGGAGGACAATATTTGTTATGGAAGGTTGCCAATGAGGAATTTTGCATGGAGACAGCTAGGCGAAATGCAGAAGCTGGTTACCCTCAAAGAAATATAGAGATGCTATTGGGAAAGGGACCTTATGAGGGTCAAAGACAGCAAATTGAATATGACCCTGGCGTATACGCACAAATTGCTGTAGATGCAGTTAGGGCATGGAAAACTTTACAGGGGCATGGAGACTTACAAGGTCAATTATCTAAGGTAATACAAGGAACTAATGAACCTTACGCTGAATTTGTAGATAGACTTATTCAGTCAGCCTCTAGGATATTTGGTAATACAGAACAGGTAATGCCATTTATAAAACAACTGGCTTATGACCAAGCAAATCGTTGCTGCAGAGAGGTCATTAGACCATGGAGACATGAAGATTTAAACACATATATTAAATTATGTAGAGACATTAATGAACAAGGGCAAGTCTTAGCAGCAGTACAACAGGCTTTAGATGCCAGGCCAAAAACATGCTATAATTGTAATCAAACAGGACATTTTAAAAGGAGTTGCCCCATAAGAGGAGGGTTTAACAAAGCTGGGTATCAAAGGAATAGAATACCGGGTATTTGCCCACGATGCCATAGAGGGAAACATTGGGCTAATGAATGCCGTTCTCAAACCACCATAGAGGGTATTCCATTATCAAAAAACGGACAAGGACCAAGTGTTTACCCACGATATCGTGGAGAAAGGTATCAGGCTCCATTGCCAAAAAACGGACTAGAGGGCCCAATGCCCCGGGGCCCAAAACCACAAATATATGGGGCAATGGAGGAACCCAACAGCACCATCAAGGTAGTGCCCAGGACGCATTATCCATTAAATCCCTCATCAGACAAACTAGAGGGAGCGCAGGGCTGGACATCTGCGCTTCTGCCAGAGCAGTACTAACTCCAGAGATGGGAGTTCAAATCATTCCCACAGGAGTAAAAGGACCTCTTCCCCAGGGAACAGTAGGCTTATTATTGGGACGCAGTTCTTCTACACTAAAAGGACTTATGATAAGTCCTGGGGTAATTGATCCCGATTATGAGGGTGAAATAAAAATTATAGCTAGTTCTCCAAGAGGTATATCAGTAATTTCACCAGGAGATAGAACAGCACAGTTATTAATAATACCCAGCCTGCATGATAAATTTTCCAGTTGTAATGTAGAAAGAGGTTCCAAGGGATTAGGCTCCACAGGTGTAGATTGGGCTATGCTGTCTTTAAATTTAGATTCTCGCCCAATGCTAAAATTAAATATTCAAGGACATGACTTTAATGGGCTGCTGGACACAGGTGCTGACCTCAGCATCATATCTCGTCAAGAATGGCCAAAACATTGGCCATTACAACAAGCCACTCAAACACTTCGAGGCCTAGGAGTGGCGACTAATCCCGATAGAAGCACAATGGTATTAGATTGGAGGGATCCTGAAGGATGTGAAGGAACTATACAGCCCTATGTATTAGATCATCTTCCTGTAAATTTATGGGGACGAGACGTCCTAGATCAATTAGGATTGACATTAACAAATAACATCAATCCTAACGCGCCCACTACTAGGGCTAAACAAGGCTTTAGGAAAGAAAAAAGATTAAGAGAACAAGAACAAGGTATGACAGCACCTATTCAAATAGATCAAGAAATAAATAGACATGAATTGGGTTTTCAGAAAGGGCCACTGAGACAATCAAAATTACTTGGAAATCAGAAAGACCAGTGTGGGTTCCTCAGTGGCCCCTGACTAAAGAAAAGATACAAGTAGCCCATGACTTGATCAGACAACAATTAGCGGAAGGACATATACAACCTTCCATATCCCCCCATAATACTCCCATTTTTGTCATTAAAAAGAAATCTGGTAAATGGAGATTATTACAAGATTTAAGAGCCATTAATAATGAGATGGTTATGGGACCTGCTCAATCAGGGATTCCTCAATTGTCTGCTTTACCAAAAACCTGGCATGTTTTAGCTATAGATATTAAAGATTGTTTCTTTTCAATTCCAATTCATCCCGAGGATAGTCCACATTTTGCATTTACTATCCCTGCACTAAATCATGAAGGTCCTGATCAGAGATATGAATGGAAAGTACTCCCTCAAGGGATGGCTAACAGCCCAACTATGTGTCAAATTTATGTTAATAAAGCAATCCAGCCACTTAGAAATCAAAATCCTGAACTACAAATATTTCACTATATGGATGATGTGTTATTGGCACATAAAGATAAAAACACATTACTAGAATGTTATGCCACACTTACAAACTTATTGAAAAATTATAATCTAGAGATAGCAATAGATAAAGTACAATTAAATCTTCCAATTAATTATTTAGGAGTTCTATTATCCTCAACCATGGTCCGTCCACCAAAAATTCAAATACGAGTAGATCAACTCAGATCACTTAATGACTTTCAAAAGTTATTGGGAGACATAAATTGGATAAGGCCTTATCTAGGCATACCAACAGGAGAGTTAGGACCTTTATTTGATATTCTAAAAGGTCCATCAGATCCAAATTCACCCCGCATGTTAACGCCTGAAGCAAGAAAGACATTAAAAATCATTGAAACATATATGGAAAATATGCATTTGGATAGAATTGATATAAGTTTGCCTTTATTATTTATTATACTACCAACAAAAAATATTCCTACAGGAGTATTTTGGCAGGAAGGTCCATTATTGTGGATACATTTATCTTATTCTCCTAACACTATTCTTACTAGATATCCTGAGGCTATAGGACAATTGATACTCAAAGGAATAAAAGCAGCTAAGGGAGTATTTGGGATTTCTCCCAATAAAATTATTACTCCATATACTATGGATCAAATTGATGAGTTAGCTAATGAGTTAAATACTTGGGCAATAATCATGTGTAAAACTAGTGTTTCATTTGATAATCACTTACCATCTAATCCTTTGTTGTCTTTTTGGTCTAAGCATCCTGTAGTTTTTCCAAAAATGACAAGAAAAACCCCTATCATAAATGCTCCAAATATATTCACTGATGGGTCAAACAATGGTACAGCAGCAGTAGTTACTCCTGATCAAACTTTTACATTTTTAGTACCCAAGCAATCAGCTCAAAAGGTAGAGCTTAATGCAGTATTACAAGCTTTTATGATGTTTAAAGATTCTGTATTTAATTTATTTTCTGATAGTCAATATGTAGTTAATGCTATAGTATCCCTTGAAGATGCTGGTAGGATTTCACCTTCTTCTACTGTTTTCTCTTTGTTTTCCGCTATACAAAGTCTAATCTGGGACCGAAAAGATCCATTCTTTATAGGTCATATCAGGGCACATACAGGATTGCCTGGAGCCCTTAGTATGGGCAATGAACTAGCAGATAAATCTACACATGACATACATATTTTCTCCACAATAGAAGAAGCTATAAATTTTCATAAAAGGTTCCATGTCAATGCTAATACTTTACAAAAACGTTTTAAAATAACTAAAGAACAAGCCAGACATATAATAAAACAATGTCAAAATTGTGTGACATTTTTACCACAAGTTAATCTTGGAGTCAATCCTAGAGGACTGATACCTATCCATATTTGGCAGATGGACGTCACACACTTGCCAGAATTTGGAAAATTAAAATATTTACATGTTACAGTTGATACCTCTTCCGGATTTTTGATGGGCTCCCTTCATGCCGGAGAAAAAACTAAAGATGTTATAGCTCATTGCTTACAAAATTTTGCCACTGTGGGCGTTCCAAAACAGTTAAAAACGGAAAATGGTCCTGGTTATACTTCCACCTCTTTTAAACAATTTTGCTCATCATTTGGCATTACTCACATAACAGGAATTCCATACAATCCACAAGGACAAGGCATAGTTGAAAGAG
Organism: Spermophilus citellus; assembly: GCF_964194105.1. NCBI lineage: Eukaryota > Metazoa > Chordata > Mammalia > Rodentia > Sciuridae > Spermophilus > Spermophilus citellus. The sequence goes on from NC_138185.1 coordinate 165,293,123, forward strand.
CTCATCAAACTATTAAAATGTACTTATTAAAACAAAAGGAGGGAATTGGAAAGGGGTATATATCCCCCAAAGATAAACTTAAAATAACCCTTTTTACTCTAAACTTTTTAAATTTGGATTCATCGGGACTTAGTGCTGCGGAAAGACATTTGTACCCAAAAAATGTACATAAGCCTAAGGTACTTTGGAAAGATATTCTAACAGGACAATGGAAAGGCCCGGATCCAGTGATAGTCTGGAATCGGGGCGCTGTCTGTGTTTTCCCACAGGATGAACAGCAACCGATTTGGATTCCAGAGAGATTAACTAAAACAATTTCTACAGAAAAAGAAGATGATTTGACTCAAATCCATAACAGCTGACATCCAGAGCTCCAGCTTGGCTATTCTTACATCTGCGACAGTGATTAACCAAGGTGTTTTTTTTTTTTCAATATCTATTTTATTATTGCATTTTTCCCACATCATAAAGTTCTATTTTAATTTTGAGCTCATACAAACCTAGGTTAATGTTTTCTGATCAGTTTTATTTTTTGACTGTGTTTTATTTTTTTGACTGTGGAGTTTTTAAACATTGCAATGGAGATTTCACCTAGGTATAGTTACAAGGCCTTTATTTACTATTGTCTTATGTGTTGTATGTTGTGTGCACACTTCTGTTTTGTGTTGTATGTCTGTATGTGTGTATGTCCATATTTCTTATATGAGGAGCGCTCATGAAAAAATGGATCCGAATTTTTTCTTTATTCACGTGATTTATATGGTTTAATTTAAATTAGGTAAACAGCTGTTAAGGATTGTTTTTAAAGGAGTTTAACAGATCTGTTTGTTTACTTTCACCTTTCCTTTTCATTATATTTAATAATTCTGTTCAGGATAATGTCTCTTTAGCATCATTGCCAGAATTTCCATCTCCATCCCAATTCCGGTGAAGACTGAAATAAAACCAAACTACAGCTTCTATGATAGCTATCACAGTAAACTGTATAAACTGATGCATCAATGAATATAACTCAACAAGTAATGCTCAATCAAGGACTTGATTTACTTTGGGAGGAAATGGACATATTGATAGACTCCTCCAATTTGAACTGCTTGCAGAACTTGCTTGGACTATATATCAGTTGCATACATTGTGAAATATCATCTGGTGCACCGAATTGTGGTACTGCTGGCATATCTTTGCTGATGGTGTCACCAGTGATGCAATTTCCTTGCCAGCTCACCCCATGTTTATTGTGGTAATACTGGCATATCTTTGCTGATGGTGTCACCAGTGACGCAATTTTTCCAAAGGAGCCATCAATTGGCTTGGTGTCGTGGCATTTCTGTATCCTCCTCCCTTCTACTAGTGATGGTCTAAAATTTGGGGGCCAACAGAGGTGAGGCAAAGAACCTCACCCCCCCACTGGCACCAAGGCTAAATTTGGGGGCCAACAGAGATGAGGCAAGAACCTCACCCCCCCACTGGTGCATAGGCCTATCCACAAGCATGGCTGAATGCTGGACCGGTAGTCAGTGACGGGTTGATCTGATTACAGTGGATTCAACCTAAGACAGGAAGCTGACGCCTAAATGTCAGTTCTCCCATGACGGGTAAGAACCATATGTTAAATTGGACAACCTACCAGGCACGGTCCCTAGCCACATTGCTTGTTGCTTAATTAAACAGAAGGGGGCAGATGCTAGGAGCCACAAGCAAATATACGATGTATGGCACCTTTGGTTGTAAAGTGACGCCAGCTAGCCACTGAGATGATTATGTTAAGATTTACATTCATATGGAAATTGGACTCCCGCTGTTCACCTTGGCCTGCTACCGGATTCATGTTACGGGACTCATGGAGAGTTCCCATTGGTTGGGGAAGGATAGTAGGAGGGAATTCCAGGGGAGGTCCGGGGGACCCCCGGTTCCGGGGAACGCGCGGTTCTGGTGGAGGCCCGCGTGGGAGGACCGGGTTTGGCTTGCCGGTGCCTACAGAGTCTTGGCGGCTTTTTCAAAATAAAGTTTTGTTCCTACTTGAGTGGCTCGTGATTCTGTGCCCAGCCAAGACTGCGGCATAAACACAATGGAATCTCAGCAATAAAAGAGGGATTATTATAACAACATAAAGTCAGATATCAAGTCCTGTGGAGGGAAAATAATTATAATTATTGTGATTTTGAAATTTTATAGGATTATGCTATGGAATAGATGTCATTCAGGCCACAACATTATCCAGCTGAGCCCATACTGTACCATCATGGAAATTGAAGAATTCTGTATCTCTAAAAGCACTAATTGTAAATGAACACCATTTTTGAAGCCTTCTCCCAGAGGGTGGGGTTTTCATTCCTACTGAAAAGATATAGACAATAAATTACAAGTATCCTCCGAGTTTTTTTATTGGTTCTTTTTAGTTATACATGACAGTAGAATCCATTTTGATATAGATGAATATATATTTTATTCTAATCAGAACCCCATTCTTGTGGTATTCACTGTGTATCTATGTATGTACATAGGAAAATGTACATGTATGTCATTTTCATGTCAGGTTCATTCCACTGTCTTTCCTTTTCCTATCTCCCTTCCCTTCACTTCATTCCCCTTTGATCAATCTACTGAATTTTACCACCCATTTCTTGTGGTTTAGCATCCACATATCAGCAAAAAGCATCTGACCTTTGGCTTTTGGGGAGTGGCTTATTTCATCTGGCATGATAGTCCCCAGATCCATCCATTTACTACCAAATGTCACAGTCATATTCTTAATGGCTGAGTGATACTACATGATGTATATATACCATGTTTTCTTTTTCATTCATTTGTTGAAGGGCACCTAGTTTGGCTCCATAGCTTAGCTATTGGGAATTGAGCTGCTATAAACATTGATGTGGCTGTGTCACTGTGATATGATGATTTTAAGTCCTTTGGATATATATATATCAAGGAGGGAGACAGCCTCTTCAACAAATGGTGCCGGGAAAACTGCAAATTCTTATGTAGTAGAAAGAAATTTAACACCTATCTCTCACCCTGCACAAAACTCAACTCAAAGTAGATCAAAGACCTAGGAATTAGATCTTCAGAAACCCTGCAATTATTAGAAGAAAATGTAGGCCCAACACTCCAACATGTCAGCTCAGGAACTGACTTCCTTACAAGATTCCTACAGGGCAATAAGTAAAAATTTTTTAAATCAATAAATGGATGGCATCAAACTAAAAAGATTCTTCACAGCAAAGGAAACAATCAGGAGGAGCCTGAAGAGAGGGTCTACAGAATGGGAGTAAATCTTTGTCACCCACACCTCAGATACAGTGTTAATTTCCAGGATATACAAAGAACACAAAAAACTTAACACTGAAGACACAAATAACCCAATCAATAAATGGGCAAAGGAACAGAGCAGACAATTCTCAAAAAAAGAAATACAAATGGTCAACAAATATATGAAAAAGAACTCAACATCTCTAGCACTTAGAGAAATGCAAATTAAAACTATATTGAGATTTCATCTCACATCAGTCAGGATGGCAATATCAAGAATACAAGTAACAATAAATGTTGGTGAGGATGTGGGGGAAAAGGTACACTCATACATTGTTGGAGGGACTGCAAAATTGGTGCAACCATTCTGGAAAGTAGTATGGAGATTCCTCAAAAAACTAGGAATGGAACCACCATTTGACCCAAATTTTAAATTTTTTTTGTACTAGGGATTGAACCCAGGGGCAGTTTACCACTAAGCCACATCCCCACCCCTTTTTATTTTGAGAGAGGATCTGACTAAGTTACTTAAGGTCTTGCTAAATTGCTTAGGCTGGCCTTGAAATTATAATCATCCTGCCTCAGCCTCCTGAGTCAATGGGATTACAGGTGTTGTGCACCACCTTGCCTGGCATCCATCAATTTTCTTCTTCTTCTTTTTTTTTTTTTTTTTTTTGTGTTGCTGGGATTGAACCTGGGGCCTTGTGCATACTAGGCAAGTTTTCTACCACTGAGCCACATCCCCAGCCCCCATAAACTTTTTTTTTCCCAATGGTAGCGGGGATTGAACTCAGGGGCATTCAATCACTGAGCCACATCCCCAGCCCTATTTTGTATTTTATTTAGAGATAGGGTCTCACTGAGTTGCTTAGGGCCTCACTTTTGCTGAGGCTGGCTTTGCACTCACAATCCTCCTGCCTCAGCCTACTGAGCCTCTGGGATTATAGGCGTGCACCACTGCACCCAGTACCCCATCAACTTTTTGATTTTTGCTTTTCTGTAGTGCTAGGGATTGAACCCAGGGCTTTTGCATATGAGACAAACATTGAGCCACATCCCCAGCCCCTCCCCCCATCAACTTTTGAATCACTTGCTAGCTACCAATGTGGACATAAAGATGTAAAAGATTCGATTTCTGCTCTTTAAGGGTTCACAGTCTTTTGCATTACTTTTGCAGCCTGAGGTTTGAAAATGAGGATATATAAAAATCAAAACCAAACCACAGTCATAGTGATGGTTCAAATGATAAAATAATTAATCAGATTGCTTCTAACATACTTCAATACTCAAGAATTTGGAAGACCTACTAGAAACTATCCATTTACTGCATGATATATGCAGGAGGAAATACTGAGGCTTAAGAAAATTCTTGATAAACAAGTATATTATAGTTTAGATATGAAGTATCCTTTAAAATTTTGAGTGTGGAACAATACAAGAATGTTCAGAGGTGAAATTATTAGATTATGACCGCTTTAACCTAATAAGTGGATTAATCCACTGATATTGATTAACAACAGGCAGGGGGTGGCTGGAGGAAGTAGGTCACTGGTGACATTAAGTTTGGGGTTATTAAGTTTCTAAGTGTAGTTCTTCTGCTTCCTGATCACCATGTCCTGAGTTTCCTTCCTTTGCCACAACCTTCTTCCATGATGTTCTTCCTCACCTTGGGCCCAGAGCTGTGGAGTTTATTTACCGTGGACCAAACCTTTGAAATTATGAGCCAAAATAAAGTTTTCTCCTCTAAGTTGTTCTTGTTGGGGGATTCTGGTCATACAAAGCTGACTAAAATGAATATATGATGAGACTGAGAACAGAGTTTAATAGAGCTAAAGGCAGAGAAAAAGCAAAATTATTTTGCATTCATGAAAATTAAAAATGGAAAATGGAGACTAAGAGGAGGGTAAATTCAATCTGGAAATGTCTGAGGAACTTTTAGGAACAGCATTATATATCCTGAAATTATACATTGTTGGCACAAATGAAATGAAAATTCCTTTATTTCCCTAATCTTTAATAAAGTCTTCTAGACACACACCCTACAGAGTAAGACTGTTTTGAGTGGAAAGAAAAAAAAAAGAGGCTGAACTCAACATCTGGTTTAATGAATAATAATCAGGTTAGCATAGTTATAATAATTACTTATTATAATTAAAAAGTAAGTAGTAATTACTTGTTAATAAACACTCATGTGTCAAGAGGTATTCTAAGCTCTTTACATATACTGATATTTAAATGCTTTATAGTAATTTATTTAATAATTCAATTTTATTTTTTTTTGTACCAGGGTTTTAACCCAGGGTGCTTAACCACTGAACTATATCCCCAGCCCTTTTTATTTTTTATTTTGACACACACAGTCTCACTAAGTTGCTTAAGGCCTCACTAAATTGTTGAGGCTGATTTTGAATGCATGATCCTCCTTTGACATGACTAGGAAAGTTCCTGATGACCTTCATGATGCCAAATTCAACAATCAACTCTGCTGTCTCTTCTCACATAGTCTCAGAGCATGAAATACAGGTGGAAACATTCTCCCTGAAAAATTTCATGTCCTTGACATGCATGCATGATGTCATTCCATGATAAACTTTGTGTGGGATTGTTTTTATCCTGATTTTTTTTTTTTACTTATGCCTCCTTTGTAGCATATATTCATTTGTTCAGGTTGTCACCTTGTTATTTTAAAATTTATTCTGTAGTGCTCTTGCATGTTAGGCAAGCATTCTACCATTAAGCTAAACCCTCATTCCAGGTTGTCATCTTAAGAATAGATTTTGTACTTTGTTTCTATAGTCTGCCATTTACTAATATACCATAAAGAGCAAGTCACAATAAAGTTCCCAACACAACAGACTTTTGGCTCTGAAGCTTAGTTCATACTGTTGCTCTTCCTGAATGTCTGTCCAAATAACCTTCTAAAAGTAATATTACTCCTTTTCAAAGTTAACTCCCAGGAGAATCAACTACTTCCTCCTCTGCACTCCCTATGCCATGTTCTAATTAATGTCTTTCAAATCCCTACAATGTTCAGTTTCACTGACTGCTTTATACATGTGCTTTCACCTCAAGACAGATCCTTGAGTACATGAAATGTGTCTGATTTTTGGTGGTTCTGAGACCCAGCTCAATGCCCAATACTCAGTAGCCACCTAATTAATACACAGGAAACACAGTCATGTACACCTTAAAGATGTGATATATTCAGGGAAATCCATCACTAGCTGGTTTCATCATGGTGGAAACTTCAGAGTGCACTTACACAAACCTAGGTGACATAAGTTAACCACTCAACATGGCCTTTTTTTTTTTTTGAGGAATGTGAACAAAAAATTTATTTGCTCATTTCTTGCATTTGAAGTACACTTCGATGACATCCTTGGCCTGAGATTCTTTGCCATAATCCTTAACAACTACACAACTGCAACCAACCACTTTACGGGGCTTGCCCTCTCAGTCAATTTTACAGAGGCCTACCCATTCTCCTAGTTTCTTGTTGTCATCGACCTTAATTAGATTGATTTGATGTTCAGCACAAAAGGCCTCCACCAATTTGACATACATAGGCTCATTACAGTTGGATGCAAGTACACAGAGATGGGCCTGGCGCACAATTCCTCAAAGTTCAACATGGCCTTTTGATACAAACAAAAAACCTGGAAGTCAAGAAATCTATGAGGCTACTGTCAGAATAGAACAGTATACTCTTTTAGAGTTAACTATATTTTTTAATAAGTAGGAGTACACTCTAATGATAAAAAGTATAGTATAGTAAATACAAATAGTAACATGGTCATTTATTATCATTATCAAGTATTATGTAGTATACATACCCATATGTGCTATGTTTTTATCAGATTGGCCAGGTTTATTTACTAACATGTTAATAGTGTGCTGCACCACAATATTTGACAGCTATGATTTCACTAGGAGGTAGAAATTTTTCAGCTCCATTATAATCTGATCACCATCATATATGTCATTATGTGGCATAACACTATACATGAAGGAATGTGTAGTTCTCTGGCCTTCCAATCAAAGCCCTGATAGTTTACTAGGTTCTCCTTGTGGTGGGTTCCCAACTTTTTCTTCTCACCTTGTACCTGCAACAAAGTCATAAATGCTGCTCAATCTCTCAATATCTCAGGCACCTCTTCCAAAACTGGACACACTTCCAGGAGAAATTAATACAAAACTCCACACTCAAGTCTTGGAATTCCTTTTCTTTTCTATATTCTCAACCTAATACTTAATTCTCTAGTTCATTGTATCTGTAGCCTTCAAGCAGATTTTTAATTCAAATTTTACCTAACTTTTTAGTTTTCTTAAGAATTTGATTTGCATTACCTAGTCTATCTCCTATTGACAGTGGAAGTCCTATAGTCATTTCTTGCCAGTTTCTCCAACTCCACTACAGATCCCTTCCTGGGAAGGCCTGTGTCTTGTTCATTTTTGTAACACCAGTAAGATGCTTTATAAATGTTTTTAATCAGTCTAATTTCTTGCTTTCAAGATGGAATCGATCCTGGGTAGTTTAAGTTGCTCACAGAATCTGGGAAAGCTGAAGAGCCAATTATGGGGATTATAAATCCAGAAGTAATCCAAGTTCCACAGGTGGTCATGGGTAGACACAGATGCCCATGGGCAGTAGGCCCAGACACTGCAGTCTATATCATCAAAGTGAGCATTGATGTTAAATCTGCTCCTGGGCAAAGTGGAAATCCTGGGCTGCTGAACAGAAGAACTGAAAGAAAAATGAACGGAAGGAAGAACTGGGAAAGCAAAGAAAGGGAGGGCAGGATAAGGGTACAATAAATTTTGGCTGCTTCTGTGAAGGAATTGATAATGGGAATTTAATCTATTCTCAATGTTAAAAAGTGAAGTAGAAATCCTGTAGAACTAGGAAGTGGGTTTCTAGATTCATTACAAAGTGAATCTTAATATGTCCAAGGAATAGATGATATAAGAAAATAAAATGATCCAGAAGACAAATGTACTGTGAGCCCATTTTTTCCCTGCCCTGGATACCCTGCTTAAGAAGACCATGATCCAGTCTACATACTTTTCTTTTCAAAAATCTCCGTGCTCCTTCTCTGTCATTATCTGCTGAGCCATTCAGACTCTACTACTTACAAAAGGATGTTTTCAGTAGCTACTATGTGGGCCAAGTGTCTTACCAGCCATTTTGTCAATGCCTTTCAAGTAGAACCAGAGAATTGTTAATTAAAATGATTGTATTTCTCATCTAATTTCATAGACATAGTTTTATAATAAGAATGTTTCTTCAGAAGCCTGGAATTCCCCAAAGGCTTTCATCTGGTTTTTCAGCCAGGTTTTTAACCTGTTCATAAATGCATCAACTCCAAAAACTAAGAAGTAAATCTGAAGAGGCCTGAGGATGACTGATTTTGCCACTTATCCCTGAGGACCTTTTTCTTTTATGAAAACTCACTTTGCTATTTATCTAAAGATCTGCAAAAAATAAGAAGCAAAGAAAATATTATTCAGACACCAGTCCGTTTTATGAAGTTTCTAAGTAGTCTTCCTTCTTTGAACCTTCCAGGGTCTTCCTACATCTGTCTGTTGTATTATGTCTAGAGATTTTTTAGTTGTAAGAGGAAATAGTAGGCAGAAATGGGGATATTTCATTTTGCCCAGGATTAGAAGTCTTCTACTTATACTTTTTTTTTTGTTGTTGTTCCAGGGATTGAATCCAGAAACCCTTTAACCACTGAGCCACATCCTCAGCCCTTTTTATTTTTTATTCAGAGACAGGGTCTCACTAGGTTGTTTACAGCCTTGGTAAGTTGCTGAGTTTGGCTTCAAACCTGTGATCCTCCTGCCTCAACCTTCTGAGCTGCTGAGATTATAGGCATGTGCCTCCACACCTGGCTGCTTATACATTTTTTTAAGGGAATGGGTACTATTCTAACACAGACATATCACAATATACATACTCCAGAGTTATTTTTACAGTCATGTACAGATTATCTTCTTTTTTCTTCAAAATTACAAACAGTATTGTAAAGAACATTTGGATATTTACAGAGATGGAAATATTAAGTCAAAGGGATAGTCTTAAATTTTGATATTTATTAAATTGATATCAAATTAATACCAATAGTGAATAAGTATGTATATTTTTGCACATTTTCATTAACACTACACATTATCAAATACTTTAATCTTTGCCAGAATAATTTGTAGAGAATATTATTTGGCTAGGGTTGTAGCTCAGTGGTAGAGTACTTGCCTAGCATGTGTGAGGCACTGGGTTCAATCCTCAGCACCACATAAACAGAAATAAATAAAATAAACATATTTTTTTCCATCTACAACTAAATATATATGTTTATATATATATATTTAGTTGTAGATGGAAAATTTATATTTTAAAGAAATTATATTAAAAAATTTATATTAAAGAAATTTATATATATATGTGTATATATATATATATTTCTTTAATTGAATTGCTTTGGATATTATTGAAATTGAAGAGAATCTAAGGTTTAAATGGTAACTTACAGATGGTTTTATATTTATTCATGTATTTAGTGAATAAATGTATATACTATATATATAATATATAAAACATATAATATATGCTATTTTGATGGGAGGTACTGGAGACTGAACTCAGGGGCACTCAACCACTGAGCCACATGCCCAGCCCTATTTTGTATTTTAGAACAAACCACTGCAGGCAAAATAGCAGTTTCCTGGGTCTCACTGAGTTGCTTAAGGGACTTGCTTTTGCTGAGACTATCTTTGAACTCGCGATCCTCCTGCCTTACCCTCCCCAGCTGCTGGGATTACAGGAGTGTGCCACCGTGTCCTGCTAATATATACCATTAATGTAAATATATAAAATATATAACATGTATTAAATATGCAATATATAACATAAAATATAACATGCAACATAAATATCTCTGGAAAGCAAACATGTTATTTTACATGGCCAAAAAAGAATTAAACCCGAAGATGGAATTAAGAATTTTTTTGTTTTGTTTTTGGTACTGGGATTAAACCTAAGGGTGCTTAACCACTGGGCAACATCCTCAGGCCATTTTTTTTTTTTATTTAGAGGTAGGATCTCCCTGAGTTGGGTAGGGCTTTGCTAAACTGCTGAGGCTGGCTTTTGAACTTGCTATTCTCCTGCCTCAGCCTCCTGAGTCACTGGGATTGAAAGTGTGAGTCCCTGGGATTGGAGGCATAAGCAGAATTAAGGTTCTTAATGAGTGACCTTAAGACAGGAAGATTATCCTGGACTATCTCGGTGGGCCCCATGTTCACAAGGGTCCTTTAAAGTGGAAAAAGGAGACAAAAGTGGAGATCAGAGTAGATGTGAGAACAATCCAACCTGCTATTAATGCCCTTGAAGATAGAAGAGAGCCATGAGATAATGAATGAGAAACTAGAAAAGGCAAGAAAATGGATTCTCCAATAGATCCTCCTGAAAGGAGCACAGGCGTGGGAATACCTTGACTCTAGCCCAGCGACACCCATGTCAGACCTCTGACTTCCAGAATGTAAAATAATGAATGTGTTGTTTCAAACCACTAAGTTTATGGTAATTTATTGATGTAGCAATTGAAAATTAATATAGTAAGGTGGTACATAGATACTGCAAAACAAAGGGACACAGAATATGGGAAGCACTGCAGGCTGAGGGTATACTAAGGTACATGTGTATGTCTTGGGTTGTAGTTGCCAGTAGAAAGAAGGGTTAAATGAGAGGTGGGAAGAATCAGGAATTCCATTCTTTAGTTGAAACTTTCGCTTAATTACTTTATAGCAAACTCAGGTTAACTAGAATATGAGGGACCTTCTCTCTCTGGCCCTATGTCCCACACTAGGAGACCACCAGAGCAATTCCAAAATCTTTGTTACATAAAAAATCTTATGTGGCTATCAATATAAAATTCAACTATATGATAGTAATGTTCTTCCAATGGTGAAAAGCAATATTGGCACGACAGAAAAATTATTAGTTGGAATTCAGGAAACAGGGTGCTTTTTATGAAGGACTGGCAATCTGTTAATGGACACCAGGGAAATGCCAATAAATTGATATTACATGTATCATCAAAATTACAGAAAGACAGGAGACATGCTGTGTTCTATCTTCTGATTAGTTGTTAAAGTTGGAAAAGCCAGATTACTTTTCTTTTTTCAAAGATTCACTTGCTAGGGTAAGAGCTGAGTAGACCTACTGTTAACAAGTATTTAAAGTGGCAAATGCTATTTTGCCTGCAGTGATTTGCTCTGTCTTTATGTTGGGGTATAGCTGATAAAAGATTCCTTTTCCTCTTCCCATTATAAAAAATAATGGGAAGAGGGAAAGGAAATACCATTGATATGGGAAAACCTTGATTCCTATAAAACAGCAGAGATATGAAATTGAAACTAATTTACAAATATTGTTGGTTTTTGGAAAAGCAATATCTTTCTATGTGTAAACACAACACACATGTACACATGCAAATATTTTCTCACATATGTATATATATGGCAGATAGTATTTTCCAAAATTATCTTCTATCCCATTTTCTCTTATGCTAGGTGACCGTGCCATTCTGCCATCAAAAAATTAGTACTTTTTCTTTTTCTTCTTCTTCTTTTTTTTTGTACTGGGGATTGAATGGTATACTTTACCAGTAAACTTTATCCCTAGCCTTTTTTATTTTAAAATGGTCTCACTATGTTGCTTAGGGCCTTGCTAAGTTGCTGAGGCTGGCCTCAAACTTGTGATCCTCTTGCCTCAGCATCCCAAGTCACTGGGGTTACAGGCATGTACCACCACACCAACCTAAGAGATGGAGTCTTAATTCCCTTCCAAATCTAGTCTTAACGGTTTGCTTGTAAAAGAACACAGCAGAAATGAACTTGGTTATTTCTGAGACCAGGTAAAAATTTTTTAAACAAATAAATAAAAAGAAAAAGAAGCTTTCACTTGGTTCATATAGAACTCAGTATCTAGATATTACTTCCCAGAATGCTTCCTTTGGAAACCCAGAACATTAAGAGGAGCCTAAGCCACTTGGAGAGGCCAAGATTAGGTGTCAGCCTAGGAACTAAATATGTGCATGAATTTGCCTCAAGATAATTCTGGCCCCTGTTTATTATAATACTTCCACCCACTGAGTAGAAAATACAAAGATCTGAGTAGAGATATAAGACATGCCTGAGTGAGTGGGGAAAATAAATAGGCATTACAGAGACATTTGAGACACAGATTAAGACTTTAGGTAGTGGTGTCTGCAAGATATAAAGAATAAAGGACTTGGAAAAGAAACCAAGTTTGGTTATTATACATGTGGAATCAGAAGTACCTAGGATGGAGTACTGAAAAATACAAGTTAATGGACAAAGAAAATCATAAATGAAAACGAGAAAGAGCTGCAAGCTAGCAAAACAATGGATGCACAACAGTTTTTATAGGACAGAGGTTTTCACAAAGCAGGAAGTGACACTGGTAGCACATACTATAATACAGTCAGATGGAACATGAGCAAAATACTTAGAAAGTGATGAGTCACTGATAATATTAACTGAGAAAATTAGTAGAAAGAAACTGAACTAGAAAATCCATTTTTTTCCAAATAGACTTATCAGAGAAGGAAAGAAGAAAATTATTAGCATATACCTGTTACTTTAAAACTCTCTCTGTATGTCATTGTGTAAAGATTACTAATATTTACCAAAGGAAATAGTCTAACATGAAGATGTGACTGTTATTATGCTATGTACAATAATATACTGTTTTTCACCTAAGATTCCTACCTGGGAAAAAACTCATTACTTGAGTTCATGCTCTCAAAAAGTCCTGAGGAGTTTAAGAATATTGAATTGAACACTTTCTGTATACCTTGACTCCAGTTGTGCCAACAAATTAATTGGTGTATTCTACAGGACACCTAAGATAAGGCTTACAATCCTTCTGAAAGTAGCACTGTTTTGTGTTTGAAATGAAGTGGCCTTTATATTTGGCCTTGTCAGTACAATTGAACTTCGACTGCAAGGCCTAATTCCTGTTCCAAAGCTTAATCCAAAATGTAGAAAACTGAGGATTGCAAAAGCCAACAACTTGCCTAAGTTCACAGAGCAAATACAGAAAGTTGTTTGTAGTCCAACTCAGGGATGGCTGATTCCAAGGCTTTTTTTTTTTTTTTCCTTTTTCATCTTTACACCATAGTCAACCTGCATGCTCTTAATTAACAAAGAGAGAGAGTTCCTATTTTGAGTAGCTCAATATACAACAAGACACAACACACAAAGAACAAAGTCTAAGATCATACGAACAGAACAGTATGTATACAAATAAACAATAACACAGCTATCACTTTGGGAGGCCCTACCATTTGACAAGACACTGGGCTAAACACTTCATGTGTGGTTTCAAATGTGAAATACAAATTAAGCACATTTTACAAACTAAGAAACCGATGCGCAGGAGATGTCCAATATAAGGAACTACATTTGGTTCAGTGATCAGAGAAATGTCAAGTGATAAGAAAAATGCAGACTTTGTAACCGGCCCGAGTTGGGTTGAAATCAGGCTCTAATGTCGGTTTAATTTTGTTATCTCCTACAAGTCTCTCACTCTCGAGGAGAAAGAGAACCATCTAAAAACTCCACATCCATGGAGGCCAGCATCCCTCACCTTGCCCTACACATTACCTACAGGTCCCAGGTCCCTCCATCCTGCCCAGCAGGAGGCCCCACCCCTTCCGGAGTCCTGCCCCGTACTTCTAGAGCCTCCTCGCTCTCACCTCTCCAACCGGTCACAATTCTAGGGCCTCTGTAGCACAGGACCTTGGTCTAGCGCAAGGCGCACAGCACCCTGGGTGCAAACGGGACTAAATCCCCAGCTGGCGGGATACCTGCCTAAGAGGCTCAGCGGGACCCGCCAAGTCTCAGCGACTCAAGCTTGCCCCAGGAGAAGGAAGTCAAGGGCCTCCGGCCTTTTCTGGGCCAATCGGGGCCCAGTCCCCTCCTGATACGCCTCCGCCAGGCAAAAGCAATCGATCCGTCCTCACACACTCCTGCGTCCGCCCCGGAGCTGGGGCTTCGGATCCGAAACAAGGTGCACTATTGGGGTTGCGGGGCTTGAATCTGTTTCGCTATCACCATCAAATTGATATAGAAGTCCGTACCTCCCACATTCTGGGTCTTGACTACTGTCTTCTTAGAATGTTCCCTGACGCAGCCATTCGATAGAATCAGCTTAAGGGGGAAAAAGTATTTTGAAACTAGTACTCTAGCCTCTTACGAAGTCTACTTGAGGGATAGAAAATTTTCCAAACTAATTAAAAAGAAAAACTTTTCTAATGCTGAGAAAGATGAGGCTGAATGGTAACCAGATATCGTCTTCCCATCAGTGAACTGTTAATGCAAATGCTTACATTGTGAGAGGATAGCCTGTCATCTTCAATCATTTGGAAAGGCTTATTTTTCACTCATTTAACCACGAAGCAGCCCTCCCTTTTTTTTGCGTGTCACTGGAAAGAGCAAGGAGACTCAAGAAGTATTGGGCAGGACTTCCTGAAGAAGCTGGCACCTAACAAGCTCACAAATGAAGTACAATGTTAAGAAACAGCCACATACGTCATTTGTCAGGATGAGTGTCACCGATCAAGCACTATTTGATCTGACATGGTCATAGAGGTTTCAGGGAACATAGAGTATCATCTCTCATGCTTTATTTCTGAAATCCTTCTACCTCTCCGAAACCTTCCTGTTTTAATCCCTTGTCTTTCCACTAGACAAAGTAGCTCCCTATGGAGCTCAAGAGGAGAAATTCCAGAACTCTACACTATGGACTGCAGGTCAAATACAAAGGAAAGAAAAGCAAACTTCATTGTGATTCTCAATTCTATCTTGACACTGTTGAAAACTAAGAGATATAAAGATAATGGGATTCTCCTGCTTTTGACTATAGTGTTTGCTGATTTCCTTAGCAAGTAACTTTAACACCCTTTGTAATGTAACTTCGACCTGTCTACTACTGTCTCCCATTCACTTTATACTATATTCTAGAGGAAACAGTGTTGCCTGAGTTTTCCATGAATTTCCACAACTTCAAAATACAGCTCCAGGGGCTGGGGTTGTGGTCAGTGGTAGAGTGCTCTCCTAGTATGCTTGAGGCGCTGAGTTCCATCCTCAGCACCAAATGTAAAATGTAAAATAAAGATGTTGTGTCCACTTAAAACTAAAAAATAAAATTTTTTTTTTAAAAATACAGCTTCAGGGAAATCAGGTTCATGAAGACTTTACCTACTCTGCAGGCAATGTAAACCACTACCACCTCAAAGCCTTTGACTCATATATCACAAAGTACTTATCATATTCTATCATTTTTAATGTATAAATCAGTGCCTCAACTAGAGTATAAGCAATATGAAAATAGGAGAGAATCTTGCTCTCTGAATCCCTAGCACTTAGGAAAGCCCCTAAACTATGATAAATACTGAAGAATGTTCATTTAATGATGTAAATAGTTTTAATAAGAGTCATCTGTCATTGCCTTGATTAACATGATGCTGTGAAGCACTTTACTTGCTTTAAAGCAGTTGGAGTGAGCTGAAGGCAGTGAACTGAGGTATTAAGGCTTCTGGTCCTGTGTTGCCCATTACAAAGGAGTCAGCACTGTTCCAAGTGGGGCCTATTTAACATCCTTGGCATAATTTCTAATGCACAAACATGAGCAATCCCTGCAAAAAAAAAAAAAAAGACTTACTGAATTTTGGGAAGTGTTTATGGAATTTCAGCACAGGATTATTCAAAAGAAACCTCTCCATAGCTGACTCCATAATTGGCTTTGAACTTTACTTTTTTTTTTGCTGCCCCATGCCACATCTCCATATTTTATCAGCTTGCTTCTTTAAAGTGTCATGTAATATCATCTGAAGGAGGCCTTTGGTTCAAATAAAAAACACGCCTCAACCCAGAAACCAGAGAGTTTCTTGTATGATTATGTTATGCTTTTCTCAAAACCTTCCAATGTCCCACCATTCCCTTCAGAGAAAACCAGATATTACAGTGGTCACCAAAGCCTTTGATCTGCACCTTCTCTCCTCCCTTTACCTCTCACTTCATTTTTTTCCTGTTACTCTCCACGTACACACTTGTCTTCACCCCTACTTGCCTCTTATGTTCCTCCAATCATACCTACCTCAAGACCTTTGTACCAAAGATGCCCTCAGCCTGGAGCCTACTTGTTCTAGATATGTATGCACTTTCTTACTTTATATTCTTACTGTTCCTTTCTTCAAATATTTGCTCAAATATCATCTCAATAAAGTCTACCCTTAGCACCTTATTTAAAATGGCAACCTACTGTCCCCCTCTCCCGACACTCTCAACTTCCATTATCTTCACTTTTTAATTTGCCTATAAAATTGACCACTTTTTAAACATATCATATATTTATTTATAATTTAATGTCTAAATCTATGTATACAAATACAATTTCTGTGTGGTTGGGATTTTTTTAAAGAGAGAGAGAGAGAGAGAGAGAGAGAGAGAGAGAGAGAGAGAGAGAATTTTATTTTTTTTTAATTTGCTGCGGACACAACATCTTTGTTTGTATGTGGTGCTGAGGATCGAACCCGGGCCACACGCATGCCAGGCGAGCACACTATCACTTGAGCCACATCCCCAGCCCCTGGTTGGGATCTTATTCTGTTTTTAACATTGTTGCATTTCAAATGAGAGGTTGTTTGGCTCACAGAAGTCACTTAGTAGTTATTGCATTAATTAATCCTTGCCAACTCTTCTCTGCCAGATTTGTCCACCATAGCAGTGCTGAGAATTTTGAGTGTTGAGCATATTCTCACACCAGTATCCAGTGCATGCTTTAGAGTTTTTTTTTTTTTGTTGTTTTTTTTTACCTCCTTCTCCCAACATCTCCCAAATCTGAGGATTTGACTTGTCCAAAAGACTCCCTAGGTCAAGGAAATGCTATTTTCAAACACATAGTAACTTCTGTGCATGGGAGTAAATGTGTCCCCTTCAAGTGTGATAGAATGGTGACTTATGCTGAAGGCAGGCTCAGAGCTATCTCCTAAGACTGCTGTGTCAGATGGCCCATTCCTATGCATCAACCACCAGGGACTGGCTGGTGTGTGTGGGGTGTGTGTGTGTGTGTGTGTGTGTGTGTGTGTGTGTTGTGTGTATGAGCACATGTGTCCATGAGTTAGTATAGTTCCGGAGCAGGTGGTCTAAGGGACCAACAGTAGGATTCTTACTGCCTAGAGGCATCTGACAGAAAGGAGCCCTGTTTTCTTATAATCAATATACCCAGACAAGGAAAAGGGAGCTGAGAAGGAATAGAAGAAAACTGGACAAGAAGCATAAAGGAAGACAAAATAGCTGAAAGAAGGTACTGGAGCCCAGCTCAGACACATGCTAGTAGATTCTCAGAGCATCATATGTGAAAGACTTAATTTTTATTATTAACACATATTAATTGCAAAAACAGTGGGATTCACTGTGATATTTTTATACATGCATCAATCATGTCCTACCCTCTCCCCTGACCTTCTCCAAGCTTTGGCCCTCTTCCTAGTCCTTAATAGTCCCTCTTCTACTTTTAGATCACTAAAAAATTTTGCTTTTCATTGTTACATAAGAGAAAACATACAATCCACAGCTCTTTGGCCTCTGTTTTTGGAGTCCAGGGTTTGTGAGGCTCTGCTGAGCTTCAGGCATTAGGTATTCTTTAGGGAGGAGGCTCCACACAAAGAGGATGCAGTAGCTAATGCAATTCATACAGTCATGTATTTCTCTTTTTTAAAATATCTTTATTTTGTTTATTTACTTTTATGTGGTGCTGAGGATCGAACCCGGTGCCTCTCCAGGCAAGCGCTCTACCCAGTCATGTATTTCTTGACCTCACTGTGCCTAAAGGTTTTTCAGAGAGAAAAACTGAAAATTCATGATTCTGAGACTCCCTGTCAGGGTACTGTCTTAGTAAAAGCTTGACTTCACCCAAGGGTTCTAGTTGCAGAACACTACTGTATTGCATGGTCTTAATACGCCATCTGGTGGTAGGAGAAGTGACTCTTTCCCAGACCAGGATGATTTCTGTTGGGAGCATTACAGAGTAAAGTACATTCTCAAAGCCTGGTCTCTAATTTCACAATCTAAAGGCACACACACAAACATCTTCCATCCAGTGGATTTCTGAAACCACCTGTCCATTCTCCTTCAAGAGCTCTAGTGATACTTCCAACAGGCTACAGGACAAAACAAATTAGAGACTTTTTTTTTTAAAGCCTGGATTACCTGAAGCAATGTCTATATATCAGAATATCCGTCAGCAGACTTTTATTGTACTAATTCATAACAATCACCACTCATTACTAGCTATCCCTTATTACTTGCCTCCTCACTGAGTTTTATGCACACTCCACCAAGGTGAACTGATATATACAACTATACAAGTCCCATTCACAGATGAGGTAAGATTCAAAAAGGTTATATAGTTTGTCTGATACTACAAAGTTTCTAAATGATAGAATCGAGTCCAATCATTCTCTTTTTCTTTAAAAAAATCCTAATTCAGGTCTACCAATTTTACCAGTTTGGTTTTCCACTGAATTTTGATGTTTACAGAAAAGAGACATTGAAGATAGTTCAGATAGAACTCTCCACATAGGATTAACTGCTACAAGTTGGATAGCCTGCTAAGTATGACATTTTGATTACTTGATACTAAAAATGCTTTCCCATTTTGTATTAACAATAGCTAACATCTATCAAATGTTTTCTACATGCCAGTCACTATTCTAAGAACTTTATAAAATTAACTCATATCCACCTTACAATGTTGCTATTATTACTATTCCTATTTTCACTTGAGGAAAATGAGGCACCATGGAGTTGAATAATTTTCCCAAGATAACTATTCCCATTTATATTCCATTTGTAGAAGGTAACTTTCCTTACTATGTTATATTCAGAGGATATGGGGATGGATGCTGGTTTACAGGAGCTGAAGAAAATATGAAGTTTTCTACCTATTAATGAGTTTGGGAGAAGAGTGTGGGAGAGAGTAACATTGGAGGGTACTGGTTACAATGAGTAAAGTTCCAGAAACAGAAAAAAAGATCCATCAAGAGCCCTATATAGGGAAATGGCCAAGTGAGAAGAGAACATGGTACCCATGAGTGGTACAGCATATATGGACTTGGTGGGGAAAAGAAATTGGTAAGGGCATTTGTTGAACTGAGAGTTATATGATGCAGTATAAACTTGTCTCCTCTCTTCCCTATGAAATCTTTAGTAAATTTTACGTTGATTATTAATACTTATGTGTTAGAGCTAAATTTCTTTTAGGGCAGGGAGCTCAAAAGATACTGATGGAACACAAGCAAACAACTACACTTAATTGAAGTGCTCCCAAGAACTCTTGGAGACACAAAAATGTCAACAGCTTAAATGTATGTAGTAATTCCTCATCATCTCTTAGAAAAAACCAGAAAAAGGTAACATTTGTCCAGAAACCACTGTCTTTAGTAGAAAGAGGAGAAAGGAGAAATGGGGTGCAATACTTGGAAAAGAAGAATTCTCTGCCTGAGGCTTAGTCTTAGCAGATCCTAATGCCTCCACTGTGTCTAGGATCCTACTTTCATTCTATAGAGAAAACTAAGTTCAGAATTTGGCTACATGTGGGTAAATTCCCAGCTGCCTTGCTTTTTAGGTCTCATTGTATCAAACAGTGTGCTAACACTCAGCCCTACCCTTTACACCCCAGCTAACGTCCAAATCTAGCCCAATGCCACTTATGCCACGGACTGGTAGGGTTGAAGTATGATTTCTCCTACCCCCACTGCTTTGCTATAGAATGATTGGGATAGTCCCACCATAAATAAAGAAAATGCCAATGTATTTCCACACTTTGGATTTTGGCCAAGATTCTCTCTGTAATAGGTGATGATTTAAGCAAGTCAGTACCTTCTCTGATCTCTTTTCCTTATATGTAGATTGGAAAAAAGGATGTTAGTCCCAACAGTCTCACAGAATACATTGAAAACAGAAATAAACTGAATAAAATGTTTGTTGAACAACAATATATATAAAATGTTTTTGCAGATACTTTCCAATATAGAGACATACTTACTGTAAAGCCAGGAGACCACTAATGGGAAAGCCTCTTATAAAGTTAAAACTGCTTTAAAAAAGGTAAGTTAAAAGGATATTAATATATTACCCTTTTGCTTAAGTTTTCAGGTATACATTTATATATTTTTAAACATGAAACTAATTTTAACATTTGAAAATATTGACATTTAGATTTTACGTTCATACACCACAAAATCACATTTTAGTCAATGATAGACTGTATATATAATGTTATATATATTGTTCCCATAAGATTATAATGGATCCTATTGCCTAGTGGCACTGTAGCCATTGTAGTATCATAATGCAGTGCATTACTCATGTTTGTGGTGATGCTGGTTTAAACCTACTGCACTACCAGCCATGTAAAAGTACAGCAATACAGCTGGGCATGTGGTGCAACTATAATCCCAGTGTCTCAGGAGGATGAGGCAGGATTACAAATTCAAGGGCAGCCTCAGCAACCTAGCAAAGTCCTAAGCAACTCAGCAAAGCCCTGTTTCAAAATAAGACACATGAAAGGACTAGGGATCTAGCCCAGTGGTAGGGTGCCCCTGGGTTCAATCCTCAGTGGCCCCCCAAAATACAATATAATTATACATAAAATATAATTGATATGATAATAAATCACTGTTACTGATTTACATATTTATTATACTACTTTTTATCATTATTTAAGAGTACTTCAGCCAGGTGCAGTGGCACATGTCTGTAATCCCAGCAGCTCAGGAGGCTGAGGCAGGAGAATTGCAAGTTCAAAGCCAGCCTCAGCAACTTGGCGAGGCCCTAAACAACTCAGTGAGACCCTGTCTCTAAATAAAATATATATTTTTAAAAAGGGATAGGGGGCTGGAGTTGTAGGTCAGTGGTAGAGCACTTGCCTAGCATGTGTGAGGCACTGGGTTTAAATCTAAGCACCACATATAAATAAATAAATTAAATAAAGGTCTATCAACAACTAAAAATATTTTTTTTTAAAAAAGGACTAAGAATGTATCTTAGTGGCAAAGTGCCCCTGGTACCAAAAAAAAAGTACTTCTACTTATAAAAAATTTACTATAGAACACTATGCTGTACTATGTTGGCATCAGCCTCATCTCATGTTTACTGTGTCTTTTTTTAATATTTATTTTTTAATTGTAGTTGGACACAATACCTTTATTTTATTTATTTCTTTTTTAATGTGGTGCTGAGGATTGAACCCAGGGTGTCACACATGCTAGGTGAGCTTTCTCTTGTGCTTGATGTGAATTTCAAATTGTGTTCATTATAGCCCTTAAGCATACAAAATCCACTGCTACTGGACAGTAAGGAACCATATTTTACCTGGTAATGAAATGAAATTAAATGAATGAAGAACTATGAAGGGGGAAACCAGTGATGGTTAGTGCTTGTCATTCAGGAATGTCCATTTCACCATGCATACAATCTTGAAGAACAAGTAAAGTGACAGAGCTGTTAAAGGATTGAAGGCAATGAGAATAATAAAAACTTGAGGAGAACTATATCAGATATCAAGTAACTCCTAATGTCTTGTATTGAAGACTAGACACAGAAACATGCTCTCAGCAGCATAGTGATCACAGCCAAAGCCAAAAGTTTGATTGCAATGTTGAAAGA
The DNA here is from genome assembly GCF_964194105.1 of Spermophilus citellus. NCBI lineage: Eukaryota > Metazoa > Chordata > Mammalia > Rodentia > Sciuridae > Spermophilus > Spermophilus citellus. Next base: position 165,315,128 of record NC_138185.1, read on the forward strand.
AAGGCTGGACCCAACTACAATGCTGAATTTACTCCTAGCTATGGAAAGTTTAAACAAGTCAAGCATCATTATACATTACATAATGTCAAAACAAGTGGTGAGCCTTTGAGTGCTGATATGAAGGCAGTGGAGCAATCTTGCAAGCTCTACTTATGCAGATAATGAAGGAAAATTACTTGCCAGAGCAAATCTTCAACATGGCTGAAAGAGTTTCATCTGTAAGGAAGCCAAGTCAAGGCCAAGTTTCTAAGTTTTTAAGGATAGAAAAAAAGTCTTGTTGGGAAACAATGCTGCAGGTTACAAATTAAAACCCTTTGTGATATGGCAAAGTTAGAACCCCAGGGCCTTTAAGCCTATCGTTAAGCACTCAATGCCAGTGTACTACAGGGGAAATAAGAAGTTATGAATGACCCAAACTCTCTTCCAAGATGCCCTCCTGAATTGCTCTGCCAGTAAAATAGAAAAGTACTATTTAGAGAATACTATATACTATCTTAAGAATCAGTGTGTGGATATCCACAAAATAACTTGCTAGGATTTTATTGGGATGGTGTTGAATGTATAGGTCAAGTTGGGAAGAATTAAATCTTAATAATATTAGTTGGTCTTCCTATCCATGAACATGGAACACCTCTCCATTTCCCTCCCTCTTTCTTGATTACATTCATCAGAGGTATGCAGGTTTCCTCATCTAAATCTTGTATTTTGTTAGATTTATACCAAAAGCTTTTTTTGTGTGCTAATGCAAATTGCATTTTAAAATTTCAAATTCTAACTGTTCATTGCTTATATATAAGAAAAACAACTGATTTTTATATATTAGCCTTATATCCTGCACCCATCATATAATTGCTTGTTTGTTCCAGTTTTTGTCATTGTTGTTTTTAGGATTTTCTATATAGACAATTATGTCACATGTGAAAAAAGATAAGTCTTACTAAATAGGAGAGATGAAAGGGAAAATTCATGCATTGTTTCTGATCTTATCGGGGAAAGCATTGAGTTACATATGATTAAGGATGTTAGAGATTTTTTTGATAGATGTTGAGGAAGTTCCTCTCCATTCCTACTTCACTAAAAGTTTTGAATCATGAATGGGGGTTAGAATTTTCAAATGCTTTTCCTGCATATATCACATATTTTTTCCCAATGAGCCTAAAGTGATAGATCATAATGTTTTTTTGAATGTTGAGCCAGTCTTGCACACCTGGATGAAATCTCACTTGAAAAAGGTGTGTTAATATTTTATTATTTTGCATCTGTATTCATGAGAGTTTTCTTTTCTTGTAAATTTATTTTTTTGCTTTGGTATTAGGATGGGGCATCAGAATGAAGTAGGAAATAATCTATCTGCTTCTGTCTTCTGGAAGAGATTGTAGCAATTGGCATAATTTCTTTAGATGTTTGGTAGACTTTGCCAGAGAATCCATCTGGGCTGGTGCTTTGTGTTTTGAAAGGTAACTATTGATTCAACTTAATAGATTTGGGCTATTCAGGTTGTTACTTCCTTCTGTGTAAGTTTTAGTATATTGTATCTTTTAAGAAATTTATATCCTCTTCATGTAGGTCATTTGAACATAGTATTTTGCATATTATTCCTTTATCATTTTAATGTCTATGGAGTCAGTAGTGATGGCCCCCCCTTTTTAATATTTGTAATTTGTCTTTTTCTTAGTTTGGCTAAAGTTATCAATTTTATTTATGTTTTCAAAGAACCAGTTTTTAGTTTACTTGAAATTTTTTATCTCCTATTTTCATTTGTACTGATTTCTGCTGTTTTTTATTAGTCCTTTTTTTCACCCATTTTTTTTTCTGGTTTCTTGAAATATTTTTTTTAACTTTCCTAATGTAGAAACTTAGACCCATAATTTTAGGTTTCCCTTTTTTCTAATGTATGTATTCATTCTATAAACTTGCTTCAAAGAAACTTTTCACCTCACCAAACTATGATAAATTGTATTTTCAATTTCATTTTGTACAAAATATTTTGAATTTCTCTTTATTTAGACTTCTTCTTTGTCCTATGTGCTATTTAGAAGAGTATTGTTTAATCTCCAAGTTATTTTGGAATTTCCAATCTGTCATTGGTTTCTAGTTTAATTCCATAGTGTTCTAAAGGTATACTTTGATTTCTATTCTTTTAAATTTGTTGAAGTTGTTTTATCGTTGCCTACTGTGGTTAATGTTCAACATGAGCTTAAAGAGAATATATATATATATATATATATATATATATATATATATATTTTTTTTTTTTTTTTGCATGAAGTACTCTATACATGTCAGTTAAATCCAGTTGACTGATGGTGTTCTTTATTTCAACTATGTCTCCAATGATTTTTCTGCCTACTGGATTTGTCAATTATGGATAAATTATATAAGTCTCTAACTATAATAGTCTACCTATATATTTTGTTGTTATGTCAGTTTTTGCCTCATGTATTTTGCAGCTTCATTTTTAGGCACATATACATTAAGGATTATGTCTTCTTGGAGAATGAACCCCTTTTCATTACATAATGCCTCTCTTCATCCATCATCACTTTTCTTAAAGTAGGCTTTGTCTGAAATTAATAGTGATTCCAACTTTCTTTTGATTAGTATTAGTATGGTGAATCTATTTTCTTTGCCTCTCCTCCCCTTTCCTCACTCATGTCCACTCTATTGATAATCCCTTCAAAGGCATTCTTCTGTTCAGTATATAGTCTTAGAATTTTCTTTTGACTGCCTCTGTTTCTCCAATATCATTCTGTTCTTGAATGTTATAGTTTCTCCATTAGAGACATTAGCTTATTAATAATAGTTATTTCAAACTCCCAGTCTGATAATTCCAATATCACTGCCATATCTGAGTGTAGTAGATCTGATGCTTATCTCTCCAAAATGTGTTCTTTCCTTTTTGCTGAAAACTGGATACAATGTACTGGGCAAAAGGAGCTCCAGTGACTAGGCCTTTAGTGATGGAGTAGTAATGGGGATAAGTAGTGCTTTACTAATCACAGTCCTATGATTATTATTATTATTTTGTTGTTGTTGTTTTATTGAAACTAGGCCTTTTGGGCTCTGATCTTTGCAAGCACTTCTCAATCTTTTCCCCTATCTTCCAATCCCCTATTAGGTGAAACAGGAAGGCTGGAGAGGGCTGGAGTTGAGTATTTCCATTCTCCTAGTAGGTTAGATTCATAAGTCCAATGTGATTAGGCTTTATTTAGCAAAAGTTTCTGTTGAGACCAGACCTTTGTTATGGAAAACCAAATTCTCTGGTCATATTTCAAAATGGTCACTTTCCTTTACTCCTGCTGGAAACACAATAGGATTTTCCTATGGTATTTACTGTGAGAACCTGGTGGGACCCCTGAAAGGAAAACTCATGTGTACCTTTTTCCCCAAACTGGCCTCCATCTGTTTTTCTCTCAAATTAGTCCATGTTGTTTCCAGCTATTAGTCAATTCCTCTTTGAGTACTCTTACTTGATACTTGTTCCATCAGTAGTTTCTAGGCAGATTCTACTCCAGGAAAATTAATTCTTTACCTGTCACCAGTTTTTAGGTTGGTGGTTTTTCCTGTGACCTCAATTCTGATGGACCAAAGGAGAACTGATGTTTATTTTTTAGCTTTTTGTTGTAGTTGTTAGGAGGGTAGTTATTTTTTGGCTCAACTTCTAAGATTCTTATATATCAGACAGGAAAGCAGAAGTCGCTTATACTGCTTTTGAAGAAACTGCCAATTTTTCAGAACACTTGTTCCATTTAACACGATCCCAGCAATATGTGAGATGTAGTTCCTTCAGGTTTTTTGACAGTATTTGTATTGCCACTATTTTTTTTTAATTTTAGCTGTTCTAACAGATATGTAGTATTCATGATGTAAATTTAACATTTTCCCTCGTGCCTAATGATGTCAAACATTCTTTTCATGTGCTTATCATTCATACTTCCTTTTCAGTGAAATCTGAGGTTTTTTTTTTTGCCTATTTTTTAATTGGATTTTTTTGTTGTTCCTAAAGTTCCTGATATATTCTATAGGTCTTTACCAATAATTGCTCTCAATCTGCAAGTTTTTCATCCTTTTTAACAGTTTTTAAAATTTATTTTATTTATTTTAATTAGGTATATATGACAGCAGATTGCATTTTGATTCATTGTACACAACTGCAGCACAACTTTTCATTTCTCTGGTGGTACATGATGTAGCATCACACCATATGTGCTGTCACACATGTACCTAGGATAATGATGACCACTTTTTAACAGTCTTTAGGAAAGGAAAGTTTGTAATTTTGATGAGGTCAATTTGTCAAGTTTTCCTTTTATGATTTTTTTGGGGGGGGTGGGTAAGAACTATTAATCATGAATTATTCACTAGGTCCAGAAGACTTCCCTGTTTCATTCCCAACTTTTATACATTTACATTTAAGTCAGTGGCACACTTTTGAGTTACTTTTTTGTTAGGTTTGGTGGAGGTTCTCCCCACCATCACCTTTTGACCATTTCTCCTCCAAATAACTAAGGCTTAAGGATAATCTCTATCGCCGATTATTATTACCAGGTAATATGTTTACTCTGCTTTTTACTAAAACTAACTGCTGAAAAGAATACAAATTTTGATTAGGGGAAAGGCAGCATGGACTTATGATTTGTTGGCAATTATGGTGGGAATATTTTAATTGAGACTTTAGGCTTTTAGAACTCAGCGTGAAAATACCAGAAAATAGGGGATCACGCATGTTCAAAATACGGGTAAAAGGAGAAAATGAGTTAAAAAAAAAAAGAAAAAGAAAAAGAAACCTTTTGCCTAGGGATCGGATAATATACTAAACCCAAGATTTAAAAAAAAAAAATCTCAGCGGCTTGGGAGGCTGAGTCAGGAAGATTTTGAGTTCAAGGCCAGCCTCAGAAATTTAGTGATGCCTTGCCTAAACAACTTAGTGAGACCCTGTCTCTAAATAAAAAGGGCTAGGGATGTGGCTCAGTGGTTAAGTGCAGGGCCCTGGGTTCAATCCCTGGTACCAAAAAACAAAACAACAATAATAACAAAAAACTAGGGTCAATTTGCAAGCAAATTATGTTAAGGCATAAAGCATACATCAAATCAATATTCGCCAAATTGTAGTCATTTATGGATTACCTCAATAATATCATTATTTTTGGCTCAACCAAGAATTACATAAATCACTGCTTGATTCTACTTTGAGAATTTGGATCCAAGCCATTCTCATTAGGAATCAGAATGAAGTAGCAACTATTGCTCTAGGCCAGACATGGTGGCACTTGACTGTAATCCTGGCAATTTCAGAGACTGAGGCAGGAGGATCACAAGTTTGAGGTCAGTCTCAGAAATTCAATGAGTCTCAGCAACTTAGTAAGACCCTGTCTCAAAATAAAAAATAGTAATTAAAAAAAAGGGGGTTGAAGATGTAGCTCATTGGCAGAGCACCCCTGGGTTCAATCCCTAATACCAAAAACTAAAAATTAAAAAAACAATATTGCCTTAGTGGCTGATAGAAAAGAAATACAAGTGGCTAGCTGCAGAGTGAAATACATGACACACTTTGGTAACAATATTCACATTTTTATTGAAAGGTATATAGATGTGCTCACCACTGATACCTTCATTTGCAAATGGATTAGTTGCAAAGTATAAAGATCTGTTCTTGACTTTTTAATCAAGATTACTGCCATAAGATTACTTATTTCCAGGTTTCTGCAGGTATGGAACTTTTTTCCCACTGGATCAGAAGTGTATCCAGTTGATAATATTTAAACAAACAAAAGAGAATAGTCATGTTGTCTTAGTCTTAAGGTTTTCTGAATTTTGTCCTTGGAGTAGATCAGGATCTTCCCAAGGTCTCGGACCTCGGATATTCTTCCAGTCTTCAAAAGTAGAGTCCTTTATTTTCTATAGAATCACAAAAGTTAAAAAATACACATTAGTGCAGGAGCCCTGCAGGTTTGATTAGGACATCACTGATTAATGAACAAATGAATAGAAAGAATTCAACAGGCACTTAATTAAATTGCTAGCAAATAATCAACTGTAAAAATAATAACTGAAAAAGCAAGCATAAAAACTGAAAAACTGCCATGTTTCTTAGGATTTGTAGCTTTTTTGATAGACATTGGTGTTAATGCCTATCTTTCCCCCATAATAAAACTACTAATACAGAAAGAGTGTACACACCTTATTTATTTTTAAGAGCACAAAGGGAGGAAACTGGAAAAACAAGTGTAAATCTGAATGCTGATCTAACATAAAAGACTAAAAGGGTTAGCATGGGTGATGGTTAAAAAGAGAGAAGAACACAGGTAGAGACCCTAAAATATTGTATAAGGAAGAAAAGAAATCAAGATGATTTATTTGAGCCTGGGCTTAAGAATGAAAAGACTTTTCCCATAGTTACCATAAACAAAAGTTTTTTGAGCAATCAAAACTGTTCCAACAACAGTTTGGGGCATCCTATCTTTGTTTAGTATTAAGTCTCTCTCAAACATAGAAATGAAGGTAGGATAAAAGATCAGAAACATTTCCTCCCTCCTCTAGTAACTACCACTCTGACAGTTATTTTTACATAACTGCTAACTTTGATCATTCTGGAATAAGTGAGCAAGATAAAAAAACAGGTTGAGAGAACACAGAATAACTTATATCCAAAGATGGGGAAAACGGGATAAGTCTATCTTGACATTTGGATTCTAAGCATTACTCTTTCACTAACTATCTGCATAACTTTTAGCAAGTAATTTAAACCTTTAGGGAATTAATTTCTTATAAAAGTAATAATGAAAAGGTAGAACCAAATGTTCTATGTGGAGTCTTTATTTTAAAAATTTTATGACTTCTAAAAGGACTAGAAGGAATATCTACTCCAAAACAAGCACTTCATAGCATCACTACTGGCACAGTACTAGTAGATATTCAAGTAGTGAGTTACAGTTTTGGGCCAAAAAACAGCGAATGAGTGAATGAAAACATTGCTTTTTTAAAATCAGGAGTCTATATGCTCTAAAGATATGAAAAGATTTTCTAAAGTAATGGCCAGTATCCATTTAACTTAAGATATATATGCATAAGACAATTTCAAATCATTCTTAAATAAGAGGCAATGTTGGCAGAACAAATCCACCTAAGAGTGTCCAGTCTTTAAAGATCTTTGGGAGAAAAAGTTTCTTAGAAATTCTGCAAAACATGCAAAGTGGATGAACCACAGGTTGCATACATGCGCTGGGCAAGATCACTCAAGACTTACCATTTAATATCCAACTGCCACAGTACTGAGTGTGGAACAGACTCAAGAAATGCCAAGAAAAAGTAGTGTTAGGAATACTGAATTTTGAGCTCTGCTTGAATGGAGATGTCTCCTTATTATCTTGCTGCTACCTTGACATACAGGTAAGACATCTAAAAAGTTGTCTTTAGAAGTAAGCATTTTTCAAAATCCATTTTAGGTTCACTCCAAAAAAATTTAAAACCGAACCCTGACAAGAGCCTCTGGGGAGACTGCAGAATAAGTTCCAAATCAAGTTACAGGGGCATAGGAAACAGTAGTCTTTCCAAGATTCTCCCTTACAAAGCACAAATCAAATTCGAAGTGATCAGCCAATAATTAAACTGTCTGGTAAAATGAAAAACATAAGAAGTTTCTTCAGTATATTATTCATCACATATACCTCTCAACCAAATAGGACCAGATATACAAACAGGAAAGTGTGATCTAATAAAAAATGAACAAATTAAAACAAAAAATTGAACCAAGTAAGACGAAGAACACACTCCCTTACCATATTCCATGACATAATGTGCCATTAAACTTTTTGACTGTGCTGATCACTTAGGTGGAAAAATGACACCCTGTTATAACCCTAATTAACTGACATACCTATTATGTATGTTGAGCATCTCTTCATATGTTTAAAAATATGTATTTCCTTTCCTCTGAACTCCTTACATGCTTTGCCCATGTTCCTACTGACCAACTGAGTTGTTGAACTTTTACACATTGATGTAGATGCTTTCCATATTTAAATAAATTACTTAGCCATAAGATAAAAACATTTTTAGAATTTCTTATTTAACTTGGGACTTTATGTACAACATTTTGTTAGGCTGAATTTTTATGACTTAAAAACACAAAAAAGAAAATCTGCAATTTTTTCCTTCCTAATACCTTTCATATTTTGTTTATTTTAAAATTTGTGACCTCTGTGGAATTTGTTTGTATGAAATATGAATATGAGTATGAAATATGAATCCACCTTTATATTCTTTTCAAACTGTTACATAAAGAGCATCCCTAAGCCCAAAATATGGAATCTAAAATGAACCAGAATCAGAAACTTTTGGGGCACTGATATGATGCTTAAAACTTTCATTTTTGTGGCTGGGGTATATCTCAGCATGTGTTGAGGTAGTCAGCTTGCTTTCCAGCACAGAAAAAAGAAAGGGACAGAGGAATGGGAGGGAAGAAGGAGAGTCTGGGTGGGAAGAAGAAAACTAATTCATATTTTGAGTTTTCAGATTAGAGATGCTCAATCAGGAGTCTATCTGAAAAATTCCAAAATCTGAAACACTTCTGGTCCCAAGTAGTTTATCAAATACCAGATTTCAAAATAAATATTTTTTTTCCTGTATTAGTAATTTAAGTTTATCTTAAGGCAGACAGTTTCAAAACATAGAGTATTAACATAGTGTACCTCATACTCTGACTCTAAAGATACTTTATTCATTTTCAGTTTTTTTTCCAATTCAGGATCAATCTGGAGAAAAGAAAGAAGAACAATAAGTTACTTAAATTTGTTATAGTCTATTTCCACTTTTAAAAGTTACAGAAGGGATGACTGGGATAATACAGCCAACTTAAAACACATGGCAAAACCTCAACCATCCATCCATTCCAGTCACAAAATGATATTAATGCAGTACTACCATCACCACTACAACTAACAATTGCTGATATCTATTGAGCATTGTTATGTGCATGGCATTTTGAAATGTACTATCTCATTTAATCCTCATAAAACCTATAAGTATTATCTATATCTCTTTAATTACATGTAAGGAAAATAGGACACAGGGAATTGGAATAACTGGTCAAAAATGCAGTGCTTAGCAGAGAATATTGGCCCTTTGCCTTGAGAGGTCACACTATTAACCACCAACCTAAATTATGTTACACAAAAATAACACCTTCCGCAGACCAGAAAGAAAGAGATAGCTATAAATATATTAAGATTCCATAATGGTACACAGGAGCTGATGCTATGTTACTTGTATGTGGAAAAGTTTCTAGAAGAGTATGATTGCTAAAATAAACAAACAACAATAAATTAAATTAAAAGGTATAGCTGATCAGTGATGATTCTACAGACCCTAAGAACAATTAGTAAGCTAGAGGTATATCCAGGATTCCACTAGAATGTTGCATAAAGAGTAGATTATATAACATTTTGATCAACCATCTTCCTGTGCCTTTAGTTTTTTTGTAAATGATTAAAAATGTGTCCACTGATGTCAAAGTAATTTGCAACAAAACCAGAAAACTATATGACCTGAGTCTCTTGGGGATTAAGAAGTAAAGACCCACTTACGGGGAGGATTTCATAAGAACTGAGAATTGAGGTTGAAAGTCCATTTTGTCCTTGGGCACACATGCCAAACCTGGTAGAGCTATAGAATAAGAGTTAAGGGTTGAAACCAGATAGATGGCTGCTGATGGGGTTAAAGACATCATCCAGGCCTCTAACAACAAAAATAGAGATAAAAGAACTCAGAACAGTGATCTTCCTCAAAGAGGTTCTAAACTCATAAGTTAAGATTATACAAATAGGCTGGAAAATCTCTGAAAAGTAAAAGCTAAATATCCTGAAGTCCCAACTGAAAGTCATATAGGGCTGCATCCTAGGTGTGAGGAAAAACAGAAAAAGACTAAGTCATAATTTTAAACTACAACCAAGCCATGACCTGGATCACTCCCAGATATTAGGGGGACTGCTGCCCCACTCTATATGCCTAGCAAAACAAAAAAGCAACCTTTCTGGAAGAAAACAACACTATCTCTACAGCTGTTTATAACCAATGACCAATATTTAATGTTTAATTTAAAAATTAAATTTAAAAATCGAAAGGCATGTTCAAAGATAGTCATACTGTCAAAAAACAAAAAATAATAGACAATAAAAGTACATCTAATCTTTTTAACTAATATTTTTAATTCTAATTTGTTATATATGACATCAGAATGCATTGCAATTCATATTACACATATAGAACACAATTTTTCATATTTCTGGCTATACATCTAATCTCGATCCATATGTTGGAAAAAGGACTTTGAAGTAACTACAATTCATATATGTTAAGACATTAACAGAGAAAGTGGATAAAAATATGGTACCACTGAAGATTTCTCCAAAGTAATGGAATACTTTAATACTTTAATTTATTTATTTATTTTTTTTTTAGAGAGAGTGAGAGAGGAGAGAGAGAGAGAGAGAGAGAGAGAGAGGATTTTTACTATTTATTTTTTTTTAGTTCTCGGTGGACACAACATCTTTGTTGGTATGTGGTGCTGAGGATCGAACCCGGGCCGCACGCATGCCAGGCAAGCGCGCTACCGCTTGAGCCACATCCCCAGCCCCAATACTTTAATTTATTAATTTTAATAAAAATTAAATGATACAGTTCAGAAGTAAGAAAATATAGTAAGAAACCTCAGTCAAGGAATAAGAGATTGAACAAGCAAAAGACAGGTTTAGTGACTAGAAGATGAAACAACAGAACATATACAAATCAAAATACAAAAAAAAAAAAAAAAAAATTGGGGAGGGGAAGAAGCCAAATAGAAGAATGTTAGATATATTTAAGTAGTCTAATACGCATCTCAGTGAAGTCCCATAAAAGAAGTAGAGACAAAACTGGGCAAAAGTAACATTTTATAAGACACTGACAATTTTTTTTACATGATTTCATTTAAATTTTTCAAAGAAATCAGAAGACAATTTGAAATTCCATTTTTTTTTTCCAAATCAGAGTACTTAAGAATTATGGTAAACATTTTGTGTTGCTATCACTCAGACCATCACTTGGTACAAAACAGAAAGCATAATGCTTGGTCAGATTCTACAGAATCAGCTCTATACAGTAGGGGATAAACAGATCTGGTGTTAAAATTTCCTCTTTTGTTCACCCAAGGATATTTTAGTTCTAATCTCTGAATCAGAAAACGATTCAAGAAAAATGTAGTTAGCTACTACGGTGCACACCTGTATCCCAGCAACTTGGGAAGCTGAGATAAGCAATGGCAAGTTCAAGGCCAGTTTGGACAACTTAGTGAGACCTTGTCTGAAAATAAAAAATACTAAGGGCTAGGGATGTAGGTCAGTGGCAGATCACCCCTGGGTTAAATCCCTAGTACCAAAAAATGGGGAAAAAGTTTAAAAAGTAACTTTATCCAGTTTTATAGGTCAATCAAGGAAAACAAAATGAATGTTCTTTTTTTTAAAAAAAAATTATTTTTCTTTTTAGTTTATATATGACAGTAGAAAATGAATGTTCTTATTAGCATGGTCTGCACAAGTCAATTGAGCATCTGCTATTTTACACTGAGTATTTTATTTTGGGGGGAGATAAATAAACTTATGAATGATTTCATATGTACCTGCCTGCTTGCCTGTCTCACCCTGGATATGTGAGATTCAGTCTTCATATGTGTTTTCACATCCCTGTCTCCAATATGCCCAATTTTAATTCTTTTTTTGCATTGTGTTGTATGCTCTGTTTTGGTTATTTAACTCCTAAATCCAATTATATGTGTTCTTTTCATCTGTCATTAAAATAACAGATTTATTTAGCTTTCTTTTTCAGTGATGTCTGGATCACATTCACAGGAGTATTTTAATTGTTCTCATTTCCATTATCTAAATCTTAGAAAACAATATTGATAATGTTAAAAATTAAACTAGCCACTACCTTGTTACAAAGCACAATAGATAGGCAAAGTCAAAGACTGTTACTATTCACAAGTGCAAGGTATGAAAACAATTTACTTAAACTGCACACTTATATCACTTGGAATGATCCAACAATGGAAGATTCATTATCGTAGATCCATGACTGTTACCATCAGTATTCAGGAGAAAAAACAACAGCCCCTACGGATGGCAGACAAACTGCCATATATACATCACACTAAAAAAGAAAAGATGCTCCTTTCAGCTCTTACTGTTTTTGTGGGTCTTCTACTTTTCTCTCAACTTTCAATACCCATTACTGAAAAGCAGGAATTTTCTTGTCATTGGATGCCAAATTTTCAGTATGAAAATGATTACAGTCTCAAGCAAAAACTACAATCTCTGGTCACTCCATACCATTATTGTCTTCTTTCTCCTTCTCCCAATTTCTCAACTGAACTCATTCTCCTTTGGTCTTGTCAACTGATTTTGTTTAGTGCTGAGGATGTAGCTCAGTGGTAGAGCACTTTGCCTAGCATGCACATGGCCCTGGGTTTGATACCTGGAACAACAAATTTAAAAAAAAAAAAAAAATCAACTTGACTTTGTCCTTTAGACCCTAGTCTCAATCTGCCTTGGACCCAGCAATTTTGCCCTCTTAGCCAAATCCCCATTGACCTCAACCTTTCAATCCTTACAACTACCATCAATCTCAACTAATCTTATGATCTCAACCCTTAAGGTTCAAATTTATCCTCTCAACATCAGCCTACCTCATCCTTACTAAGGCATTTGAACTCAGCCTCAACCAAACACTGAATTCTTTGGTTTTCATGTGAATTAGACTTCACAATATCAACCACCCTCAACCTCTCAATCTCAGTTGCCCTTGTCCTCTGATCTTTCTCACCTCAACCTTGCGCTCTCATCCTTCTCCTACATATAGACCTGACCTCACTGTTTTTTTTAAAAAGACACATTTATTCAGCATCATGATCAGACTATTACATTTAGCAATCAATAGCATAGGTCACCAAAAAAAAAAGTCTACATTAAACCCTTTGTTGGAATACTTTACACTTTTCACACAACAGAAACTAAAATAATCTGTTATTCAATTAGTCCCACAAATACAGTCCTTGAGTTTTGTTGCCCATAAACATGATTATTAATGAGTACTGTCTTCTTTATAGCAGCTAGGCCCCGCCACCATTGCGCTTGGCTGACTATAACCTGTAGCTTCCCTGTCACTTCTCTGGCTCTCCTTTCCTGCTGAGTTTCATTTCCTGGCAGTATGAAAACCTTCTGCCATAGCCAAAGCTACTGCTGCTGCTGGAAACGCCACAGCCACCTTGGTTTCAGTTTGGCAAGGTATTGGCCTCCACCACCATAAGGTCCAGAGCTCTGTCTCCAAAGCTTCCACCATTCATGGGTCCAAAATTTGATGATTGTTTTAACTGCCCAAATCATTGTAGCCTCCACCACCTCTAAAACTGCTTCTGTTATTACCAAATCTAATGTAGCCACCGGCACTGCCACGATATCTACCACCACCATGGACACTACCAAAGCCACTACAAACACTCAAGTTTCCTCCACTACCAAAATTGTCATTTCCACCAAAATCACCTCCATGACATGACCACCACCAAATTTTCCAGAACTACTTTGACCTCTTTGGCTAGATGAAGCATTAGCCACTGGCTTCCTCACTTCACAGTTGTAGCCATTCACAGTATGGTATTTCTGATGACAATCTTATCCATGGTCATCAAAAGTTATAAAAGCAAAGGATTTCTTCCTTACACTGTCTCGGTCCATCATGATTTCAATAACTTCACTTTTCCCATACTGTTCAAAATAATCTTGAAGATGTGATGTTCTTAAGTGTCTTCTTTAATGCCACCAACAAAGATCTTTTTCAGTGGGCCCCTGGTCTTTGAGAATCTTCTCTTGAGACAACTCTATCTGGTTCCATAACTCTTCCATCCACCTTGTGTGGTCTTGCATTCATGGCTGCATCCATTTCCTCCACTATGGCATAAGTGACAAACCAAAGCCCCTGGAGCACTTTGTGTTTGGGTCTCTCATTACTACACAGTTCTTGAGTGTTCCACATTTCTCAAAGTGGTTTCTCAGACTCTCATCAGTTGTTTCAAAGCTTAGCCCTCCAAAGAATAGATTCTGCAGCTGTCCGGGCTCTTAAGGGAACTCTGATTTAGACAAGATGGCAGTATGATACTTTCTCAGCAGCATTCCCATGCAGAAAGCCTGACCTCATTCTTTTAACCTTATTCTCTTGACTTCAATTGACATCACCTTCTAAACTTCAATCAACCTCATTGTCTTGACCTTAATTATTCTTCTCTTTATTTTGCCCCCACACTCTAGGCCTCTCCTTTTATCTCAACCTCCCACATTCTCTTCTTAGCTGAATAACTAGCACCACAATTTATCCAATCCTCAAAATCAAAACTTTGAAACATTTTAGAATTACTCTTATATTCATATGACATACATCACACTGTGTATCAAATACAATCAATTTGATGCTATAATTTATTCTGGAACCCATTCATTTTTCTTTATTTTCATTGCGAATGCTTTATTTTGGGTACCATTATTGTTTATGTACTCTGATACCACAGAGTCCTAACAAATCTCTTTAAGCAATCTCTTCCCTTCTATATTGCTCTCCCTGTCCCCATCCATCCTCTTTACTCCATTGCAAGAGAGACATTTCTAAATTGAAAATTGATATACATACATTACTTGTAAAAAGCTTCCCATATCAAATAGGTGGCACAAATAAAAACTACATACTTCTCAATGACTGTGCCAGAGTTCTTATATAACACCTGGCATGGATTTGATAGTATATGTGTAATAATAGAAGGTGATCCTAACTGTACCCCAATACAGTCACATGACCTCAAGCAAGATACTTAAGTTTTCTGAGTCTTAGAAAGCCCATTTTCCTCACATGTAAAATGAAGGAGCTAGTACAGTCCTAGCACAAAGTAGACATTATAAAAAGGCAGGTATCTTTACTTATAATAAAAGATAATTTTTCCTTTCTTTCAGTATCAATTACTAAAGATATGTATCAATATAATTAATACAATTATTAATATTAAATAATTAATTTTAATTGGAGAAATAAAATGAAGATTTTTGATCCATGTTCTTTAGTCCCTTCTAAATCCTAAAAACAACTAAACCAATGTATGGGAGAAAGCTAATGATATCTCAAATTTCCTAGTGAATAGACAGAAAGATTACTAAATTCTTTACATCAATCACTTCCATGTGATTATTAATGATATTTTAAAGAATAAAGGCCAGGTGTGGCAGTGCATACCTATAATTCCAGCAGCTCAGGAGGCTGAGGCAGGAGGATCTCGAATTCAAAGTCAGCCTCAGCAATTTAGCAAGGCCCTAAGTAACTCAGTGAGGCCCTACCTCTAAATAAAATACAAAAAAAGGCTGGATGTGTGGCTCAGTGGTTAAGTGCTGCTGGGTCCAATCCCCAGTACCTAAATAAATAAATAAGCCAGCCCCAGCAACTTAGCGAGGCTCTAAGCAATTTAGCAAGACCCTGTCTCAAAATACAAAATAAAAAGGGATGGGGATGTAGCTCAGTGGTAAAGCACCCCTGGGTTAAATTCTCAATACCGAAAAAAAGAATAAGAAAGTGCTGAGGTATTCAGAGAGACTGAATACTGGCTGAAAAACAAGACAAAGTTAGATTGCTAAATACTCGGAACATTTAATTCTAAACCAAAATATACATATACACAGACACAAGTAAAATTCCAATTACAATTCTTACTTTAATCTTCACAGCATCATATCGGATTTGTGAAAATTCACGAAGACCAAAAGAACCTCCAACAACCAGCAACTAAAACAAAGAAAGGAAACAGTTAAACAAAATAGAAGAGTAGATTTTATGCACAAATTTCTTATCTAAACAACAGCAGAGACAGACTACAGATTCTATAGGTTAGTCCTCCTTTCAGAACTGATGCAGTGGATATAATTCAAAGATATTCCACAGATGCCTGAAACCTCAGATAATACTGAACCCTACATATACTATGTTTATTCCTATACATATATCTCTATAATAAAGTTTAATTTATAAATTAGGCACAATAAAAGATGAGCAACAATAACTAATAATAAAATAGAACAGTTATGATAATATACTATAATAAAAGCTACTTAAGACATAAATTGTTTATTTCTGGAATTTACCATTTAATATTTTCAGATAGCATTTGACTATGAAATCACAGAAGTGAAACCTCAGACAAAGGAGGCTACTGTAACAGTCCTGGAAAAATTTACATTGTTATCAAATACCAAAATTAGCACCTTATAACCTGTACTTGGTCTTATAGTTTAAATTATGTCATGTCAAACAAATATTACTTGATCCTTACAACAGACCTATCTGCTAAGGGGGAAAACCCATTTAACAGATGAGGAAATAAAAATAAAAACCCAGCTAACTAAATGATTAGCCCATTGTTATATTAAATTTGGCCTGAGGCTGTTTCTATTCTTAGAATTCCTATCACTCTAACTTAGTAGGTAAACAGAAATTTGATTAGACCATGTTCAAATAAAGCAAATGCCTAGCTGTTACCAATCAAGCTATTTCTGTACTTCATTTCCTTGTTCTGTCTATAAATACTCACTGCCCAGGTCAAAGAAGGGAAATTCCCAAACCTCTTCTGGTTCTAAATGCTGCCTGATTCATGAACTTTGTTTGCTCAAATACTGTAAAATTTGTTTCCTTTAAGTTTTTCTTTTTTAAAAAAATGGTATTGTGTTTTTTTATGCCTTAATTTATTTATTTATATGCAGTACTGAGGATTGAACCCAGTGCCTCATGAATGCTAGACAAGCGCTCTACCACTGAGCTACAACCCTAGTCCTGAAATTTTTCTTTTAACATGACTCCTCATGGTAAACATGGAATACAACTCTGACCTATTTCTTTACGTCCAGGATTCTTTCCATTTTATGATTTTGCAAAATAAGCCAACTGGAAAATATTCTCTCATTTTCTTATCTAGTGATAAAGGAATCCTGTGAAATATGCCACACTTTTTAGAATTTGGTGAAGTTTTTAAAAATCCCTCAATTGTCACTGCTGCTTTACCATCTCCTCTAAAAATCTAATTGGCCTTAATCTTCCATTCTAAAGCTGCAAAAGTCTAGCCATTTGGAAAAAAGTTTGATTCCTATCTTACTTTTTATATTATTGTACTTATACTACTGATTAAAGAATTAAATATAAAAAGTATAAATTATAAGCTCTTACAATTTTGAAGGGAGTATCAACAAGACATTGAAGCCATGAATTTTTCAGTCCAATACATGTACCCACATAAAAGTTTAAAACTTCTACCCTGACAAATAAAACAAAAAGAACATAAATACAAAAGACAATAAATCAGGAAAAAATATCTGTTATATGTTAAGCGGATAATACCTGCAATGTCAATATGTAAGAAATTCATCACATAAGTAACTTTGCCCTTTACTTTCAATATGAGAATGCATACCCCTAGTTTTCTTACTTCCTCTCAGTTTCCTTTTATCTTCCCAATGTTGGAGTACCCCCAAAGGCTAAGTGTTTTCACTCCTTCTGCCTATTATCAACCAACATTGAGACCCTAGGTGATGTTATCCATTTCCACTGACTTAAATAGCCTCTATGGCCCAAACCTCCAAATGTATATTTTTAGTGGGAACTACTATACCAAACTGAATACCTGCTTTCTTATTTGACAACTTCTCTTCAAAGTCTAACAAGTATATACAAATAAACATAAAAGATCTTTACCCCAACCTTCTTTCTGTCCCAACCCACCTCTAACCAACTTTTATGATCCCAGTAAATGTCAATTACTTTCACCCATTTCTTGAAGTCAACTTCTTTGTTGTCATCTTAAGCTCCTAGTTCATATCTCCTATCTAGTTCATCTCTGCATTTTGTTATCTCTACTTTCAAAATATTTCTTGAATCTGACAATTTCTTACTATATTATATTCTAATACCCTAGTTCAGGATACCATTGCTTTCCTGGACTTATTCATTCACAGAACCCACATAATGCATAAGAAAGAATTTGGTCTTTGTCCTAGGTTTCTGGAAGTTGTTTCAAACTTGGAATTTCCTGAGTGATAGGACTGTCTTTGTTATGGTGAATGCTGGGACACAAACATTAAGGAAGTGATGCAAGGTGGGCCCCTAGACAGTTTCAGAACAGAGAGAGACTGGTCATGCTGGAAAGATCAACTGAGTGATTAGAAGGCTATGGCTTTGCGCTTAATGATATCAACCTGACCTCTAAACCTCCAGGAAAGGGAGCACAGAGGTGGAGACTAAACACAAAGTCTAATCATTCCTGCCTAGATAATGAACCCCAAGAAAAAAGTTGGACACTGAGGCTTGGTTGAGCTTCCTGATTGGTGAACATATCCACGTGCTAGATGGGTGACATGCTGTGATTACAAAGGAGGACAGAAGCTTCACATTCAGGACCCTCCTAGATCTTGCCCTATGTGTCTCTTCTTTTGACTAGTCCTAATTAATAAACTTTATAAGGAAATAGCAATTGTGAGAATAGAGCTCACCTGTGTTCTGTGTCATTATAGTCAATACTGAACAAGAGGGAGTACAGGGAACACCTGAATTTGTAACGAGTTGTTCAGAAGCAACCGTTAGTTTGAAAATCCCAGAGCTTCCACCTGAAGTGACAGTTCTGTGGAAGGTTGTGCCCTGAGGTTGTAAAGTCTATCATAATACTGGGACTTGCCATATGAACTGTACTGCACCACCCACTGTTACCTTAAAATCCACACTTCTAAAATCTTCATTTTTGTACTGGATTCCATCTTCTCTTATCTACTAAAGAATATTGATTAATCACTTTTCTCCTCTTCTGTATCATCAAAATTTTGCTCAGTTCTTCATGAATCATCATAAAAGGCTATTATTTCTCCTTCTTATTAACAAATTTTTCTCGATCTTACTTTCCCACCATCTATTTCTTTATTTCTATTTGGAGTAAAACTTCTCAAATGAGTTGTCTAGCCAAAAACGTACACTGGAGAAAAGATAGCCTCTTCAACAAATGGTGCTGGGAAAACTGGAAATACACATTAACTAAATGAAATTAAACCTCTATCTCTCACCATGCACAAAATTCAACTCAAAGTGGATCAAGGACCTAGGAATTAAACCAGAGACCTTGCACCTAATAGAAGAAAAAGTAGGCCCCAATCTTCATCATGTCGGATTAGGCCCCAACTTAATAAAACTCCTGTAACGCAAGAATTAAAACCAAGAATCAATAAATGGGATGGATTCAAACTAAAAAGCTTCTTTTCAGCAAAAGAAACAATCAGTGAGGTGAACAGAGAGCCTACAGAATGGGAGCAAATCTTTACCACAAGCACATCAGATAGAGCACTAATCTCTAGGATATATAAAGCCCTCAAAAACCTTAACACCAAAAAACCCAAATAACTCAATCAATAAACAGGCCAAGGACCTGAACAGAGTCTTCTCAGAAGATGATATACTGCTGGGGTCCAGCCCCGGTGGGAATCCAGGGGTCCTGAAGGAGGAGTAGCGTTGGCAAAAGATGGCGAGATGGGATGGCAGGCTGTAAGTTAAGAGCAGCCTCCAGAAAAAAACTGCTGCCCCTAAAGGGGCCTTTATTTTTATACCTTTTTTACAGGTGTTTTTTCAGGTAGTTAATGAATAGCCTCAAAGCCCAAAACTTCTTTGACTTATATAATTTTCAAGAGTTACAATCTTTTCTGACATACATTGATACCTAAGATATTATGTACATTGTTTAAAATATTTTCCTGTAACCTTAGCCAATCATGATTAAGCTTTTACATTTTCACCTCAATCACTAGGTGCTAGGCTACCCAACTAGACTACATGTCTCCGGACCTATTATTAACTTCTAACTTTAAAGCATACCTATAATTATTTCATTAACCTTTAACTTTTAAGCATACTTATGATAAATGGTAAGTTTTCTTACTTCTAAACTAAAATCCCAGTAAAACGCACTTAAAATAGTGAAAGTTTATTACTTAAAAACCCTACTACTCTGAAATGCCTCTAAAATATATCTACTGTTAATTTTACATTATTTTATTTTTAATTTCCAAGGTAATTTCCTTTTTTCATATGACCTATTTAATTGCTTTCTTAAAGAGTTTCCTGGATCCTTGGTCAAAGTACACCAATTCTTATATCTTTGTAATCTTTAACTAAAGGGTAGGCTTTGCACCTCAACCCATTTGTCATTTATATTAACTATGTGTTTCCCATTCTCATCATAAATTCCTGTGTAAGGCAAAGGAGGGGTCTGTTGGTGGGGGGAATGTATGTCGCACAGGTTGTGGCTTTAGAACAGATGGCTTAGTATAAACTCTTAAGCTTTTCTCAGGAACCTCAATTTGCAATTTTTTCCCTGTGAATTTCTTGAGGAATAACACTATTGTTTGTATCCTGAGAGATACTGAAACACACCTTGTGGCATGTCTTAATTTTGTATCCTTAGTCTCTTTCTGGGAATTTTCCTGCAATCTCAGGCAACACATAATTTTATTATTGATTGACATATGCCCTATTATCCATATCATGAGTATCATAAACAAAACACTTAACATTCCCCATGGTTCTAGTTTCCAGATGGTGTGGCCCTGCCACAGCATCCCCCCATGCTGAGACCCTGTCAAGACAGTGGGTGCAGGAACACCTTCACCAATATATAATCAATCAATAAACACATGAAAAAATGTTCAACATCTCTAGCAATTAGAGAAATGCAAATCAAAACTACTCTAACATTTCATCTCATTCCAGTCAGAATGGCAGCTATTAAGAAGACAAACAACAATAAGTGTTGGCAAAGATGTGGGGAAAAGGCACACTCATACATTGCTGGTGGGACCGCAAATTGGTGCAGCCAATATGAAAAGCAGTATGGAGATTCCTTGGAAAATTGGGAATGGATGCACCATTTGACCCAGCTATCCCACTCCTCCTTTTATACCCAAAGGACTTAAAAACAGCATATTACAGGGACACAGCCATATCAATGTTGCAGCAGCACAATTTATAATAGCTAAATTATGGAACCAATCTAGATGCCCTTCAGTAGATGAATGAATAGGGAAACTTTGGTATATACAGACAATGGACCATTACTCAGCATTAAAAGATAATAAAATCATGGCATTTGCAGGTAAATGGATGGAGTTGGAGAATATAATGCTAAGTAAGCCAATCCCCAAAAACCAAATGCCAAATTACTTCTCTGATATAAGAATGCTGATTCATAATGGGGATGGGGAGGAGCATGGGAGGAACAGACAAACTTTAGATAGGGTAAAGGGGAGGGAGAGGAAAGGTGGGGAATGCGGTAGGAAAAATGGTGGAACGAGACAGACATCATTACCCTAAGTACATGAATGAAAACACGAATAGTGTTCAATCAAAGACATGAAAAATTGTGCTCTATTTGTGTAATATGAATTGTCTTGCATTCTGCTGTCATATATAACTAATTAGAATAAATAAAATTTAAAAATGCTCACAGAAAAAAAAAAAGGAAGAATACTGCTGATGTGGTGGCGTATGCCTGTAATCCCAGCAGCTCAGGAGGCTGAGATTGGAGAATCAAGAGTTCAAAGCCAGCCTCAGCAATGTCGAAGTGCTAAGCTACTCAATGAGACCCTGTCTCTAAATAAAATACAAAAGAGGGCTAGGATGTGGTTCAGTGAAAGAGTGCCCCTGAGTTCAATTCCCCGGTACCAAAACAAAACAAAACAAAAACCCTAAATACAGCATTTTTCTCTACAAAATTATTTACATGTTTAGGGCCAATACAAACATATAAAGCAATCTACAGTTATATACTCAGGACGAAAGCTACTGAAGTACTTTCAAGTTCATGAACTAAAAACAAAGGAGAAAAACCCTGGACAGTACTTCAGTATGCAGTGGTTTTATGACCTTGGCTTTCTTTGATAATTTTGAAAAGTAAGAAACTCAAACTGGCCTCCAAAGGAACATGCTGGTGACTCAAAGTCAGTGACCACAATCTCAGTGTTTTCAAATGGCAGAGGACATTTTTATATACATGCCCTATAACCTACAGCAATGTAATTACTATGTTATTTTTACAAAGACAGTTATCTTTAAACTTTTAAAAGCATATTAAAAATTTTCTAAAGATGAAATTTAGTCCTGCTTTAACAGCAGAAGCTGGTAAGTTCACCTGTGCCAATATCCATACCAAAGTATTAAACTATTCTGTAGTTTTAAAGCGGCTTTTCTTCATATGCTTGACTTACGTGATTTCATGTACTATAACATAGAGGTTTGCTGAAGCGAAATAACTTGTCCACGATTCAACAGCAAATAAAAGTAGCTGTCGGGATTCCAGCTCTGATCGGTCTTCTGTCAGTTTGAATTTCATCCTCGTGGCATTACGGGAACTCAGGGCAGAATTCAAAGCAACCATACAAGCTACAGTGCTTTAGAAACATTAACTAAACACAGTGACCATTTGAGGGGTGTCCCGGGTGGCAGACACCGTACTGAACATTTTATTCACAAGATCTTATATGATTCATCACCAAACCCTTGAAACAAGCTAACATCCGGGCTTGAGTAAAACTCTGGTTGATACAGTTTTCCGAGAAATGGGGACAGTAACAATCGCGTTCCCGATGGAAAGAGGCCGCACAGACCCCGCTCACCAGAGAAAAGCGGGACCGGAGAGCCTACTATGACCGGGGCAAGAACACGAGGAAACCATTGCCTGAAAGCTCTCAAACCTGTCGCTAGTCCACTCCTTTCCAATCTCGGCCGTCGGACTTCCGTGTAGACTCCGGCAGGCTGGAGCCAACCAACCGGGAACTCGCCAGAGTTCGGGCCCACAAATCCACTCACCAACATCGGGACTCCGTAGCTAAGGGTCTTGTTTTTGCGCAAGGCACGCAACACTGCTGGTGCAACCATGATTGAACTCTCCAGTTCGCTGAGACGCCCCTCCGCTCAGACCCAGTGAAGGCTCGTAAATTTGAGCAAAGGAAGGCGTTCCAGCCTCACCATCTCTCCTTCGCTATCTGGTTTCCGGTCCTACCAGGCAGAACTAATCGATTCATCGTAACACACTCCAGCGACCGCCCGGAAACGGGGGAGTCACCGCTTTAGTTCCGTGACGTTGAAGGAGCTTAGGGACTTGAATCTGGTTCCTGATCCCCATCAAATTGGTGTGGAGGCCAGTACCTCACATATTCTGGGTCTTGGAATACTCTCTGGCACAGTCACTCGATAAACTTAGGTAAGGAAAAGAAGAAAAAAAAAACATTTTTTGAAGCTAATACTCTATAGTCTATGCCTACCTATAAAATTTAAGTTTTTAAAATAAATCGCTAGAAAGTTTAGATTGAATGTAATCGCTGTTTTACCAAGTTTCACCGAAATGTAAATGCTAATGCTGGACCTGTGGGATAGCCTCCAATATTCAGTCATTTATGAAAGCCTATTTTCCACTGATTCAACCACGACAATACCTTTTTGCGTGCCCTTGAAAGGCTATAGGAATACAGATGAAAAGATATTCCCGTCTTAAAGAAATTGGAGATCTAATGAGCACATAAATGAATATATCTCTAAAGTACTGTGATAGCTAGCCTAGGGAACAAAGTCACCACGGTGACATTTGCCAGAATTAATCAGAGAAAGCTTCAGCAATGAGTGCAGATGACATAGAGCAATGAGCGTCTCCCATACTATTCCTGAAATCTTTCTATCTGCCCCTGTCACTGACACATTCCTGGTTATCATCTTTCCATCTACTAAAGCAGCCCCCTAATGAATTTCTCCAGAGGAGAAATGCCAGATCTACCTTTATGCTCCTCCAGTGACTCCCATGTCTATAGGACTAGGGTCAAATTTTAAAGATTCTTCACACTGCTGAAGACATAATCTGATGAGATTCTGCTTTAAGTGTTCCTTCAATTTCCTTAGCAAGAAATTTAAGAACCTTTTTAATGTGACTGTGGCCTGCCACTGTTCACTCCATATTTCATCCTGAAGGCCATACTATTTCTTGAGTATTCCATGAATTTCTGTCTTCAGTATGCAGCTCCCAGAACACAAGTTTTTAAAGTCTCTCTTACTCTCCATTGTAAATCATTCCTTCCTCAGAGCTCCAGTAATCTTTTACTAATATCACACAGAACTGTCACACTGTATTATCATTTTTAGCATATTAGGTAATTATCACTTGGACTAGCATATAAGCAAGGTGAAAACAGGAGAATGGGAATAATATTCCAGTTTGAATATGAAACTTGAGGAGAGAAGCATCATTTGCATTGAGCTGAGGGAGACTTGGAAGTGATCAGGACAAGGTATAAAGTGACTGTTGGCTAATTCTTTGCCTCACCCCACTTGACTATGGAAAAGAGAATTTGCAAATGTGGGGACTGAAGCAGTAGAAAGGTGGGAGGCCTTAGCATAAAAGGTTAAGTAAAACTATACAGGCAAATAGGAAATTATGTAGATTAGTGGGGAAAGTCTGGAGCCGAATTTAGAACTGAAGGAATGGGTTTATAAACAGGGTTGCTATGGCTTATGAACAGGATCTCCTTTAATGTTGGTGTTTCTTTATACTGTATTTTGGGTTGGTGTATGCTTGTCTTTTAACTCAGCTCTGTGCAGACATGACCATATGGGGCTGCAGGATTAGAGAATTTGTTAAGTATATAACACAGAGTTGAATCTTCACTTTATTTACTTCCCTTTGGTTTTGTTTTGGGCACGGGATTACTGGGGATGGAACCCAGAGTTGCTTTACCACTGAATTATATCCTCACCCCTTCTTAAAATTTTAGGGTCTCACTAAGTAACTTAGGTTGCTGAGTCTGGCCTTGAACTTGAGATCCTCCTGCCTCAGCCTCCTGAGTCACTGGGATTATAGGCGTGCACCATCATGCCCAGCTTCACTTCCCTTTGATATTTCAAAATTCATGCAGCATTTAGTTTATACAAATCTATTACTTTTCCCACTTTACCTCAGATCTTAGAAGACAAGACGGATGTTCCAAACTCCAGTCATTATTCTACCAATTCACTACATAAAAATTACCCACTGGATCCTACTCTATCAAAGCCCTGCACCCGGATAGTAGTTATAAATTATATACATATATTCTGGATAATCCCTTTTCAGATAAGGCACATATCCAACTGAAGTGACCCTAGGTCTCTAGTCTCTTGTTTGTTCATTTATGTAAGCATTCACTGATACTTTTGATAACCTTGAAGGAATAACTTTAAATATAATAGCAGGAATTTCAAGTATCCTGGCAGATTGTCAGGGCACAAATTTGGAGGCAATGAGGAATTTAAGCACTTATCAAGTCACACTATCTCTGTGGTAAACTATTAGTCTATACATAATGCTCACCTTAAACATCACTACTGTATACCTCAGTTTCTCCATCTGGAAAATCAGAATAAGTGATAACTTGTTGTCAGTTTATAATTCTCACCCCCCAAAAGAACAAATTTCTCATCAGTATGGAATCTGTTGCTTTCCCCAAAAATATAACAAGTTCTGTGTTTCCAGTGTTCATAAACAGTCAAAAGTTGATTCAACCATTTTAACTGTCACACATGGGAAGATATAAAAATTTATATCTGGGATACAAGAAATCTCTTCCACCCATGCCAGTCCCTGAGGACTTGTATAGTCTTGATGTCTAAAAAAGTTTTCCAGGTATATAGCAGATACCAATGTCTGCTCTACCAGCACTTAAGTACATGGGAGCACTTTGAAAACACTAGTCCTTTTTGAGAATTTTAGCACTGAATTAATTTACAAATTACGTCCAAAATTCATGGCTATTGTATGGAAAGACTAGTTACTTCATGAATCTTTGGATTTGTAATGCCATTAATACCTACTATCCAATTTAATTGAAAATCATTCTAAGATTTGAGGCATGATTCATTTTATAGTGAGCTGAGACTCAGCAAGGTTTAAAGGCTTGTACAAGGCCACACTTTGTATACAAATATCCTACATAGAACCAACCTTTCTGTAGAATTTGAAAATATCGATTACTTTCTACTCGGGCTATTTCACTTCCAAGGATCCTTTTGAACTGCGACTTCTTGTCTAGCCTTGCAAACCTTAAACTCGAATCTTTAGTGCTTTTCCATTTTCTTCTTCCAGCCCAGTGTGCTTCAAAATCCCTTACAGAACTAAAACACAAACTGCTGAGCCCCATCACCAGAGTTTCTGATTCAGGAGACAAGGGATGAGGCCTGAAAATCTCCTTTTCTAACAACTTTCTAGGATATGTTGAAGACACTGGTCCAGGGACTATATTGTGAAAACCACTGCTCTGCTTTCCCTAAATAAATCCAATTTTTATTTTGGCTTCAAATTTTATCACAGTGTAGATGACTTCTGCTACATTTCCAGAAACTGGAACTAAAGTTTGAATGTTTTTCTAACCCTTCAAGGTCAATATGCCACAAAAGATATAATATTTTAGTCATTCTCCCCAATCTAATTTCTATAGCTATCATTAAAGTAGCTGAGACTTCAGTTCAACTTGAAACCAATTAAAATCAAGTTCTTGAAATTATTCAACTAGAAAATCAACTGTTTCTCCTTCAGTTCACATTCCTCTTGTAACAGTGATCACAACCATTACAGTTTTAGAATTTATCCTCTATTGCCATATTACTTTTTATGGGGTATAAGTTAAGGGATAAATGGAACCATGCCTAATACACTTTGGTCTTTCATGACTTCCTGATAATGCTAAATCATAATTTATAATTTTAAAAAATAAATTAAATGGTAAAAGCTTCTTATAACATACTACATAGTTAAGAATACCGTTAGTGATTTCCAAACCAAGCAAAAACCTGTTCTGTTTCATTTTAGAGAGAATAAAAGGTTAACTATTTTGCACAAAAGTGCTAGAGATCTCTTCTGTATAGACTAATGACTCTGTAAGGATTTCAGAGTGCAGTGTCTCAAAGTGTACTACTACCTAAGTTACAGTAGATTTCATCAGGTGGGGCAAAGCAGGAACTCTAGCCTTCCGGTTGTTATAGGCCTAAAATTTCATCTGAAAGCTTTTTCTGTCTAAATATTGTCAACTATATTAAAGATGGTTTTCTCTTGGGAAGGCGAATGTGTGCTTTCATGATACAAATCAAGGGTGAAACAGGATTTTATTTATTGCAGTTTTTTTTAATTTCCAGAAAACAATTTAGAAATATAAATGTTTGACTCCAGAGCAAGTATACTTTAATCTCAAACTTTTTGAAAAGGAAACCATTAAAAAAAAATGGCCTGTCTATATATGTGCATTTTATATTGTTTGAATATCATTTGTTGTCCACCACTAGCTTTAAAATAGATTGGCCAACTATCATTGTACACAGTTTCCTGCAAAACAAACAAAAAGCACATTATTCTAATAAAAACTAGAACTTGATACCTCAAAGTAATCACTTCTTCAAGTAACCACTTCAAAAATCAAATAATATTACTGAACCAGGCCTATTTTGCTCTCATACAATATACCAATAACTGAAACAAGTTTTTTAAAAAACAAGAGTTTTATTCATAAGGTGACCACATGTGAAGACAGGAGAGTAGGTCTCAAATCCACCTCCCCAGAAATAGGATTTTGGGATATTGGGGGTGGGGGTAAAAAAGTAGACTGATCTAAGACATGGAGAAAATGGCAGTATGGAAAAGTGAAGTAAATGGTGGTCTGTGCAATCACAACGAAATTTCACGGCTCTTCACATAGCACATGTTCAGAAAGTTCTGGTGTTAGTTTCAAATGTTGACTCTCAAAACATAATTATTAACTGGAAACAGAAACTTTTCTCTATAAATTCTTTTTTCCCCTATTTTTAAAATAGGGAGAAATAATTTGATTTGATTATATTTTAAGCATTAAAAGAAATGACTTATACAGTCAATATAGCTACTTTTATTGTGTGCATCCTTGAATCCTGAATAGTGTTTTGGCCATGATGAGAGCCCACAGTCAAGTCTAAAAATGGTCACAATTCACCTCTTCCAAAATTACAATAGGGAAAATTGTTGGACTTTCCCTGGTTCCTATTTCTTAGAGGACAGATTTTTAAAAAGAGTTACTCTAGAAAATGTCAATGCTTTTCAAATTGGGGCTCAAAGGAGTCAACATTGGGGAAACTTCTCTCATTTTTACTCTTTAAGGCCAGTTTCAATCTGCAATAGGTTTTGGCATTGATCCTCAAACAATAAATTAACAAAGACTATTGTTTGGGGAACTACAGTAACATACTACATGATATTTGAGTCAACAACACAATACATATTGGATGATGGCACAATAAAATGGTAATGGAGTTGAAAAATTCCTGTCACCTTGCATTTTTATTCTATCTTTTCCATGTTTAGATATACAAATGCTTACCATTGTGTTACAATTGCTTATAGTATGAAGTATATAATATGCTCTGTAAATTTGTAGCCTAGGAGAAATAGTTGTACTTTCTAGGTTTGCATAATTACATAAGTTTGCAACAATGACAAAATTAGATAATTATGCACAGAATGTGTGCTGGTTAAGTGATGCATGACTATAAAGTTTTACAAGAACAATTACACCTTTTTGCTTAAATATATGTCCATGGTTGCTTTCACAAGTACAAAGACTCAAGGTCTGGCTCTTCAAAGAAAAAATGTTTGTGCCTGGCGTGATGGTGCACGCCTGTAATCCCAGCGGCTCAGGAGGCTGAGGCAGGAGGGAGGCTAAGAAAGGAGAATTGCAAGTTCAAAGCCAACCTCAGCAATGGCAAGCGTTAGACAATTCAGTGAGACCCTGTCTCTAAATAAAACACAAAATAGGGCCAGGGATGTGGCTCAGTGGTACCAAAAAAAAAAAAAAAAAAAAAGAAAAAGAAAGAAAAAGTTTGCTCCTTGAGTCTAGTTTCTTAATGTGGTGGATCATAAATGCCCACAGTCTGCACTACTTCCACCAAGAGGTGGGGTTGATGTCCCCCTTCCACAGTGACTCCAGGCTTGGCTATGACTTGCTTTGGCCAATAAAATATCAATTATCTTATAGAGTCATGAGACTTAAATGAATACATGTGAAGGACTTAGAACAATAACGGCAATGCTGGTAAGAGCTCAATAACTGTTAGTCTGTTTGCCAATTTTTATTATTTGCAGTACATGAATGTTCTATTCCTTATCTCCTATGTTAAAGTTAAGCCTCAAATTGACCACTGATTTCTGTCCTCTTTCCATTGTTCTGCCAGAAGTGTTAACCTAAGAAGGTAGCAGAAAAATAAGGAGATTTAATCAACAGTCTCCTAAATAAGGTGATGAAAAGGATTGTAAAGATTCATTGACAAATTCAAGTTTTTATTGAATGCCATAGCTCACTTAATAGGCATAGTTAGACATAGTATTATCTCATTTGCTATATCTGATATCACATAGCAAAGCTTGAGATTATCATAGAATCTGATAGCCTCATTAACACATTTAATCTATAGAGAAATAGATATTGCGGTCTTACATTGACATTTACTTGATTTGAAAAACGAACTGCTGTGTACATCCAGAAATGCAATGTAACATGACAATCAAAGAAGAAAGGAAACAAAACAAGGCTCATGAGGAAAATAACTTCTTAAGAACTATCATAGCTTGAAGGTAAAATTCACAAGTATCCAGTAATAAGAAACTCACAATCAAAGCAGCACTGCAGATACAGCATTAAAATGGGATTCAGTTCTGTGTCTTCATTTGAGAATCTTCAAACAAGGAAGAAGGATCACCTATTTTCCTGTGATTTGTCAATAAATTTACAAAGTTATTTTGTAAATGACCTTGCTGGTTAATAATTACATTGCATTTGAAAATCTACTTCAGCCCTCTTCCCTTCCCTATTTTTCCTGGGAAAATAGAGAACATTAAAAAAAAAAGGAAATTTTTTAGGAACAGGCATTAATGTTTGTTATAACTTGATTCCTTAGCAGCCATAATGCTTTTTAATAATTTAATGCTATCAAGTGCAGCAGGTAAGTAGATCACATGCTTTGTAAATACTAACACTAAACAAGAGAATATAGCAATTAAGAATCTGGTTCCAACCAGAACAGATTCCTTAAAATATGTCTTCCTTTTGATCCTGATTGTCCTTTTGGATGCAAGTGCTGGTCTCAAAAATATTTGCAGTTAAAAGAGGAGCAGCACTAGGCATGGTGGTGCATACCTGTAATCCCAGCTTTTGGGGAGGCTAAGGCAGGAGTTCAAAACCAGCCTCAGCAAAAGTAAGGCCCTAAGCAACTCAGTGAGATCTTTTCTCTAAATAAAATACAAAATAGGGCTGGAGATGTAGCTCAGTGGTTGAGTGCCCCTGAGTTCAGCCCCTGATACACTCCCAAAAAAGAGGAACAGCAAAAAGGGTGTGCCCTGGGATAGCAGCTAAGATTAAACCTATTGTAGGAAAAAAGGTAGAGAGCTTCAAAATCCAATTGTCAATTTCTAGGTAAATATTAGATAATTTAACATCAACATCCCCACTGTCAGATGCTGAACTGTTTCAGCTTAGAAAATAATAGTTTATCTTTTTATCTTCAGCATCTAACAGAGCAATACTCATTAGTTATTTGCTGAATGAAGAAAAAAATCCTCATCTGTTCAAAGATAAATCTCCACAGAATATGGTTTGAACAAAATCTTTATTGGCTCTACATAAACTATAGGAACTCAACTTCTCACTTTTGACAGTCTATAGTTCTTTGTTTCATTTCTTTTAAGTACATTTTTAAATTTAAAAGCAACATCCATCACCAAACACTAAATGTCTCTAGCACTATTAGAAGAACACATCCAAGTGAATATTAAGTCTCTCAAATTGTTCAATGAAATCTCCCATTCCAATCATGATGCTTGTTAAAACCCTTCAGCTATCAGTTCTTCTGGTCTTCATTCAAAGTTCAAAAGAGAGAAGATGGATGAGGACTGAAATTAAAAAGGACTTTTTATATATGCAATCAGTGGACACATTCAAAAGGAAAAGATGAGAGAAAAAGGAGACCTCTGCAAGGTTGTGGCTCAGTGGTAGAGCACTTGCCTTGCATGCATAAGGCACTGGGTTGGATCCTGGCACCACATAAAAATAAAATAGAGGTATTGTGTCCATCTACAACATATATTTTACATATTTTATAGGGTACCTCTGCAACAGACTTAAAAAAAGTTTGACCAAATTAAATTAGCTTACCTCTCTAAACATTGATTTCCTTATTTCTAAGGCAAATTCATTCCATAATCCTTCTGGTTCCTTTTTAGCTTCAATATTCTCTCATTTGGTTCTTCTTTCTTTCTTTTTTCTTTTTTTTTTTTTTTTAGAGTGGAAAGTAGAAGCTTTATTAAAGGACAGTAGAAAGGGGACCCAAGAGATGGAATCCCTCATTTGGTTCTTAATGGATGCATGAACTGAAACACTAATCATACATTTTGATGGAGGTGGAATAGTTTCTCATTAACACATCAGGAGTGAAAGAATGTTCTACTTAAGCCACATCTATATCAGGTTCTGAAATGGCCCAAGGGAAGTTATTGGTTTGGGGCAAGAGTAAAGCCTGTAGGTAATTTAGTAGTTTAAACAGTGTCTAAATCCAATTGCCAAAGAACATTGTCAACTTAGGTTGTAACCGGAATTGCCTGATAAACCTGTTTTATTGCTGCCTGAGTCCTAGCCCTGTATGTTGCTCTGAAGTATAGCCTGGTCATAATTACTTTCACTAGCTCTCCAGGTGATTCTCACCCAAGAAAAAAGGAAAACTACTAATACAGAGTGGTAACCTCTCAAACTTAAGCATGAATTCGTCTCCTGGAGGGATTATTAAGATTGCTGGTTGCCATATATATAACTGATGCTGGTACCTGAAATCCTAAATTTAAATCCTGTTATTACCACCTCTATAATCTTAGGAAAATACTCTCTAATCTGTAGTCTCTTTATAGCAATACTCAGATCTCAGAGCTGTGAGACATAAATAGTGTACCAATCAGTATCCTGGAGGGATTATTAAAACAGATTGCTGGTTGCCACACTCAGAGCCTCTCAGTAGGTCTAGAATGAAGCCTAAAAATTGCTTTCCTAACGTTTCCCAGTAGTGATGCTTTTGTCCAGAAACTTCCCTTTGAGCACCACTGGTACAGTTCCTGGCACAGAATGCAAAAACAAATATTAACTTCCTTTTTCCATTATACATAGCTAGATGGACCAATGATTACACTAAGATGTTTGCACAGAAGTTAATGCTTCACAGGAAAAGCAGCCCATCTAATGAAAATTACATGTATAATCATGACAAGTATGAGAAATATTTTAAAGTACAAGGCATTAAAAATACCTGCATCCCGTTTTTCAAAGCTTTCATTATAATTTAGGTGGAAGGAATATTAAAAACAGTATTAAGTATTAGGAATATTAGGTTCAATCTATAAAGAATATGAATTTTTTTACAACATATAATGAATTCTGATACCTCATCCATGGTAATGATTTGTTTTCCATAGAATTAGAACAACATAATAAATAGCAATACCTGCATCAAACTTTAATATTTTGGTCTTTAAATGCTATTTAATTTCCAAGAAAACCTGTAATATAAGTGCATAAGAATCCCTATTACCACAAAGCAAAACTACCGATGATGGGATAGGTGGCTTTTTATTTACATATACTAACAAGTAAAAAAGCAAATCTCTTTTCTGCTTTCCATTTGCTTCAGTTTGTATGTCCCAAGGTCTTTCATGAATTAATGTCTAAACCCTGAGGTGAATCCTGGGAGGTTAAACAGGCCACTATAGAAGTAGTTGCAAATGCCTTGCCATCAGATATAGGAAAAGCACTAGAAGTTGGGCCTTCATGGTGGACTGCTTAAAATAATAACTGGATACTGTTTGGTTTTTCTCTATGGAACCTACAATGAGTCTCAAAAAGTACTGAATAGTTCAGGTTGGAAGGCATAAGTTAGGATTGTTTAAAGCATGTTTCTCCCTATGTCAATTATTGATCCAGAGGCAAGGCCTTACTGGAACTTTTTATTTTAAAAGGCCTTCCCTTTCCATTCTAGTCCGATGCCATTAAAAGACAGATTTCCTTTTCTGAACTCTCTAGAAAATAAAACTGATGACCACCTGTAGATCTTCATTGCTGCTTCATGTTCTCCATGGTCCTATTTCTTTTCATTACTATTTTCAATTATTACTTAATCTGAAAATAAACTTTTCATCTATTTATGAATTTTCTTAACTAGACTGTGAACTCTTATTTAAGAGTCCTTAACTTGTGCCCTTTCCTCAAGTGCTTCAATTCTAACTTTTTTCTTTTGCTTCCTGAAATATAAACTTGACACCAACTTACACTCCCCTGTTTATGTGTCTAATTCCATTTAAAGCTTTCTCTTCCCAACTGGAACCAAAAAACCCTTTAGGATGAAAGTTAATATTTCACTTCTTTGTAAAAGCATCTCAACAAAGCTGATGTCCAACCAATATTTATTAAATAACTGTTAATTTGTCCATACTAAAAACTGGATACATTTTATTACCTGAGGAAAATTCCTCATCATCTTAAGTCACAATGATATAAAGCTTCCAGTCTGGCTGGTATATTTGGAGAATGGAAATGACTTTCTAAGGCTAAGCTTTAGTTCAGTTATTCTCAGTGCTTTAAAACCAACACTTAAATAAGATGGGTCCCACGTCACCAATATCCCCCGTATTCCCTAGCATCCATTCATCCATATTTTCTTTCCAGGCTTTCCCCAGGAAACAGCCATCAAATATCCCTAACCCTAAAACAAACAAAACTCATTTCCTCCCAGTCTCTGAAAAATGGCTTATTTTAATGTATTAAAAGCCACACTCATTGTTTGGAGCCTTTCAAAAAGCTAGTAATTCAGGCCTTCTCATATTCCCTAAATCAGAAACAGAGCTGATTTCATGCCTATCCTGTCCAGGAGGCAGTTCTTTTCTCAGGTTTTTTTCCTGTTACTAGAAACCAAAAAGATTGGTAGATTGCCTGAGAGGGTTCAGATGCCTCCTCGAAGGCACTATCTTTTGTCCTTTCAGAAGTTGTCTTGATGGGTTGGTTTGGTCCCACCGCCATATCCTTGACCACAACCATCCCCACTGATCTTTTAACAGTACTGTGAGATATCAAAAAAAAGCCACTAGTATAGCCACAAATTGCTAAGATTTATCTTTATACCTCAAAGTTTTTTGAACTGATTGACCTGAGCTGAGCTGTCATACCAAATTTACCTCTACTTCATCATAGCTAGTATGAAAAGAAATATTGTTCTGACTTTTAATTAGTTGCTTTAGTTATTACTTTTTAAATGACTTTGATTAGGCATGCCCTTTGAAAGTTCATCTTCCTGTTTCCCATTACATATGTTCTGCAAATAGCTGTTTAAAAGTTC
The DNA here is from genome assembly GCF_964194105.1 of Spermophilus citellus. Classification (NCBI taxonomy): domain Eukaryota; kingdom Metazoa; phylum Chordata; class Mammalia; order Rodentia; family Sciuridae; genus Spermophilus; species Spermophilus citellus. Next base: position 165,349,676 of record NC_138185.1, read on the forward strand.
TTCAATTAAGATTAGCCCTTATATACAGAAATCTAGAAACCACAGAGCAGTTTTCTCACCTCTTTAATTTTCCATAAGGTATCAATATTATACTGTCATATATGCATATGTATCTGTATTATATATATATGTATTCGCTTTTTTAAAAAAGTAAAAAGCTCTTCTTAGTCTCCTATGTCCAATATAGGCACCAAAAATGTATTTAGAAATTAAATAAAGGCCACAAGTACTTCCCAAGGAAGATCATTAAAAAAGAAAAATCCTCTCTTCCTCTTATGTCATACAGCTGGCCTTCAAGACTTGGCAGCTAATAAAATGGTGTGACCCATGATGACAGGAAGACTACACCGTTCCATCTTTGGGTGGTAGCTGAATTTCTATTAGCAGTCCTAGTAAAATATATAACTCCTCATTTGTTCTAAGCAAGTCTTTTCTTCAGCTTTCCTTCAAACAATACCTTTACTCTCCCATTAGAATATGAAGACTTGGAACTTCTGAATAGCAAGGTTCTGGGTGGGAATCAGTCACTTTAAATCATGTGTTGGCTATGCAGAGAGGGAAAGATACAGGACAACAGCAGGGAAGGAGGAGAAAAGAAATGTAAGTTCACTGGGAGCACTAGAAGACAGTAAGACTTTCAAAGGTGTTGCCGATATCTCATGAAGGCCCAGGCTGCAACCATGGTGAGGGCAAACACTGGCAGCAGCACCATAGCTATGGGAACACCACTTGGCTCCCCTTCACCTCGATGTCCTATAGGTCCATTCTGCTCCTGTAACTGGAAGGGAAAGAAAAATGTTAACTCTAGTGACTAGAGTGTTTACCACAATTGAAATGTCATGTTGACACATCACCCAGGGTTGTAGTGTGTAGAGCACCCAAAGTGGTAAACTCAAGCATTTCCTATTGTCCTGAGCTTATGCACCGTAGACACAGATGTTTTAGGAAAAAATAGGCCTGAGGGTTCCCCAAGGGCAAGTCAGATGTACTCAGTTTCTGTACTGCCTCCATCTCACTGCATGTGTTTCATATCAGGAAAATGGAGTTATGAGATGAAACCTATTTATCCTGTGAGGAACCTGGATATTACTAAGAAGGAGAAGAGAGAAGGAGAATATCTTCCTTGGAATTTTGCTTATATGATTATTAGTCATCAGAATGCAGTAAGAGCAGATCAAGGAAATGTAAACAAAGGTGCAATGCCATCACTTGGAAATGTTTTTCAGTTCCTGGAAGGTACCCCCTTCCTCCTAAGATGAGGTCTTGTCCTTCATGCCCTAATTTATAACACTAAGGTGAAACCTATATGGAAGAGAGGTTAAAGAATGAGAGGTAAGTGAGTAATAATAAATTATATACTAGTTATTATAATTTCTCAGTGCCTAAATATCCCTTTTGAGATTGGATTATCTTTCTTTATTGCATTTTTTTCAGGGTGGCCCTTCTGAATATCAACTTTTAATGATTAACTTGCAGTAATTATGGTGCTATCTTGTTTCAGTTAGATTTTACCTCCTTGTGATAACCTATGAAACTTCAACCCCTCCATCTGAAAGGTAAGACCACACAAACTACCTTTTATACCCTCTATCCCACTTCTACACATTTCATTTCTTTCTTGATGTTCTGAAAGGGTATATTCAATAGGAAGACATGTATTTTAGGATTGGGCCAATTCCCTTGAACAGCAGGATCTGTTGTATTAGGAGTTATTTATAAATGTCCTTAAAGTGAACATTGCAAACCACTTCCCACACACCTTTGAAAAGAATCCTAATTATATCTTAAGTATATGCCTATATTTAATTGCCTTTACCTACTACATAAACTCTCCCATACTTTAGAAATACAGAAGAGTCAAGGCACAAGCAGTGGATGACCAATATTGTCTCTTATCAACTTTTTCTTTTTTTGTTGGGGTGGGTACCGAGGATTGAAGGATTGAACCCAGGGGCACTTAACTACTGAGACACATCCACAGCCCTTTTTTGTATTTTATTTAGAGACAAGGTCTCACTGAGTTGCTTAGGGTCTCGCTAAAGTTGCTGAGACTAGCTTTGAACTTGTGATTCTCCTGCTTCAGCCTCCTGGGATTATAGGCCTGTGCCACTACACCAGGCTTATCAATCTGCTTTCTAATCCATCATACTCACATTCTGTTTGTAATACTAGCTACTAGCTCAGCTTTTGTGTTTTTCCTTCTCCATTTTTTTTTTTACTAGTTTCTCTCAAACTTCTATAGCCTCTCTTTACTCAGTCACTAGGTAAAGCAAAGAATATACCAATTTAAGAAGGAATAAAAGGCACAGTGAACCTGTACTGTGAATACACTTAGAAATTCTTGGTGCTGTGGGAAGAACTGTCTAAAAAGTACCCTTCATTTTCATCATCCAAATTATAATCACTAGGAAATAAAAAGTGATGGAGGGACAGATATTGTCTTAACCCAATTTTGAATTCCATTTCCTTTTTCCTAGAACTCCCCTTTGAGCATGATAGCTTTTGTCAAGAGTCATCAAGTTGGTTGAGAAGGGTTCATGGCAGTGATAGGGAAAGTAAATAAGGGATCCAGGAAACACACCATCTTTGTAGTCCAGAGTTTTATAAACAAGATTTTTCCAGGGCAGGTATATGCTTCTTTTCCCCCCAATTATTTAAATTTGACTATTAAGCTTTATCTTTAAAGAACATTACCTTGAAGGTAGGATCTGGGTTACAAGCAAACTGTTCAGAATTTCTTTTGATGACAAACAGAAGAACCAGAGAACTCCTGCCTGTGCCAAACAAGTTCTTCAAAGTAGTGACAGAAAACAAAACAAAACAAAACACAAACCCACCCACAGGTTTACTCACAAGGATGGTGCAAAAACCCAATGGCTGCAAGTGACACCTACCCTGTGTTGCACTCTCAATGAAACAGCATAGCCTGCATTACGAAAGAGGTCTACCGCATCCTGGTGCAGCAGGTTCTTTAGGTCTTGACCATTTACCTGTCAAAAACAGTGAGGGAGAATAGTAAGAGAAGCAGACAGCTAACTCTCATAAGTCAACAATCTACTTTCATACGGCCAAAGCTATAAAAACAAAAACAAAAAAAAAACCCAACTCTTTCAGGGCAAGTTCAAAGGGCTAGGAATAAAGGAAAAATTACTTAGAGTCATTTTTCCCCCCATTTTCAAAGTTGTTTTCCTACAGCTAAGGTTCTGTGGGCCATAGGAAGAGAACCTACATAAAAATAAAATGGGTTCTCCTTTTTCCCAGCTTCTATGCCTTCCTGTTTTGACACTTGGGATTCTTTTACTATATTTGTATGTCTTCCTAGAGAATTAGCCTATAACTAAACAATCTTCGAGGTTATAACCCTATTCTTGATATTCTTAATCCTTAGCATTATCAATTTTAAATCTGGAAACGTAATTCTATGAAACTCTCCCACAATTAATTGATTGATTGATTGATAGATACCAGGGATTGAACTCAGGGATACTTGATCACTGAGCCAAATCCCCAGCCCTACTTTGTATTTTATTTAGAGACATGGTCTCACTGAGTTGCTTAGTGTCTCACTTTCAGCCTCCCAAGCCACTGGGATTACAGGTGTGCACCACCACGTCCAGCCCACAATTTATTCTGATATAAATCTATACTGGCACATTCTCTTGGGCTTACTTTATTGTGACTAATTTTCCTGGATTCCATAGACATTCCTATCCTCAAATTTACTAAACACCATATTTCTGTGATGATACAAACCTTAAAAAGGGCATTTAAACATAGGCTACTCTTGGCAGTTAAAGGTAAATGATGTGAGGAATACTGGAATTGATACTGTTTATGGTTAGGAGTGACACTGGCCACAAGTGATATCTATCCTATGCTGTACCCAGTGACACAGCACAGTAAAATGTGTACAAGATTACAGATCTTTTGTACAAGATTACAGATCTTTTGTACACATCAGTGTTATCAACAACAATAGCAGTAAGAATATTTACATATTTATCTATGCTTTGTATATGTTATCTTAATTCTCTCATCCTGTAAAGAAAACAGCATTTTTATATTGCTTTCATTGATGCAACAATTGAAGCTGTGTGAGACTAGTGAGTACAGGAGCTAGGGCTAGTTTTTAAATAATGGAAGGAGAATCAGAATATCCTTGCATTCTATGGTCCACATATGCTACTCTTCTACCACCCTGGCTCACCAACCATCCTTGGCTTGACTGAAGCTCAAGCTATTGACTTTTTCAATTTTCTCATCTCCTTTGTCACAATCTTTCTTGTCCAAGAGATTCATAGCATTCTATTTCCTGCTAATGCCCTTGGTAAATTTACCAATACTTTTGCCCTTCGGGCTGTCTATTCTCTTTATAATTTCCAATTCCACTCCTCTTTTGTTACCAACTGACTGACACACACTTAAGACTTAACATTAGATATGCTTCAACTTAAAACTATTAAAAATTTAATAAAAACCTGTCAATTTCTACTCTTTTTATACTTCCTAGTCCTCTAGTGGATCTCCTCTTTAACTTCAGAATCTAGACTTTTTTACGCATTTTACTGGTACTTTTACCCATCTTCACGGTTGCATTTGTACCTTCAACCAAGCACTTAATGAATTATTAGAATTTGTTGTCCCCAAGATCTTCTGACATCTTCCCAGTCCTGGGCAACATACTACATCTACTTTCCTTGTCATCACTGAGTTGAATATTCATAGAGAAAGATAGTAACTCTACGATAGATACACATTAGCTGAGTCTGGCTTATCCTTAAAACACTCTACTCATCAAACAAACCCATGAAGAAATATACAGCAGTAACTCTTCCGCACCTTTTCCACCATCAAAACCCCTTCAAATCTTCTCTCCTCTCAGCAGATTCCCATCTCATCTTTTTTGAGAATAGTGAGGATTTCTCACATTCTCCCCCTTTTCTTATCATCCTCTTCAGTTTCTTGATATCCTCTCACTGCTCCTTTCCCCTAATTTCTGAATTAGATCTATTTCCTTTATCAAGGATAAACCATCTAGTGAAGTACTTGTTCATATTCTATTATTTTCTCCTCTCAATTGCTTTATTTCTCCTCTATAAAGAATACAATTATTTCTTACAATTCACTACCACCCTCTTCACGTCTTTTTTTTTTTTTTTGGTGATAGTGACAATTAAACCCAGGGATTCTTTATAATTGAGCTACATCCCCAGGTCTTTAATTTTTTTTTTTTTTTTTTAATTTTGAGACAAGATCTTGCCAAGTTGCTGAGGCTGGCCTTACACTGCAATCATCTTTTCTCTGCCTCCCAAGACTCTGAAATTTCAGGCATGTGTTACCATGCCTGGCCTGGTCTTTCATTGCCAAACTGTTTAAAGACCTGTTTGCAAGCACTGCCTCCACTCCCTCAGAATCCATTCACTCTTTATTCCTTTATAATTTAATAATATATAAGTCGGGAGGAACATGTTCTCTTGAAGGTCAGCAGTGATTTCCAATTGTCAACTCTTTCTCAATCTTCAGACCAACTCCTTCCTTTTGTAATCTTCTCCTATCTTGGCTTATGTACACTTAGCTCTCTTAGTCCTTAAATTATTCTTTTTCTGATTCCTCTCCCTTTCCTTCTTCTTAAAGTAAATTAGCATTCTTCATTGTGAGTCCTTCAACCCTTCTCTCTCATGATGATCTTTCACAATTCTAACCATAACCTATAAGATAACTCTCAATTTTTATTCTGCTTTTACTTTGGGATTTGCCAATTTCCTGCTGAATGCTTATACTTGACCCCAATGCTCTACTAGACCTCAATTCAACATATCCAAAGCCTCTTGGTAACTTCCCACAAAACCAGAAATTTCCTGACTTCCTTCTCATTGCTACGACCATCCCTTCACACTAAAATGTTAATACCATTTTGCTGTTTAAGACACAAAAACAAAATTGGGGAGCAAGGAGAGTGCATACTTGATTTCTCAAACTGGTATGCAAAGTCCTCCAGGAAAAGGCTCTAACCCACTTTCTCAGTTTAATCTCTCTCTTCCTTTATATATCCTATGCCCAAGATATGCATAGCTTACTGACCCCTAGGACCTAAAACATAAACAAACATTCATATTTATGCTGAAGCTATATTCATCACCTAAATGCTACTTCCTTTTCCAAAATTCTACTTATCTTTCAAGATTGATCTTTAAAAGGATCAGTCCTGCAGTGTTTGCTGGCAAAGAGTAGGAGTTTTGTTGACTTGGATTTTGACCAAAGGTAGTCTGTGAAAGGAACTTTTTCCTCCAAGGTTCTCAAATCCAAGTGTAAGGGTGTCAAATACTACAGCACTACTCTCTCCAACACACTGCCCTGCCACACTGAGATCATCAAACCTTCTGTTTCCCTCCTACTCCCCACATCACTACCAAGTTCTTCAGTGTTTTATATAGATTGTAAGTTCATTTAAATTACCCTTTTCCTCATGAATGAGTTATTTATAGAGATTTTGTTAAATATTGAGCCATATGTGGATATTGGATATGCATATGTGGATATTGGCAGGGTTGTGTTTGGTTTATGATACTGTGCAAACATTTCATATTAGCCAATAAACAGAAATACATACCAAAAAAAAAAAAAAAGGATCAGTCCTGCTACCTATAATATAGACTAAACATACAGGGTTTTCTTCTAGTTGACGGACCTTGATTTCACATTATCAAGACAACTTCTGATTATGCCTTTTTTGGGAGTGGGGGAGATAGGCCACATGGGAGAAACTTTACAATGAATTCTCAATGACTCAGTTTTCTAGTTAACTCCCAGGGGAGAGAATAGGTGTGAGATTACTGACTGTAGTGAGAATGCCCACTTATGTAATCTAGCCCATATATTAACTATATTTCTCATTGTTAAAAAAAAAAATAGGTATTTTCTATTAGAGCATACAAAAATATAAGTTAATAATGCAGTCCTGTCAGCAAATGTCAAATGATGTCACAGCTCCAAATTAGTCTCAACAGCAAAGTTTCACAATAATATGAATTCAAGTGGAATAATTGGATCACTCCATGACATTCATGGTAGGAATACTGAGCTTAAAATAATCTTTGCCATAATGTTCAGTAATGATTCCAGGAAAAATTATTTAACATTTATCATTATGTTTGGGGCTTCCTAGTCATTCTACCTACATTAACTCATTTAATCTTCACAATGGTTCTTTTACATTAGGAACTTCCATGTTTTAAGTGATAAAGCAAAAACTCAGAGAAACTATCAGCTCATCTATGAGCACATATAATGGAAGTAACAAAGCAAAGATTCCAACTCAACCATCCTGGCCCCCAAACCTTCACTTTAAAACTCTGACCTGCACAAATTTACACTGTAAACAAGGATCTCATTTCAGCAACATTTCACTATTTCATTAATGATGTAAATTAGATTTTATAGTTTTGTCTGTATTTAATGTTAACTTTACACATGCATAAAACATAGGTCTTTAAATATTAGTATTTTTATTCATTTGTATATGCTAAAGTAGAATTAAAATTTTAAAAATGCAACTTAGCTAAATGCCACTTCATGGACAAAGTCTTCATAATTTCACTACTAGATGTGACTGGTTTACTTCTTTGGATCTCCGTAATATATAATTCTCTTAAGCTCAAACTGAACTCTGCCTCATGTCATTTTACATTCTACTTTGAGTAACTTGAAGTAGTTGTATCTCAACTCATCATTATAAGCCTTATAACACCTGAAGAGCAGTTTGTACAACACTTGAACATAAGAAATATCATGTTTTCCTGAAGTTTGGCTACAAGTATGCCCTGCAGGAAGACTGACTGACAACAATCTCAGTATCACAGAGTTGAAAGGTCTGGAGTCTAATAATAGCTCTATCTGCCAATGATTCAGTGAACAATCTTGGCCCTCATTTGAACCTCCTCCTGCTAACAAGGAAGAAAGACATTGATGATATTAGGCAAAAGAAGGTACTATAAAGGGCAAAAGCCAATTAGGCCTCTCAGCCTCTTAGTAAAGCCTAAATGTATTCTAATATAAAAGAATTGTTCTAACTACTATTTTAAAAATAAAACCCTTTTGCTGGGTGTGGTGATGCACACCTGTAATTCCAGAGACTCAAGATGTTGAGGCAGGAGGATCACAAGTTCAAGGCTAGCCTCAGCAACTCAGCAAGGTCCTGAACTTAGTGAGATCCTGTCTCAAAAATAAAAATAAAAAAAGGCTGATGATAGAGCTCAGTGGTAAATCGGTTCAATTCCCAGCACCAAAAATAAAACCCTTTAAAACAAGAGAAATTCTAGAAATGCAAAGGAAATTTCTTTTTTTAAAAAATATTTTTCATCCTTCACCCAAGATAAACTAACCTCATAAAACAAGTCATGACTATGATTTTCTTCCTTGACAACATAATTTCTACTACAAATCTGAATTTGCTTTCTAATATTTATCTCTCCTAAATATTTTATAGTTTCTAGTTGCTTAGAAACTTATATCTACAGAATTCACTTTCTTTATCACCATACATACTAATACAGAAAACAGCTCTCAACCTCCGGGTGATTTTGAAGTTGAGCGAATCCTAATCTAAACTACCTCCAATAGTCTTTCAACTGGTCTCCACTCCTAGACTACTTATCCTATTTAAGACACATCCCATGCATCTACAGATTTTATTGATGAGTTTCCATTTACTGAAGTACTGAAGTTTCAAATATGAGTCTGCAGACCCAGTACAGAAGGTTGTAAAATCAATCCATTGGGTCAAGAGAGTATTTAATTTTTAAAAAACGAAATCAGAAGAAAACATAAAATACCGGATTTTATCACATACAGAAAAGTAGTTTTCTTAAACTTTTATTTCAAATATATATGCTTATTCCAATTTGATGAATATAGAGTATATGTAGTTCCTATTATAGGACATAATTTTAAATTTTTGAAAAATACTTGCCTACAACAGTAGTTCTTAAACTACAGAGACCCAACCAGGAAAGTTATAATGTAATTTTGATTCACAGGTCTGAATGAGATTCTGCATTCCCAGGTGAAATTAGACTGCTGGTTCTTGGACTGCCTTTTTTTTGGGGGGGGGGGGGTGGATACTGGGGATTGAACTCAGGGGCACACAACCACTGAGCCACATTCCCAGAACTATTTTGTATTTTATTTAGATACAGGTCTCATGGAGTTGCTTTCTGCCTCACTAAATTGCTGAGGCTGGCTGTGAACTCATGATCCTCCTGTCTCAGCCTCCAGAGCCACTGGGATTACAGGTCTACACCCAGCTGGATGTCACTTTTAATACCAAGAGCTACTCAGCTAAGTAATCTCAGAATTGTTAACTTGCTACTGCTGCTTCCTTAACTCATGGCATAATTAAATTTTATTGAACCCAATAACAAGTTTACAATGTACTAAAAATATTTACCAAGTGAATTATTTGGAGAATCAGGATGGTGGTGTTCTAATTAATAACTGATGGGTTAACACAAAATTTTTGCTTTAACTTTGACTACTGGCAAACTACTGTGCTAGATGTGCTTCCTATTTTTGCTTTAGGAAATAAACTAAGCTAAAATTAGTTTTCTTGGATGATTAAGAATTTCAAATTGCCTCAGGATAATCCAAAACAGGAGCTCTCACTACAGGATAGATGTGGGGCCATAAAGAAAGAATGAGCCCAATTTAATGAGCATCAATCTTAGACAATACTGTGGATATTTTTATCAAGATCCTGAAACCACATTTTTGTCTCTTTTTTCGTCAAAGTTGAGAGAATTAAAAAAAAAAGTTATTTAAATCCAATTAGTCAGGCCCAACCAAAAGAGTCAGTATGTTATAATGGAAAGATTCACTAACTGAACAACTAAGTTAGATCTTTAACCTGTGCCAGTTATAACAAGCCTCAGTGCTAGAGATTCAGAGAAAAGAAGAGAGACTCTTCTGTAGAGGTACTTTGTCTATATATATTTCAATGTCTGTATAGCTAACTAGATGGGGTTTCTGCTAGGTCATTCCCCAATTGCTAATCTAAATGGAGACCAGACTTTCATCTTCTTTGTAACTTTCCACAGCCCCAACATATGCTTGAAAGGCCATCAAGTACAATAATTGATAAATGGTAACTAACCAACTCTTTCTTTCACCCAATTGACTTGTACTTGAACAGAATATGAAATGCAGTTGGCTAATGGCCCAGTCTATACTATTTTGTTTTATAAATGGTTTGGTTAAAGAGGAGCATGCATCTATGCAGTGTAATAAACCAGCTGCATCACCCTGAATTTCATAAAAAATATTGAGAATTTACAGAAGATCCACTATTATTAGCTATCTACCTCCTTTCATTACGCAGAGGAAATAAGAAACATCAGAGAGTTTACTCTTGTTTTACTTTTAAGCAAAAAAGAAAATTTCTCCAGCTTCCATGGTAACCTTCTCACATGGAAACCATCCTCATCAACACACACATACACACACACACACACACACACACACACACACACACTTAAATAAATAAATAAGGAAGGAATTTCCAGCCTTCATGTTAACTTCAGGTCTTTTCTTCCATTACTAATAACTATTTTTGTTTCCCATACAACACAACCTTTAAAAAATTATTTAACATTGATTAGTTTTAAAATTTTCTTCTTTTTTAGTTGAAATCATACATAGCAATGATAAAAAATTAAATTTTACTTTTTGATGAGAAAAGAGGGCACTACATGATATACCATGCAATTATTCAATTTTAGAACTTGAAATCAAGACAATATGTGGGTATTATTTGGAAAGAATAAAAAGATAATCAATAACTCAAAAAATTTACAGGTCACTGAATGATACTTCTATTAGTTATCTAAAATGGATGTGTGCCAAGGAACATATTTTTAATTTGATTATCTCACAAAAGTTATTAGAAAAAAGTGAGGCACATTTTAAAACATGGAAAAATAACCCATATCAGGAGAATAGAAAAATCCATTAAAAAATGGAAATATATTGGAGCTGGGATTGTGGCTCAGTGGTAAAGCACTTGCCTAGCATGTGTGTGGCACTGGGTTCAATCCTCAGCACCACATAAAAATAAATAAAGTAAAGGTATTGTGTCCATCTACAACTAAAAAAAAAAATTTAAGGAAATATGTGCTAATAATTTAAAGTCATTCATAGAGACCTCAAAGCCAACAATAAATGAATATGTAAGTACATAGGATGAAGTAAGCTAAACAGATGAAACCATTTCATGGTTATGGCCTAATAAGTTAACTTAAGCATAGAGAAGGGAATATGATGCCATGGATGAGTGAGGTAACAGAAATTGTTCCACAGTGTTTCTTAAGGGATCTACAGAGAAAATTTTGGAGCAAACTTAGATGGGAAATTGAAGTCAAAGGAATGCAGGCCTAGCTACAGAGAATATGCTGCCCTTTCCTCTTACATGTCTCCATCTTTTTCTGTCTTATTTCCTGCATACCTGTTTTCTATTTCCGGCATTCTGTCCCCTGACATTTTCCCTTCTCTTTTTCAACATGTGTTTTGATAAAGTAAAATCCTATGTACTATAAATTTTAAAGTTAGGTAAGCTGAGTTTTTTAATCATCTACTTTTCTTTCTTTGATAGTAATCTCTCACTATCCATCACTACCCCCAGCCCTATTTTAAAACTTCAGAGGCCTTCCAATAAGTCCATCTTCCAGAGAAAGACTAATTTCAGTACGCGTATGATTACCATCTACTGTTAACTGACCATACGGGCACACAAGGTAAGAACAGAGACTTCAAGTTTGGACAGACCACAGTTTTAGTTCCCCAACACTTATTATTTGTGTGGCCTTAGGCAAGCTGCTTGACTTCATCAAGCCTCAGTTTCCCTAGCTGCGAAATAGGGTTATTATAATATTAATATCCACCTCATAGGGTTATTATAATATTAAACAAGATTAAGTCTGCCAGGCATAGTGGCACACACCTGTAAACCCAGCGACTTCAGAGGCTGAGACAGGAGGATCAAGAGTTCAAAGCCAGTCTCAGCAACTTAGCAAAGAATGAAGGAATTCAGTGAGACCCTGTCTCTAAATAAATTTTACAAGATAGGGCTGGAGGTGTGGCTTAGAGGTTGAGTGCCCCTGAGTTCAATTCCCAGTACCAAAAAAAAAAAAAAAAAGAAAGAAAGAAATATCATATAGCCAATAAAGATAATATTTTTTAAAAAAAAGATTAGGTCTGAAGTTCTAAAAATGCTACTTGTCATTTAATGCTTAAAAACTTCTCACTGTTTTCATTTTGCAATGATCTACATTTAACCAAAGCTTTTCAAATACTATAGTTAGTTCTCTTCTTAACACCTTTATTATTCAAGTCTTTCTTTAACCACAGAGCCTGTTGAGATTGTGATTTGTGTTTCAAATTACTAAACCACATAGATCCTACCTACATGCTATAACTTTATTTTAACCACCCACTCTTTTTCCTTACTGTACCATTGCCAAGTTGATTCACAGTTTTTAGGATGTCTTTCTCTGGGGAGCCATAGGACATCATGTGCTTCTAAACTCTTCAATATGCATTTGAGATGAAAGGTAGATTGTCCCTGTCTCCATCTTACAAGGTTAATAAACAGCACCTAGGAGAAGTTTAATGGGCTAGGACACAGTAAAAACAGTGAGATGGACTGAAATAAAGCCATCCATGAGATTATATTTATATTCTGGATCAGTTAGGACACATTTTTTAAAAAACATTTTTGAGTTAATTTAGATATCTCTAATAGCTATGTGTTCTGATTTTCTGGGGACTAAGTGGAGTCATAAAGCTTTCTTGAAGAGGTATTCAGAACTACTGCTGAGCCTGATCTCTTGAATATTCAGATATCAAGCGAAGAAGAGGTGGACATTCTCTTTTCTTTGTATCTCTGCCTACACATATTACTAAAAAATGGGCTGAAATGCAAAGAAGTATCTAATAACTCAGAGGAGCAGGAGACTTCCCACATATGTCCTTTAATCACTATTCAACTGAACTGCATGAGATATAATTCAAAAGGGAAAGTTCTAAACAAAGCTACAACAAAGTCTTTAAAGGGATATACCTTTCTTATAGAGGCAGATTCAAAATTAAGTCTCTTAGACTAATTTTTTAATCAAGATTTCTCTTAACCTAAATTACATCCATCTATTTCAGCCTCTTCCCAACTTAACCTTTGTGCCTCATTCACAAGAGAAAGAAAAAGTTTTCTCCTCTTCAGACCATGGGCTCATAGTCTATGGCCCAAGTGAAGAAGAAAGTAGGGGCTTTTTCCATAAAGAACGAAACTAGTTCAAATTTCTATTTATTTATGTCTAGCCCTTTGAAGCCCCCTCTAACTCCAAAGAATGTAAAACTTACCCCCCACAACACTCTTCCATTCTTTATAACAATCAACTGTATCATTTACAACTAGTAATTAGCTGGTTATTTTTTAGCTAGCCCTGGAGTTTAACTAAAAAAAAAAAAAAAATCTACAAAATCACCTAACCAGGCTGAGGATATAGCTCAGTTGGCAGAGTGCTTGTCTAGCATGCAAAAAGTCCTGGTTTCAATCCCCAGAATCACCAAAAAACAAAACAAAAACAGACCAAAAAAAAAAAAAAAATCACCTAACCTTCCTACCTCTCACAACTGAGATACTGTGATACTATAGCCAATGATGGGGAACAGAAATGAAAAGTGAGGCCAGATGCATGCTGTGCATTTTAATAGTTTTAAAATTCTTATTTTGCCAGTATTCTGATTTACTATAGGCTAAGTCTAATTTATTTTGATACTGGGTTAGCAGGAAGAAATGGGAGCACAGTTGATAAGATAGCAAAATTAAACTGCATTCCAATTTTTCATCTTTATAATGGGTAAGAAAGAGCTCGAGTCTATAATGGGTAAGAAAATACACTGAATTCCTGCTTTTCTTCTTTGAAACTAAATCAATTTATAGAGGCTAACAATCCCCAAAAAAATACAAATTCATTTTTTAATTTTTAGCAAAAGAGAGGTGATAAAATATTGGAAAAATGATGAAAATTGTGGGTTTTAAATCTCTTCCCCACACCAGTCCTTCACCTCTCTCTGATTTGTGATTTTTGGAACTTGGGCAAGTAACTTCATATTATGGGTTTAATTTGCCATGTCTATCAACCAAAGATCATATTATCCTCCAAGCCCAATGGTAGAGCTGGAAGACTGAGCAAGGTTTGTCCCATTCAACTATATAATCTGGATATTTCCAGATCCAAAAAGGTAGGCAGCAATCTTTCTAAGAAAGGGGTTAGGGTAGGACCTAAGAACTACGGAGCAAAGTATAGCAAAGGAGGCAGAAGCCAGTTCTCACCGAGAGGATCTTATCACCCTCCTGGAGCCGCCCATCCAGGGCGGCAGCCCCATTCTCTTTGATGCGGCTGACGTAGATGCCACTGTCATTGGAGACATGCTGTTGATCTGTCCCACCGACGATGTTGAAGCCCAGCCCTGAGAAAATCATGGAGGAATGAAGGAGATGGGGGTGAAGAAGAAAGAAAAGGGATTAGAGAAGTAAAGAGAGAGAAAAGGCCTAGGGGAGGAGAGGCTGTTAAGTCAGACTGTGAGGCAGCTACAATAGTCATAAGCAAGGTCAGTTAAGTTCAAGAGTTAAGGTCAAGAATACCAAATTGCCCACTCAGGTCAGGTAGGACTGAAAATACAAACACAGAGATAAGATGACCTGTTGAATACATTCAGAAAGATCTACATACAATTAAAGAATATAGTCATTCCTGTAAGATGTTAAGTGATTCTGCTCACATTTGATTTTGATCCTGTTGATGGCATTCCTGGCATTTCTAGTATTAATGTAACAGGATTAGCTGCGTTCATAAGAACCTAAGCTTTTAACCAATTATGAAATGAATTGTTCTTAATTGAGAAAGAGATTTCCAACCATAACTTCCCCTCCATACTTCTCTCAAGATTCTGGAGAATTTGTATATGGCAGTTTTGGAAGAAGTGATCTTGGGAATTTCATTTATTATTTTCCATTTTGTGTTATGGGAGGAGGACAGTGGATAGGTGTTGGTAGGAAACCTCAAAACCAGAAAGGTAACTGATGCTTCATGGTAGACATAGAACCAAAATCCCCCCCCCCTTTTTTTTTTTTTTGTTTTTAATCTCAAGTACAAATAACCACATATTTGGGTATAGTCATGACCAAATTTTATTCACTTTAGATAAAACTGATTCCCTACTGACTACCAACTGCCCATCTCCCAAACCTCTAGTTCCTGGAAAACACTATTCTATTCTTCATTTCTATGAGTTTAACTATTTTGGATGGGTATAAAATTTTAGTTATGCAAAATGAATGAGTTCTAGAGATCTGGTATAGAACATTGTGCTTACAGATAGACACAAGTTTAACTTTGAAAGCTGCTCTCACACACACACACACACAAAATGCAATGTAAGGAAGTGCTAGGGATGTGTTCAAATTCCAGCACTGCCCACATTAGCTGTGAGAGACCTCAGCCCCTCCAAATCCCACTTAATAATACAATATTAAGTACCCTGTTGGTAGGATGAAAGATACAGCTTTAATTTGTATCATAGAAGATGGGGGTGTTGGGGAGGTTCTGATAACTTGAGATGAAGTGAAAAGGTAGACAGATCCAGACACTTCAAAATATGTCAACAGGGTAGATTTAACTGTTCTTATTACAATAAAATACAGAAAGCAAGCAAGCTAACAAGCTAGCTGAGCTAACAAAGCTAGCAAGCTAACAAAGTGCCGTTTCCATGGACCAACCACTAAGCTGTAGAAAGAATTTCACTCTATAGAAACCATTGTCATAAAGGGATTTTACCTATGCATTTAAGAAAAGAAGATGTAATTCAAAATAGCCAAACTATTCAATCAGCCTAGGTGTCCATCAACAGATGAATGGATAAAGAAAATGTGATATATAACAAAGGAGTTTTATTCAACCATAAAGAAAAAAGAAATTATGGCATTTGTAGGAAAATGAATCAAACTAGAAACCATCATGTTAAGTAAAATAAGTTAAACTTAGAAAGTTACGAATTGTATGTTTTCTCTCATATGTGGAAACTAGAGGGGGAAAAAGGAAATCAAAGGTCAGAGTGGACCCCCTAAAAATCAAAAGATCAGTAGAGGAAAGCAACCAAGGGGTATAAGGCAGGGAAGGAAGGGGGGAATGCAGGGGAATGATATTGGCAAAATTATGTTGTTGTATTGTGTGCATGTACAAATATGCAACAACAAATCCCATCAATATGTAGAACTATAATGCAACAATAAAAAATGTGGAGATGCCAGGCACCACCATGCGCACCTGTAATCCCGGTGGCTTGGGAGGTTGAGGCAGAAGGATCATGAGTTCAAAGCAAGCCTCAGCAACTTAGAATTTTAAAAAAGCGGGGATGGGGGGTAGGGGATGTGGCTCAGTGGTTAAGCACCGCTGGGTTCAATCCTCAGTACCAAAAAAAAAAAAAAAAAAAAAAAAGTGGAAGGAAAAAAAATAAATAGGAAAAAGAAACTCTGAAACTCCTTTAGGGGCTTCTTTATGTTAACTACTACTGGTTGGTACAATTCAGGGCCACAGTACAGAGAGAAAGAGAAAGGAAATAATTTGGAAACAATTAAAAAACAAATGCATTGGTACAACTGGAAGGAATAGGCATAGACACCTTTATACTACTAGCCTCTCTTTAAGTATCTGTTTAAGATAACAGATTAATGGATAAAGAAAATGTAAAAACACATACTTAAAAAGAGAAAATACGTGGGCTTTCTAAAAAGTTTTCCCTGTTGGTAGGATGAAAGATGCACTCTTAATTTGTATCATAGAAGATGGGGGCATTAGGGAGGTTCTGATAACTTGAGATGAAGTGAAAATGTAGACAGATCCAGATTATGGAAGGCTCTGAAATGACTTCAAAACAATGGCAGGTTTGGGTAAGGGGGATGAGGCCAATCAGCCTGTCCCAATCCTGGGACAAACTATTTATAGAAAATCTTTCAATGAAATCCAACATCCTCAGTATGGTTGGAGTCTCACCAAAATGCTGTTGTCTCTGGGGATCTTGGGAAAAGAAAGCAAGTATTAAGTAGCCAAATGCATTACAACAGTTAGCAAGAGAAGGAACTCTGCCACAGGTTATTTAAAGCAATAAAACAGTATCCAAAAGAAGATAAGTAGAAGAAATCTTACTGAGACTTATTATAAACAAGCACATTCTACTACCCACCCCTTAATATCACATTATATAGGTACATTTATAACTCACTGCTAACATCTGTCATAAATGAACCAAACCACTTAAAATGAGAACTCTTGGGCTGATGTAAAGCCCTCTTCATCCACGTTTACAGAACTTAGCTCATCTATAACTCAAAGCCTTGCTACTATAAATGGAAGTCTCCACAACATTGAGTAACAGTGTTTCAACTCAAACCTGGGGTTCAAGATATACTTCAATAGGACAGCATTTGCCTAGCATACAAATGCACAGGAGTCCCTGGGTTCAATTCCCAGTATTAAAATTAAAATAAAAATTTAAACTCGGACCCTGAGTATCCCTAGATAATCCCCAGTTTATTTGTTCAATAAAAACTAGGAGTTATTTATCACATGTCAAGTACTGTGTTAGGTTCTGAATAAGGCAAAGCTAAACTGGACAATCCCTTTTTTAATCACAAACAGAAGTTTATCTTTTTGCCTGTCCCTTTTAAATACCGTAGAAGCAAATAAAAGAAACGATTCCAAGTTCAACTCCATAACTTACCAGAAATGTGAGTCAGTTTATCTCTGATCCTCAGCTTCCTTTTCTGTAAAACAAGGATTAAAAATTCTGCCCCCTCTACCTCAAAGAGTAGTACTAGGACCCAATAACATAAAATATGAAAACAATTCTTTATAAAACACACAGTAGTTGTTATATTAGAGTAAGGTTCTAGGAGTAGTTATCAATAAACTAGTAATGGCTACTTACCAAAACTATATAGTTTTGCTGCAAGAGGAGGAATAAATACACAGTACAAATGTGAGAACTCCTGAAAAATGGTTAGACAGATTTAAAAGTCCACCCACCTATAAACAGGAAAAGACTACATTAGAACTTAAACTATTGAAATTAAGTAGTCTATGGGCCCGGGATGTGGCTCAAGCGGTAGCGCGCTCGCCTGGCATGCGTGCGGCCCGGGTTCGATTCTCAGCACCACATACCAACAAAGATGTTGTGTCCGCTGAGAACTAAAAAATAATAAATATTTAAAAAAAAAAAGAAATTAAGTAGTCTATAACCTGTGACCTAGAAATCCCCTTTAGGAGTATTTTCTGGCAAGGGTGATATTTTTAAATTTACAACAATCATCCAGCACATTTTATCAACAAACTGGAACAGATGCCAATCTGAAACAACTGGAAGGAGAAAGCCTATCCAATTCATATCTTCTAATTATTAGCTATACTCTAGAAAAATCTTTCATGAATAGGGTGTTCACATACTCTAGTTTGTCTGGAAGTTGTGGTATACACCTTCTGCCCCAGTGTTATTAAGTGTTCCTTTTCAATTTCAAAATCATCCCAGTTTGGACACATATTATCATCCCATCTACAAATATTAATGTAAAACTATGTTTACTGCAGGACATTTTGTGGTACTGTGGAACTGGCAGTAATCTAAATGTTCACCTTTTGGAAAACAGATTAAAATACAGTTAAAAGTTAGAAGCACTAATAATCATATTAAAATAACATGGATAGGGGGCTGGAGTTGTGGCTCAGTGGTAGAGTGCTTGCCTGGCATGCGTGAGACCCTGGGTTAGATCCTCAGCACCACATATAAACAAAACAGCTAAAAAATAATTTTAAAAAAACATGGGTAGAGTTTTAAAATGTCATGTTGATATTCACAGCATAATATCTTCCCATAAGTAAATACAAAACTATTACCTGTTTACAAAGTGCATGTAAAGACATATCAGAGTAGATACTCAAAGGGAAGCACATACAAGGTGGAGGTTAGGTTTGAGGGGTAAAAATAAGACCAGAGACGGATATACTGATGACAATAGTATGCTGTGAAGCTGAAGGATATAATTAATCTACTCTCAACATCTAAGGTCCAAAAAGGATGAAGGCCAATGGGAGAAAGAAAAGACTGGGATTCAGCAAATGTTTTAAAAAACCGAGTGAATGAAAAATATTGCTTAGTGAACTCTAGTTATAATATGCTAATAAATTTTTAAATATAACAAAATTAAAATGGGTTGCTCAGTCTCTAATTTTGATGAGCAGTCCAAAAAAGGAAAGGTTGCAGGTGATACAGAATGATACCATTAGAGGATTGAGAGGAAAAGAAAGTGTGTTTAGTAGAAGAACCTTGGAAAGCTAAATGAGAAACACATTCTTCTAGACTCCTCCTGACTACAGGTCTGGACCTTGAGCCCATTTATAAGTAAAGGCAACAGCAACAGCAACAGTTAATATTTGCTGAGTATTTAATATCTATGAAGTAATATAGTATACATTATACTTCCATACAGATGAATTTTAAAAATGAGTTATGAAGGCTGGTGCAACTGGCACACACCTGTAATCCCAGTGGCTCAGGAGGCTGAGGCAGGAGGATTCAAAGCCAGCCTAGGCAATTTAGCAGGGGCCTAAGCAACTCAGCAAGACCCTGTCTCTAATAAAATAGAGAAAAAAAACAGAGAGGGGTGAGGGTCAGGAGGTGAGGGTAGATAACTGGGGATGTGGCTCAGTGGTTAAGTGCCCCTGGGTTCAATTCCCAGTACCCCCCCCCAAAAAAAAAAAAAAGAGTTTTGGAGTGATTAGGCAACTTTACAAAAGGTCACAAGGTCACAAAGCTTTTGGTGAAGCCAAAACTCCAAGTAAGAGTGTTTGATGCCAAGGTCTAAGCTTTTAACCATTTTGCCATACTGTATCCTTATGGAAAAATGTACTATTTTAGAGAAAAGTCTTTTAAGCACTGCTTGCTATCTTGGGAGCCAGCTGGTCTTTGAGCTAGCTCTGAAAAAAAACAATGTTAAGATAGTGGTTGAGAACAGTCCCCATCAGTAATATATTCCAGAAGAAAGACTGGAGTTTTGTCATAGTAGTAGGTCCCTACTGCTTATCTTTAGGTCAGAGAAGGAAAAACCCTGCATTTCATTCAGATTCTTGACTATAAAGTCTTAAAGTTATAAAGTAAAATAACCGTTCAACCTGTTGTTCTGGATATAATCTAGAAATAATTTATATGAAACAAAATAGTCAATTAACATCAAGGACTGTAATCACTAATTGAGTTATGAGCACTAGATTGACAAACACTGTGTTTGTCCTTCTGTCTACATGGAAACTTTTTCTACCACAAAATCAATCCCACTAATTTTCATCAGACATCAAATAAACTATTGGGTACAAAATCTTTATTATGGTAAAACATGCTTAATGTAAAATTTATAGTTTTAATGGCTTTTAATTATATAATTCTGTGGCATTAAGTACATTCACAATATTGTACAACCATCACTATTCATATCCAGAATTTTCACAAAGACACACACACACTCACAAAACCAATAAACAAAAATACCCACCTCTATACCCATCAGACAATAACTCCTCATTCTCTCCTCCTTCCACATCTTGGCAACCTCTATTATGTATTCTGTCTATATATCTCATAAGTGGAATAATATAATTCTCTTTTGTGTCTAATTTCACTTAGTAGAATGTCTTTAAGGTTCATCCACATTATAGCATGTATCAGAATCTCTTTCCTTTAATGGCTGAATATTATTCTACTGATTAAATATACCAAATTTTAAAAATTTGTCAAGGGACATTAGGAGTACTTCCACATTTTAGCTACTATGAATAATACTCCTATGAATACTGGTATGCAATCATCTGTTTGAGTCTCTGCTTTCAATTATTTTGGGTATACACAGAAGTGGAAGTATTAGAAAACAGGGTAATCCTATGTTTTATGATACGAGGAATTGCCAAACTGTTTTTCACAGTGGTTGTACCATTTTACATTCCTATTAGCAAGCATAGGGTTCTAGTTTCTCCACATTTTTCTTAAGATTTGTTATTTATTTTATAATAGTCATCCCAGTGGGTGTAAAGTAGCATCCCACTGTGGTTTTGATCTGCATTTCCCAAATGCCTAGTTATGTTGATTATGTTTTTCATGTGATTATCAGCCACTTGTACATCTTCTATGGAGAAAGTCTATTCAAGTCCTTAGCTCATTTTTAATTTGTTTTGTTGTTGTTGAGTTTGAGTTCTTTACATATTCTGCTTGTTAATTATTATCAGAAATAATAAATATCTTCTCTGATTCTGTAGATTATCTTTAATACTCCTGATAATGGCCTTTGATGCACAACATTTTTAAGTTTGATGAAGCCCTATTTCTTATTCTTTTTTTGTTGTCTTTGCAATTGCTGTCATACCCAACAAATCATCACCAAATCCAATCATGAAGATTTTTCCTATCTCTTCTTCTATGAGTTTTATAGTGATATTCACAGCATAATATCTTCCCATAAGTAAATACAAAACTATTACCTGTTTACAAAGTGCATGTAAAGACATATCAGAGTAGATATTCAAAGGGAAGAACATACAAGGTGGAGGTTAGGTTTGAAGGGTGAAAATAAGATCAGAGAGGGACTTAGGTATTCATAAATTTTTAATTTTTATATATTGCATAAGGCAAGAATAAAACTCATTCTTATGCAAATGAATGTCTAGTTAATCCAATATCATATATTGAGAAATGGTATTCTGCCATTATTTGATGGAATGTTCTGTATGTCTGTTATTTGTTGATAATGTTGTTCAGTCCTCTATTTCTTTATTCATCTGTTGATAGTCCTATTACTGAAAACTGGAGTACTAAAATTTAACTATTACTGTAAAATCATCTGTTTTCCCTTCAATTCTTCAACATTTGCTTCATGTATTTTGGGACTCTGTTGTTTAGTGCATGTAAGTTTACAGTTATTATTCTTTCTGATGAACTGATTTTTTAATAATTATTATGTAAAAATAGGGAAAAAGGAACATGGGCTGGGGTTGTGGCTCAGTGGTAGGGCACTCCCCTAATATGTGTGAGGCACTGGGTTTGATCCTCAGCACCACATAAAAAAATGAAATAAAGAAACTGTGTCCACTTAGAACTAAAAAATAAACTTTTTTTTTAAAAAAAGGAACATAGTTAAACACTGTAGAAGCTATATACAACAAATCCAAGATCGACATCATTCTAAACAGAGAAAAATTGAACACATTCCCTCTAAAAACTGCAACAAGACAGGGTGGTCACTTTTACCACTTCCATTCAATGTAGTCCTTGAAACTCTAGCTGAAACAATCAGGCAAAAGAAAGAAATTAAAGGGACACAAGTAAGAAAAGAAGAGCTCAAACTATATGTGTTTGTGGACAACATGATCTTATATTTAGAAGACCCAAAAAACTCCACCAGAAAACTTTTAGAACTTATAAATGAATTCAGCAAAGTAGCAGGATACAAAATTAACACCCCAAAATCAACTGCATTCCTATATTACAACAAATAGCTGAAAGAGAAATTAGGAAAACTATTCCATTCACAATAGTCCCATGGGAATTACTCTAACAAAAGAGGTAAAGAACTTCTACAATGAAAACTTCAGAATAGCAAAGAAAGAAATTGAGGAAGACCTCAGAAGATGGAAAGACCCTCCACATTCTTGAAGAAGCAGAATTAATATATCAAAATGGCCATACTATCAAAAGTGCTTTACAGATTCAATGCAATTCTCATCAAAATTCCAATGACATTCCTCATATAAATAAAAAAAAAAAAAAGCAGTCATGAAACTGATCTGGAAAATTAAGAGGCCCAGAGTAGCCAAAGCAATCCTTAGTGAGGAAAAGCAAAGCAGGAGGCATCACAGTACTAGACCTTAAATTATAGTACAGAGCTATAGTAACAAAACAGTATGACATTGGTACCAAAACAGATAAGATGACCAATGGAACAGAATAGAAGACACAGAGACAAACCCACAAGAATACAGTTACCTCAAACTTGATAAAGGCGCCAAAAACATATTGGAAAAAAAAATAGCCTCTTCAAAAAACGGTGCTGATAAAACTAGAAATTCCTACATAAATGAAATTTAACCCCTATCTCTCACCCTGCACAAAACTCAACTCAAAGTAGATCAAAGACCTAGAAATTAGACCAGAAACCCTGTACCTACTAGAAGAAAATGTAGGCCCACACTCCAACATGTCAGCTCAGAACTGACTTTCTTAACAATACTCCTAAAGTGCAAGAAGTAAAATCAATAATCAATAAATGGGATGATATCAAAATAGAAAGCTTCTCCACAGCAAAGGAAACAATCAAGAGTGTGAAGAGAGAGCCTACAGAATGAGAGAAAATCTTTGCCACCTGTACCTCAGATAGAGTATTAATTTCCAGGATATACAAAGAACTCAAAAAGCTCAAACTAAAACAACCAAATAACCCAATCAATAAATGGGCAAAGTACTAAACAGATACTTCCAAAAGAAGAAATACAGATGGTCAATAAATACATGAAAAAATGTTCAACATCTCTAGAAATTGGAGAAATGCATATTAAAACTACGCTGAGATTCTATCTCACTCCAATCAGAATGGCAATTATCAAGAATACAAGTAACAATAAATATTGGCAAGGATGTGGGGAAAAAGGTACACTCACACATTGAGTGAGACTGCAAATTGGTACAACCACTCTGGAAAGCAGTATGGAGATTCCTCAAAACCTAGGAATAGAACCACCATTTGACCCATTTATCTCACACCTGGTTTAAATCCAAAAGATTTAAAATCAGCATATTACAGTGATGTTTATATCAATGTTTATAGCAACACAATTCACAATACTAAGCTATGGAACCAACCTAGATGCTCTTCAACAGATAATGGACAAAGAAAATGTGGTATAAATACACAATGGAGTATTACTCAGTTATAAAGAAGAATGACTTTATGACATTTCTAAGTAAATGGATGGACCTGGAGACAACTATTCTAAGTAAAATAAACCAGTCCCCAAAAACCAAAGGTTGAATGTTTTTGCTGATATGTGTATACTAACCACAATAAGGGGGAAGAGGAGAAAACAGAAGTTCAGTAGATAAGGTAAAGAGGGAGAAAGGGAAGAGAGGGGATAAAAGGAAAAGACAGTGCAATAAATCCAAAACAAATTTCCTATGTACTTATATGAATACACCATTATCAATCCCACCATCATGCACATCACACATGTACATCCTAACTAGAATAAGATATATTTCACGCTTGTATAATTATAACAAAATGAATTCTATTGTCATGTATAACTAAAAAGAACCAATAAAAATTTTACTATGTAATGCCCCTGAGTGTCTTGTAATTTTTTCACATTAAATCTATTTTGTGTGAAATTAGTACAGTCATTCCAGCAATCTTTTGAATGGAATATTCTTTTTCATTCTTTCATTATAAATCTATTTGTGTCTCTAGTTCTAATGTGAATCTGTTGCAAACAGAATATCATTGGATCTTTTTTATTCCATTCTGCCTATTGATTGAAACATTTAATGCTTGCAATTTAAGTAATTAACAATACTTCATCCATACAGGGTTTTTTTTTACCTTTAGTTGATTTTTGTTTTTCAGTGACACTTTTATTCTCACTTTCTTTCTTTCTTTTTTTTTTTTTTTTTTTTTTTTGTAGTGAGGATTGAACTCAGACACTCAACTACTGAGTCACATCCCCAGCCCTATTCTGTATTTTATTTTGAGACAGGGTCTCACTGAGTTGTTTAGCATTTAACTTTTGTGAGGCTAGCTCTAACTGGCAATCCTCCTGTCTCCACCTCCCAAACCTCTTAGATTACAGGCCTGCCCTGCCTGGCTTAGTCTCATTTTCTTTCTTTTTTAAAAAAAATATTTATTTTTTAGTTGCAGTTAGACACAATACCTTTATTTATTTATTCATTTATTTTTATGTGGTGCTGAGGATCAAACCAAGGGCCTCACAAATCGTGCTAGGCAGGCACTCTACCACTGAGCCACAACCCCAGCCCCTCATTTTCTTTTAACTAACAAATATCCTATTGTACAGGGATTATTTCTTGTCCTTCAGTATCAAAAATTCCTAATCATATGTAGACATGTAACAAACAGTAAATAAATTTTAAAGTTTTACTTTAATTTTGTGTCTTCTAAAACTAACATTTCTATCATCTTAGTTGTCTTTCCCTCAATAAATAATTTCACAATTATTCGAATATAATCCACTTAGTCATACGGCTCCACAAAGTGGGATGCACCTGTCTGCTTATCTTTCGTTTCTGTTTCCCCCAAATAATGGCTAGATATTCTTAAGGATTGTTCTGAAAAGACCTTTAGAGTAATTCTTCTCCCCACCCCACCCCCAGCCCTTTTTATATTTTATTTTGAGACAAGTTCTTGCTAAGTTGCTTAGGGCCTAAGTTGCTGAGGCTGACTTGAACTTCTGGTCCTCCTGCTCAGCCTCCTAGGCTGCTGGGATTATAGGCATGCACCACCATGCTCTGTCTGACCTTTAGACTAATCTTCAGAGCTCTTCTGTTCCGTGGAGTTTTTCCACCTATTTCTTCCCCTTATTTATTGTATCTAAGCTAATTTCCTAGCCATCACTATAACACATTATGTCCAACCTCATCCTTTTTTTGTCAAAGTGTTATCTACTGGAGAATTCTGTTTATGACTTTGCAAAAGCTTAAACAAACCTTCTTGCTGGTTCTTTTTACTGAAACACATTCTATTATGTTATTATTCTAATATATCAGTTTGGTCATTTACTGATTATTTTGTCATGCACTAGACAAAGCATTAGCCAAAAAAAAAAAAAGAAAAGAAAAAGAAAGAAAGAAAGAAAGAAAGAAAGAAAGAAAGAAAGAAAGAAAGAAAGAAAGAAAATATATATTTTATGGGGGGGGGCACCAGGGATTGAATTCAGGGGCACTCAACCACTGAGCCACATCCTCAGCCCAATTTTGTATTTTATTAGAGACAGGGCCTCACTGAGTTGCTTAGGTTGGCTTTGAACTTGTGATCCTCCTGTCTCAGAATCCAGAGACACCGGGATTACATGTGTGTGCCACCACACCCTAAAACTAACATACCTGGCTGAAATATACATTTTTGTTAAAAAATAAGAAAACCTCCTAGTAGAGAGAGGAGATTTCAGTGAGAAAACAAAAACAAAACAAAATAAAATTATCTCTAGTGTTTCAGAGTTTGATTTTTAAGTCATGCAGACCTGGATCCAATTCTTAAATCTGTCCCATAAGAGCTGTATGATGTAAAAGTCAAGATTTCCTTATTTGTAAAACAAGGGATAATAGCCATTCCATCTTTTCATTGATATGAGATAAAACAAAGACCTTGGCAATATATGAGATACAATCTATAATTGTGTAGAATGTTGAATGATTAGGAAGGATCTAATCTGGGAGAAGCATTAAGTTATGATATGATCTTATATGTAAGATCAACTGCCTGTTGCCCCCCCCCTTTTTTTTTAAACAACAGGATGGAAGACACAAATATGGATAACTCTGAAAGTCATGTTTCATAAAGAATGATCTATTAGTAGTGAGTAAACTATTGCAAAATTCCACATAAGAGAAGGTGACGGGTGGTTCTAGGTAGTGGCAATGAGAAGAGAAAAGAATGAAAGGACATTTCAGAGAACTCAGAGTACTTGATTAGAGGTACTTGAAATACAGTATTTGGCAAGACTTAACTGTCACCTAGCCATGCATCCATTAACAATAACAACAGTAGCAAAAACACTGCTTTACATATGTCAGACAATATTCTAAATATTTTACAGAGATTAACTCATTTCACTCTCACAACACTCTGAGTATATTCTATAACCATTCCCAGTTTACAGAGGAGTATATTCTATAACCATTCCCATTTTACAGAGGAGAAATTAAGGCTTGCATCAGTTACAAAGCTAGTAAGAGGCTAGATAAAAGATTTGGCCTTAGGTAGTGTAATCCTAAATCTAAAACTCCTAATGGAAAAATTAAACCGCCTTATAGAAAAGGCAACCAACTTCAAAAAAGGCAGTTGTAATCATGTCAAAAGCACAGCATAATAAAGTGTCACGGAAAAGAGGTAAGTGAGCATCTGGCTATATCTGAACCACATGAGGTGTTCAGTTTAAAAGACAAAAACCAAAATCCATACTGAATCCAATACTCTGAAGATGGGGCCTAGGAAATAGCGTTTTGGTTTTTGTAAATGAAAGAGCAAAAAATTAAAAACCCTGAACAATTCTGGAGTAGTACCAAGTTTGGATGTTTTGCAAAAAACTAACCGGTCCCTCAGAAACAGGGATCGAGCACACAAAGGTAGGAAGGGGATGGTATCCGCGATATGCTGGCTTAGAAACAGGACTTTTCTCGTTTCATCTAGCACCATTAGCTGACAGAATCCCTTCCTGGCTGTGAACGCATGTGGTAAACCGACTGGATTATGAAGCCGAGTCCTCAGACCCGTTATCTGACTAACGAAGGATGCCAAGATTTTTCCTACGTGCCTGAAAGCTTACAGGAAACTTCGAGGTTAGGGCCTGCCTGCTCCGAGGCCAGGTAAACCCGGGTTAGCAAAACAAATGTCTGCTCTGCAATTACACCCTCAAGTCCCCTGCTCCGAGTCAAGTCCCGCACATACCTGAGGGTCCTCTCGTAAGATTGATCTCTTCCTCAGTGACCAAATAATCCACCCTTCCGTTCATGTTCCACTGCTCGCCTGGCTTCCTCCTCGGGTCAGCTGGCGCTCTGCACAGGTGAAGGTGAATCGGTCTCGGCGCGGTGTCCCCGGCACAGTCCTTTCGGTTTCCGAAGCCTGCAGACCGGAAGAAGCCGCTGCCGGGCCGAGGGCGCAGGGAACGCAGGGAATTGTGGCTCTCGCGTGATCTCACCGCCTTTTCCCAGCGAGCCTCAAGGTGGGTCCCAGCCCCAACGACCCGGCGTGAGTGTGAGAGCAGATGGGAAGATGGGAGCGGAGGCAGGCTTGTACTGGTGGGGGACTTAAATAAATGGATTTTGTCGAGGAGATTTTTAAAATTAAATTTCCTGCCATCTCAGGAAATCACAAATGTAGAAAAATGTAGAAAGGAAGGGGTTTTATTAATCTATAAGTATCCGTCCAAACTAGGATGAACATCACAAATGATCTATTAATGAGATTGCAAAGGAGGACGGAAATCATACCTTTTATGTAGCCAAGCAGATGCAATCCATTACGTGCATGTTCTCCTGTAAGAGGGCACCGTTTGCCACTCATTCTTTGGTAGTTCACCCTTGGGGTGGCTGGCCGTGTTAATTGTTTGCCTTTACCCAAAGGAAAAACAAAACTATCTCCATCCCCCCCCCGCGCTCCCCCCTCCCCTTCCCCCTGCTTCCCACTGCTCCCCCCCCACTTCCCCCCCTTCACCCCCATCCCTGCTTTCCCCCCACCCTCCTCTCCCCCTCCCCCCCGGCTCCCCCTCTCCTCTCCACCCGCTCTCCCCCCTCCCTTTTGACAAGAAGATTCTTAGATCTTGGCACAAGCCACTTTGGATAACTTCCTTGGTGACAGGAGATGGAGAACCATCTTTCTTGATATTGACGTTTCAAAGTTGTGTCCCAGAACCTTAAGAAAAAGATCCCATGTTTGTATCTGACAGAAGCTTATTTAACTTTTATATATAGAGAGAGACACAGAGGAAGTAATGTAATTACAGATTTTTCCCCCCAAGAAAATCCTCAAAGTAAAGGAAGAAGGAAAAATATCTCATCCTTTTATCCTTTTGACAGTAGGGAAAGCTTCAATCATTTTTCTTCTTTTTAACCTTATAGTAAAATTAGTGCACTCCCTAGCTATGACTTTTTAGCTCAGCTTTTTTTTTCTTTTTGGAGCGGATATTCCATACTGAGTTTGAAGGAACTTTCAGGGCTTAAGAGCCAGGAAAGTAAGTTTGTCTGTCTGTCTGTTTGTCTCTCTCTCTGAGGATGGCCTTAGGCCTGAGCCTAAGCAACTTCAGTTTTTAAACTCCAGTTTGAAACCTGCAGTCTCACCAGGCACATCCAACAGATCCCTCCAGTATGGCCTCAAGCAAGTTACTTCCCCTCACCCTGATAAACAGAGTGAAGCCTCTGGCAGGCTGGATGTTTCTGACCCCAGGATAAATGATGTCAAGGAGAAATCCAGAGGTAGCTGATAAAGATTGAAAGGGTGGGGGTCAAAAGGCCCAAAATTTAGTATAAATAATAGAGCTGATGAACAGGAATTCAGCCAGCCGAAACAAGGATGCAATCAAGCTGGAGAGCCTGATGAGGACCTGACATCCTGTCACTTGTCATCGCTTCCTGATCCTCTTTCCATCCTCACTGCTCTCAAACTCAACAACCTCATCTGGACCATGGTGAGAGCCACAACTCCTCCTTACGACCCCCTCCTCAACTGGTTGTCCACTCCACACTAGAAAAAGCCTGCCTTGGTTCACTCAGACATGATCACCATGGTCTCAGTGAGTGTGCATCTGCTGGACTTAAAGCCTAAGGCTAAAGATTTTTGAAATTAGCATGCAGAGGGAATGTCTGACATTAGCCTGTCATGATTAAGTGTGTTTGCAGATGCTTAGAGTTAATCTAGAATTGTTTGCTGTGAATTGATTATGTCTATTGCAGCGCCTAGTATTAAGGATTGTCCTTTTCTTAAGAACCTATAGAGTGAAATTGTATTTAGCAATTTGAGTGAATAAAGCATTGAAAGGGGCAGAAGCATGTAGACATTCTTTATTTCTCTCCTTGACTGCATTATGTTGCAATTTTGCCTCCTTGCAACACGCACACACATATACATACACACACATACACACGTGTACATATATATGACGTTGTTACTGGCTGCCAAGCCAAGGGACCTGCCTACCATCTGCCCATGTAAGAAATAAACAAACAATGAAAAAACAAAAATGAATTTTATGCAGTTTTATCAAACTGGGGGGAAACAGCAAGATTTTTTTCTCTGCTGGTTGTTAAACCATGTCACAAAGAAAAGACCACCGACTCCAATTGAAATCAAATTAAAGCAAGCTTGTAATTCCTACCAGCTGGGGCTGTCTCTCCCAAAACCCATGGGAACAAAACAGCCCCACAGCTTTCTAGGAGCGCAGCTTTAAAGCACAGAAAGTTGCAAAAAGGGGCGGGGGTGTCTTAAGAACTTACAGATTACAGGATTTTGACAAGCATAACACAAAGGCAGGTAGTAGGTTAATGGTCCAGCACGTAGGGAGTAAATTTAGATCCCAACATCAGAATTTATGAGGCGCCACTAGAATTTCAGAGAGGGTCGTTATCTGGCCAGGGAAAGCCAGGCATGGGTGAGTTCAAAGCATGGGCAGGCATTTCAAGCAAGTTTAGAGATCACAGTAATTTATACTAAAGCTGAAATCAACTTTTCATGCTTTTGTGATGAAATGGCTCCCAATCTTAAGAGGGAATTAGGCTGGGTTTATCATGGTCCCACAGAAACAGTTACAATTTATAGAAACAAAAGCCAGGTGATATACATATGTAGATTTAGCTGGGCTGTGCTAGCCAGAGGACATACCAGTTTTAGCTTCCTTGGAACTGCAGCTAAGTCAAGAAATAGTTTTTATTCTTTGTTTTATTCTTTGTTTCAAGGTGACCACAGGGGTTAGAGGGAACATTGGAAGATTGACAAATGTGGGCCCAATAAAAAGGCATTTAAGGGCTGGGGATGTGGCTCAAGCGGTAGCGCGCTCGCCTGGCATGCGTGCAGCCCGGGTTCGATCCTCAGCACCACATACAAACAAAGATGTTGTGACCGCCAATAACTAAAAAATAAATATTAAAATTCTCTCTCTCTCTCTCTCTCTCTCTCTCTCTCTCTCTCTCTAAAAAAAAAAGGCATTTAAATGTAGATGTAAAAACCAAACTAGCAGCTGCTATGTGTACCAAACAAATAAGACAGATTCAGCAGGAAGGGCTCTTATTTGCTCACCTTGAAAGAAGTTAACATGGTAGTGGAAAGAACACAGAAGATGATGCCAAGAATACTTTATTTCAAGTTCAGTTCCATCTGTTTCCAGTTGTCTGGGCTTGACCAAGTAACCTAACATCTCCAAACTCTGTTCATTCCTCTTTATGAGGGAGCTCTTTCGAGGTTGTCACAATGAATCAATAAAGTGAAACTTTCAAAATTACATTTGTACTTAAAATTCAGACTTTCACTACCCTCATTTCCAGCCCTCTTCCACATATGTTGGTTGAATAAAGCAATCATTATAAAAGGCAGCAAAAAAGTGAAAAAACTAAGATAAGAATAAATGACATTGGAATGCCAAGAGAAAAGAGATCAAGTATAAATGGAAAAAGAAATTGAAGATGAGAAGATTTGAAAGGAGAAAACCCATAATGGGAGGTGGTTGAGGAGATCATCACCCTGTACCTGGGAGGAATGCCCTGATCTGAGCGCACAGCTTCAAAGGAAATACATGGGCGGGCAGTGGAAAAAAAAAAAGTAATTAAATAAGTTCAAGAGATGCTAGTAATAGGTATAGGGACAGGTGGGAGATATTAATTGCCTAATGAAAGTATAGTTTTTGTTTGCAGTACTGGGGATTGAACCCAGGAGCACTCTACCACTAAGCTATAGCAACAGCCCTTTCTATTTATTTGTTTATTTTAAAAATATTTGTACGCGGCAGGTGGACACACAATATATTTATTTTTTATGTGGTGTTGAGGATCAAACCCAGTGCCTCACATGTGCCAGGCAAGCACTTTACCACTGAGCTACAGCCCCAGCCCTTTATTTTTATTTTGAGACAATTTCTCACTAAGTTTGCCCAGACTGGGCTCCAACTTGCCATCTTCCTGCCTCAGCCTCCCAACTAGCTGGGATTACAGGTGTGTGCCACCACCCCTGGAATGGAAGTGTAGAATGAAGCAGCCTAATATAGAGAGAGACAGAAAATGAGAAATAGGAGCTCCCTCTCAGAGAAAACAATTGAGACAAATTATGGAATCATGATAGGGATGGAATTATAGAGGCAATAAAGAATAAATCAAATAAACAGAATTTTGTGATCTTTCTGAAAGAATTCAAAAGGCTTTACTAACATCCAACTTCATATCTTCCACTATAATGGAAGGAGAAATGTTGGGAAGATTCAGAGTGGATGATGGAGGAAAGATATTTTAGACATTTTTAGAGCCAGGCATTTTAATGCTATTCAGAGGATATTACTGAGATCTTTAGAACTTAGTCTTGCCCCTCTCACGGAAGCTAAACTGCTTGATGTTTGGACAGTGTAGCATGAAGCACTTTTCCATAAAGTCTCTGAACACTTAGTTGGTTTTATTGTTAGCTGAGCTTAATTTGCATTTGCCACCAAACCAAGGCAGTTTCTTTCTTATTAAACTCAATATTTATGTGATGTATATTACCATATACTCAAAATAGGATAAAACGCCTATGTGGTATGTTAAGATCAGTACCAAGATTCATGATATGGGGCTTGGGGATATAGCTCAGTAGTGGAATGCTTGCCTTGCATAAATGAAGCCCTAGGTTCAATCCACAGCAACACACACACACACACACACACACACACACACACAATGTGACATTGATGACACATATAACAAGTATGCAAGTATGCCATTAGTAGTCCTGGGAATGGCCATCATTCCAGGGACATCATGGGAGGTATATGAAAGGCCCAAGAGCTCCAGGACAGCTGGGACTGACAAACATATAGCTTGAAGAAATTCAATATCCTGCATATGGTGAAGAAATTTTATGTGGTGATCTAAATGCAGCATCCCTAGTAGGGGGTTCAAGGGATGACTTACTATCAGAAATAGGAAAGTCTAAGTGAGTGAAGTCTGTTTTGGTCATCATTGTATTTTACATTAAAACTACTGACCTTGGGCACTTGGCTGCAAAGCTGGTGCTTGGAAGTTGAGTGTGGAGTTATGAACATGGTAGCTGCCACTGTAGTCATCATGGGACAATAAGCTGGGATCTACCCTACCTATAGAGTAACTGTGGAAGACCATACCAAAATAGAGAAAATTGGGGAAGGTACTTATGGAGTTGTATATAAGGGTAGACACAAAACAACAGGTCAAGTGGTAGCCATAAAGAAAATCAGACTAGCAAGTGAAGAGGTAGGGCTTCCTAGTACTGCAAGTCAGGAAATTTCTCTATTGAATTCCTTTCTATGGATCTCAAGAAATACTTGGATTCTATTCCTCCTGGTCAGTTCAAAGATTCTTCACTTGTTAAGAGTTACTTGTATCAAATCCTTCAGGGTATTGTGTTTTGTCACTCTAGAAGTTCTTTACAGAGACTTAAAACCTCTTATTTATGATGAAGAACAATGAAACTAGCTGATTTTGGCTTTCCAGACCTTTTAGAATACCTATTAGGGTATATACACATAAGATAGTACCACTCTGGTATAGATCTCCTGAAGTTTTGCTAGGGTCAGCTCATTACTCCACTCTAGTTCTCATTTGAAGTATAGGCACCATATTTGTAGCATTGGCAACAACACAAAGATACTCCATGGTATGCCAAGGGACATGAGGGACATGGTCAGGGACTCAGGCAAGTGCCCAGGCACAGGGACTGGAGTGCAAAGAGTCACGGTTAGGGAGGGCTGGGTTGGGGAAGGGACACCATGCAAGGTGAGATGGCAAGGGGAGGGAAAAAAGGGGATCTCTCAGGACTGAATTGGAGCAAGTCTCATGTTAACTTCCAGGCCTCAAGGTTCGGGCTGCGAAGGGGATGCAGGTAAGTGGCAGGGCTGTGTTTCCCATAGGGAGCATTCAGAGCACAGAGGCCAGCCAATTCCGCTCCTCTGCCCCAGGTGAGTAGATCCTCAGAGAGGGACCTGAACCAAAGTAGGGGCAAAAGGGGGTACTGTGAGGGGATACCTGGAGTGCGGAGGTAGGGTGGACTACCAAGACCCATTCTAGGAGCCTAGGCTAGGGAGAAGCAGGGGGAGCGGAGGGTCTGGGCAGTGCCAGGATACCACAGGATGAGGGGAACAAAGGGGAGGCACAGGAGTGGGCCAGCAAAAGGGGTCTGAAACCAAGGGATAGTGACAGGGTCCTCGAGAAGGGTGGCCAGGGGCTTAAGCAAGGAGCTGGGCCCAGTAATGGAGAGCCAAGTGCTAGCACCTGGGCCTGAGTGAATGAAAAGGGACATGGATGGGGAGGGGCGGGAGGGGAGAAAGAGGAGCAGGTGGCACAAGGGGAGGAGGGCCCAAGGCCCAGGTCCACTGCAGGGTGTCAGGATGAGCCAGGCTGAGGGAAGCCAAAGGGCCCAGGCAAGGGGCAGGGTTTCGTTTTCCCAAAGGGAGCCTGCAAGGCCAAGAGGCCAGGTCAAGTCCCCTGGCCCGAGTTTGTATCCTGGGAAGGGTATGAGGAAAGTGAGCCAGGCAGAGACAGAAACAACAGGAGGGCTAAAGGAGGGCACAGCCTGAAGGGCCCCAGGACGGGTGTGGGGATGGTGGGGGTCAGGACCCGAGGAAGGAGCCCAGGCAGGAGACCTAGAGGAGGGCCCAGGCCAGGGGAGAGCAGGGAAGGTCTGGGCTGCGCTAGAGTCCTGCAGTACAGGGAAGCCAAGGGGAGCAGGGAAGCGGCCCAAGGGAGGGGCCTTCAGAAAAAGCCCAGAAAAGCATGGAGCAAGAAGGGCCAGCAGAGGCTCAAGCAAGGAGCCAGGCCAAGAAAAGGAGAACCAAGGGCCAGGACTTGGGCAGGAGGCTCAGGACAGTGAGCAAGACGTGGGAGGGAGGGCAGGGGATCCAGCAGGGGGCAATCAGGCTCCAGGACCTGGGTCACCTCTAGGTGTCAGGGTTCCTGGTGCAGGATTAAGCACTCAGGGAGAGCAAGAGGCCCAGGCTAGAGGCAGGGCTCTGTTTCTCATAAGGTGCTCTGGCTCAGATGAGAATCCAGGGCCAGGGACCTGGTAAAGGAGGCCTGGCAAGGGAAGGGGGCCAGGAGGAGGGGGACGGGAGGGCACGGTCGGGGGTCAGGATGGGTGTGTGGAGGAACGAGAGCCAGGACCCAAGCCAGGAGCCGAGGCAAGAGACCCACCCAACCTATGGTGATGAGAAGAAGCAGGAGACCTGATGCATGAGCGCCAGGAGAGAACATGAGGGGAAGGGTAGGAAGGGGCTGCACGAGGACCAGGAGACAGAAGGAAGCCCACTGGGGGGCCTAAGCAAGGGACCCCCAGGTCAGACCCAACACGAAGAGACTCCATGCCATGCCAAGGGACATGAGGAATATGGTCAGGGGCTCAGGCAAGCGCCCAGGCCCAGGGACTGGAGCACAAAGGGATAGGATTAGGGAGGGCTGGGTTGGGGTAGGGACACCATGCAAGGCAAGGGCGCAGGGGAGGGAAGGGAGGGGATAGTTCAGGGCTGGGTTGGAGCAAGTCCCATGTTAACTGCCAGGCCCCAAGGTTCAGGCTGCAAGGGGCAGGGCTGTGTTTCCCATAGGGAGCATTCAGGGCACAGAGGCCAGCCAATTCTGCTCCTTGGCCCCAGGTGAATAGATCCTCAGAGAGGGACCTGGACCAAAGGAGGGACAAAAGAGGGTACTGTGAGGGAATACTTGGCGTGCAGAGGTCGCAGCGGGGGGGGGGGGGGTCGGTTGCTGCAGTCTGGCTGGGCACAATTCAGGAGCCACTTGTCAAAAGAAACTAACTTTATTTTTAGAACCACAAACGCCAAACAAAACAGCTCCTCAGGAAAAAACCCTCAGAGCCCAACTGCCACCACCGGCTTCCCACAAGCCTCTCACCCCGACACAACCCTCACCCCCTCCCACAATCCTCCTGTTCTTGAGGCCGATTGGCTGGGTTGCATGGGCGGAGCCAAAGAAGTCCCCCAGTGAGCAGCTCCGTGGAGGAGCCAATCAGCTAGATGTTGCTGGGGCCTCTGTGAGCCAATCATCAGCTGGCAGTCTGAAGGGCAGGGAAACAGCCCAATGAACATCACCTCAGAGGAGCCAATCAGCTAGATGTTGCTGGGGCTGCTGTGAGCCAATCATCAGCCGGCAGCTGGAAGTTTGCTGGCAGCTGGAAGTTTGCTGGGGCCCCTTTGGCTGTGGCTCTCAACAGTCGGTTGGCTGCCAGTATCCATTCAAGGAGCCTAGGCTAGGGAGAAGCAGGGGGAGCAGAGGGTCCGGGCAGTGCCAGGATACCACAGCATGAGGGGAACAGAGGGGAGGCACAGGAGGGGGCCAGTAAACAGGGCCTGTAACCAAGGGACAGGGACAGGTCCTCGAGAAGGGCGGTCAGGGTCTCAAGCAGGAGCCAGGCCAAGTAATGGAGAGCCTGGGTTTGGGTGAATGAAAAGGGACATGGATGGGGAGGGGTGGGAGGGGACAAACGGGAGCAGGTGGCACCGGGGGAGGAAGGCTTAAGGCCCAGGTCCACTGCAGGGTGTCAGGGTTCAAGAGCAGGGCCTGGGCTGAGGGGTGCCAAAGGGCCCAGGCAAGGGGCAGGGCTACATTTTCCAAAAGGGAGCCCGCAAGGCCAACAGGCCAGGTTAAGTCCCCTGGCCTGGGTGAGCATCCTGAAAATGGGATCAGGAAAGCTGGCCTGGCAGGGACAACGATGACAGAAGGGTTGATGGAAGGCATAGCCTAAAGGTCTGCAGGATGGGTGTGGATGGGGTTGGAGGCAGGACCCAGCAGCCCAGGTTAGGTACCTAGAGGAGGGGCCAGGCCAGGGGAGAGTGCAGGGAAGGTCAGGGCCGGGCAGGCTGGGAGGCACTAGGGTACTGCACTACAGGGAAGCCAAGGGGAGCAGAGAATTGTCCCCAGTAAGGGACCCTCAGAAAAACCCCAGAGACATATTCACAGAGCATGGCAGAGGGAGGGCAACCAGAGGCTCAAGCAAGGAGACTGGGTAGAGAATGGAGAGCCAAGGGTCAGGGCTGGGACAGGGGGCTCAGGACAGTGAATAGGACTTGGGAGGGAAGGCTGGGGATCCAGCAGTGGGGAGGCAGGCCCTAGTCCGAGGGCCACTGCCAGGTGTCTGTGTTCTGGGTATAGGACCAAGGGCCCAGGGAGAGAATGGGGCCCAGGCGAGGGGCAGGGCTCAGTTTGCCATGAGGCATCCTGGCCCAGATGAGAATCCAGGGCCGGGGACCTGGCAAAGGAGGCAAGGGAAGGGGGCCAGGAGGAGGATGAGGGGAGGCCAATGAGGGGAGTCACGTTGGGTGCACAAAGGGGCGAATGCCAGGACCCAAGCCAGGAGCCCAGGCAAGGGAACAACCAACCCACAGTATGAGGGACCCAAAGCACAGGATACATGCAAGAATCAGGGAAAAGCTAGAGGGGAAGGGGAGGAAGGTGCTGCACAAGGACCACCAAGGGGAGCGCGATAGGGGGCCCAAACAAGAAGCCTCCAGCTCAGAGCCGACACCAAGAGACGCCACACTACGCCAAAGGACACATGGAATGCAGTCAGGGCCTCAGAAGGGTGGCCAGGCCCAGGGACTGGAGCGCAAAGGGTCAAGGTTAGGGAGGGCTGGGTTCGGGTAGGGGCAGCATGCCAGGTGAGAAGGCAGAGGAGGGAAGGGAGGCAATCGCTCAGGGCTAGGTAGGTGCAAGTCCCACCTCCACTGCCAGGTGTCAAATTTATAGCTATGATAGGGACCTAGGGTAGGGGCAGGGCTGTGTTTCTAACAGAGAGCATTCAAGGTGCAGAGGCAAGCCAATTCCACTTCTGTGCCCTAGGTGAGTAGATCCTCAGAGAGGGACCTGGGCCAAAGGAGGGCCAACACAGTGAGGGGATACTTAGCCTTTGGAAGTAGGCGGGGAGTCTGTGGGAAGCCAGGGCCCACTGGAGGAGCCCAGGCTAGGGAGAAGCAGGGGGAATGGAGGGTCCTGGCAGTGCCAGGATACTACAGCACACAAAGAACAGAGGGGAGGCACAGGAGGGGGCTGGAAAAGTGGCATGAAATCAAGAGACGGTTATAAGGTCCTCCAAAAAAAGTGCGGCCAGGAGCCCAAGCAAGGAGCCAGGCCCAGGAATGCAAAGCCAAGTGCGAGGGCCTGGGCCATGGTGCATGAAATGGACAGGGCAGGGCAGGGGAGGGAGGGGAGAATGGGGAGCAGGTGACGCAGGGGAGGAAGGCTCAAGAACCAGGCCCACTGCTGGGTGTTAGGGTTCGGAAGCAGGGCCCTGTTGAGGGATGCCAAAGGGCCCAGACAAGGGGCAGGGCTATGTTTTTTCCAAGGGAGCCAGAAGTGCCAGGAGTCTAGGTCTAGTCCTGTGGCCCTGGTAAGAATCCTGGGAAGGGGATGTGGAAAAGGGCCCTGTCAGGAACAGGGACGATAGGAGGGCCTAAGAAGGGCACAGCATGAAGGACAGGAAAAGGGGTGTGGGTGGGATGGGGGCCAGGACCTCAGCAAGGAGCCCAGGTTAGGGACCTAGAGGAGAGCCCATGCCAAGGGATAGAAGGGAAGGGCAGGACCAAGAAGGCGGGGCTGCACAAGGGTACTGCAGTTCAGGGAAGCCAAGGGGAGCAGGGAAGGGGCCTCAGTGAGGAGCCTGCTGTCATAGCCAGGGACTCACATGGAGCAAGAAGAACCACCAGAGGTTCAAGCAAGGAGCCAGGCCAGGGAATGGACAGCCAAGGGCCAGGGCTTGGGCAGGGGGATCAGGACATTGGACAGGGCTGGGGAGGGAAGGCAGGGGGAGCGGCAGCGGGGAGCTAGGCTCCAGGCTCAGGGCCACTGCCAGGTGTCAGGTTTCCAGGGGCAGGACCAAGGGCCCAGGGAGAGCAAGGGGCTCAGGTGAGGGACAGGGCTCTGTTTCCCATAAGTGGCCCTGTCCCAGATGAGAAACCAGAACCAGGGACCAGGAAAATGGGGCCTGGAAAGGGAAGGGGGCCAGTAGGAGGGCGACAGGATGGCACGGGTGTGGTTGCAGTGGGTGTGGAGAGGGTCTAGAGCCAGAATCCAAGCCAGGAGTCCAGGCAAGGGACCAACCCAACTGACCGAGAATGAGGGACCCAAAGAGCAGGAGACCCCGAGCACCAGGGGAAAGTGCGAGGGGAAGGAGAGAATGGGGTGGCGCGAGGATCCTATCTTCCCTCCGCATCCCTGTCCACTGTCCTGAGCCTCCTGCCCCAGCACTGGCCCTTGGCTCTCCATTCCCTGGCCTGGCTCTTGGCTTGAGCCTCTGGGGCCCTTCTTGCTCCGTGGTTCCCTGGGCTTAGACTGAGGTCCCCTGGCTTGAGCATCTTCCGGCTCCTGGTGGTTTCCCTGAATCTCAGAACCCTAGTGCTGCCCACCTGTCTGGCCCCTCCCTGCCCTATTCTCTCCTGGCCTGGGCCCTCCTCTATGTCCCTAGCCTGGGCTCTTTTCTGGGGTCCTGGCTCTCACCCCACCAACCCTTTTCCTCTGGCCCTTCACGATGTGCCCTCCTTCTGCTCTCCTGTCATCCATGTCCCTGCTGGGCCCCTTTTCCAGATCCCTTTCCTAGGATGCTCAACAGGGCAAAGGGACTGGACCTGGGCATTTGGCACTGTGGGCTCCCTTTGGGAAAATGGAAGCCTGCCCCTTGTCTGGGCCCTTTGGCCTCCCTCAATCTGGCCCCTGCTTCTCAACCCTGACACCCAGCAGTGAACCTGGGCCTTGAGCCCTTGTCTCCCTGAACCACCCACTCCCCTTTCTCCCCTCCCTCCCCTTCCCAGCCCTGTTTCTTTTCATTCACCCAGCCCCAGGTGCTAGCACTTGGCTCTCTAATACTGGGCTGACTCCTTGCTTGAGGCCCTAGCTGCCCTTCTCGAGGACTCTGTCCCTGTCCCTTGGTTTTAGGCTCCTTTTTCTTGCCCACTCCTGTGCCCCCTCTGTTCCCTTGTCCTGTGGTTTCCTGGCACTGACGGAACCCTCTGCTTCCTCTACTTCTCCCTAGCCTGGGCTCCTCAAATGGGTTCCGGCTCCCAAACGAGCTCCCCACTTCTGCACACCAGGTATCCTCTCACTATGCATCCTTTTGCCCCTCCTTTAGTCCAGGTCCTTCTGAGGATCTACTCACCTAGAACAGAGGAGTGGATTTGGCCGGCCTCAGCACCCTGAATGCTCCCTATGGGCTATGGGCAGGGCTGTGAAGCCCTGCCCCTTGCCTGAGTCCCCTTTGCTGCCTGAACCTTGATGACTGGCAGTGGAATTGGGACTTGGGCTGACCTATCCCTCTTCCCTCCTCTGACCTCTCGCCTTGCATGCTACACCTACCCCAAGCTAGCCCTCCCAAAACCTGACTCTGTGCTACAGTCCCCGGGCCTGGCCGCTCGCCTGAGCCTCTGACCGCAATCCTCAGTGTCATGTGGTTTAGCGTGGCATCGCTCAGTGTCGGGTCTGACCTGGGGGCACCTTGCTTGGGTCCCCTAGCACTCTCCCCTCAGTGATTCTTACGAAGCCGGCTATCTCTTCATCCTCGCGCGCTCCTTACTCCCCTTCCCCTTGCGCTTTTTCCTGGTGCTCGTGGGTCTCCTTCTCCTTGGGTCCTTCATCCTTGGTTGGTCGGGTTGTTCCCTTGCCTGGGCTCCTGGCTTGGGTCCTGGCTCTTGCCCTCTCCACACGCATCACGACCCCCAGACGTGCCCTCCCATCCCCCTCATCCTGGCCCCCTTCCCTTGCCAGCCGCCTTTGCCCAGTCCCCTGGCCTTGAATTCTCTTCTGGGCAAGGGCGCCTTATAGGAAACAGAGCCCTGTCCCTCACCTGGGCCTCTTGCTCTCGCTGGTCACTTGGTCCTGCCCCTGGAACCCTGACACCTGGCAGTGGCCTTAGGCCTGGAGCCTGCCTCCCCCCTGCCAGATCCCCTGCCTTCCCTCCCTAGCCTTGTCCATTTTCCTGAGCCCCCTGCCCCAGCACTGGCCCTTGACTCTCCATTCCCTGGCCTGGCTCCTTGCTTGAGCCTCTAGTGGCCCTTCTTACTCAGGGTTTCCCTGGGCTTGGTGTGCGGGCCCCTCTCTAGGGTTGCTTCCCTGCTCCCCTTGGCTTTCCTGTACTGCAATACCCTACTGCAGCCCGTCTTACCAGCCCCACCCTTCCCTGTTCTCCCCTGGCCTGGGCCCTCCTCTAGGTCCCTTCCTGGGCTCCTTGCTTGTATTCTGGCCCACATTCCACCCACATCTCTAGCCCTTCAAGATGTGCCCTCCTTTGGCCCTCCTGGCATCCCTGTCCCTGCCAGGCCGCTTTTCCTGATTTCTTTCTCAGGATACTCACTGAGGCCAGAAGACTGGCCCTGGACTCTTGGCCCTGTGGGCTTCCTTTGGGAAAACCTAGCCCTGTCCCTTGTCTGGGCCCTTTGCCCTCAATCAGCGAGGGCCCTGCTCCTGAACCCTGACACCCAGCAGTGGACCTGGGCCTTG
Source organism: Spermophilus citellus (assembly GCF_964194105.1). NCBI lineage: Eukaryota > Metazoa > Chordata > Mammalia > Rodentia > Sciuridae > Spermophilus > Spermophilus citellus. Next base: position 165,391,241 of record NC_138185.1, read on the forward strand.
AGCCTACCTCTCCCTGTGCCGCCCACACCCCTTTTACCCCTCTCTCCCCTCCCCAGCCCTATCCCTTTTCATGCACACTGGCCTAGGTCCCAACACTTGGCTCTCCATTCCTGGGCCTGGCTCCTTGCTTGAGCTCCTGGCTGCCCTTCTCCAGGACCCTGTCCCTTTCGCTTAATTTCAGGCCCCTTTTCCCAGCCCCCTCCTGAGCCTACTCTCTGTTCTCCTTGTGCTGTGGTATCCTGGCACTGCCCAGACCCTCTGCTCCCATGGCTTCTCTTTAGCCTGAGCTCCTTGAATGGGTCCTGGCTCCCCACAGACACCCCCACCTCCACACGCCAAGTATACCTGCACAGTGCCCTCATTTGGCCTTCATTTAGTCCAGGTCCTTCTGAGGATCTATTCTTCTGGGGCAGCAGAGTGGTATTGGCTGCCCTCTATGCCCTAAAGGCTCCCTATGGGAAACACAGACCTGCCTCTCTCCTGGGTTCCCTTGGACGCCAGAACCTTGACGCCTGGCAGTGGACGTGGGACTTGCACCGACCTAGCCCTGAGTTATCCCCTCCCTTCCCACCCTGCTCTCTCGCCTTACATGCTGCCCCTACCATAACCTAGCCCTCCTTAAGCCATACCCTTTGTGCTCCAGTCCCTGAGCCTTACTGCTCACCTGATCCCCGACAGTGTTTCTCAGTGTCACGTGTATTAGCATGGCATCACTCCGTGTTGGGTCTCACCGGGGGCCCCTTGCTTGGGCCCCCTAGAGTGCCCCCTGGATGTCCCTTGCTCTGTGTCATCATCTTTGTTCTGCTCCTTAATACTCTTCCCCTTGTGCTTTCCTATGGTGCTCGCAGGTCTCATGATCCTTGGGTTCGTCATCCTCAGTCGGTCATGTGGGTCCCTTGCCTGGGCTCCTGGATTGGGTCTTGGCTCTTGCCTCTCTCCACACCCACCGCGACCCCCATCTGTGCCTTCCCATCACACTCCTCCTGGCCCCTTTAGCTTGCCAGGATCCCTTGGCCTGGTCCCTGGCCTGGATTCTCATCTGTGCCAGTGCGCCTTATTGGAAAGAGAGCCCTGTCCCTGACATGGGCCCTTTGCTCTCCCTGGGCCCTTGGTCCTTCCCCCAGAATCCTTAAACCTGGCAGTGGCCCTGGGCTTGGAGCCTGCCTCCTCCTGCCGGATCCCCTGCCTTCCCTACCAAGCCTTGTCTACTTTCCCGAGACCCCTGCCCCAGTCCTGGCCCTTGGCTTTCCAGCCCTGTCCTGGCTCCTTGCTCGAGTCTCTGTGGGCCCTTCCTGCTCCTTGCGACCCTGGGCTTTGTATGCGAGCCCCTCACTGGGGCCACTTCCCCTTGGCTTCTCTGTACCGCAGTACCCTAGCGCAGCCCCACCTTCATAGCCCTGCTCATTCTGTGCTCTTCCCTGGAATGGACCTTCCTCTAGGTACCAAACCTGGGTTCCTTGTTTGGGTCCTGGGACCCACGCCACCCTCCCCAGTCCTCTGGCCCTTCATGCTGTGCCATTTTGTGCTCTCCTGTCGTCCCTGTGCCTACCGCACCCATTTTCCTAATCCCTTTTCCAGGTTGCTCATGAGGACCAGGGGACTGGACCTGGCCTCTTGGTCCTACAGGCTCCATTTTGTAAAACATAGCCCTTCCCCTTGCATAGGCCATTTGGCCTCCTCAGCCTGGGCACTGCTCCCCGACACTGACACCCTGCAGTGGGCCTGGGCCTTGAGCCTCCCTCCTTTGTGCCACCAGCTCCCTCCCTTCCCTCCCTCCCCTTACCAGCTCTGTCCTTTTTCATGCATCCCTGGCCCCGGCCCTTGCACTTGGCTCTTCATTCCTGGGTCTGGATCCTTGCTTGAGCCCCTGGCCGCTCTTCCTGAGGATCCTGCTCATGTACCTTGACTTCAGGCCCTGATATGCCTCCCCTCTGTTTTCCTTGTACTGTGGTATCCTGGCACTCCCCTCCCACAGCTTCTCCCTAGACTGGGCTCCTTGATTGGGTTCTTGCTCCCCACCAAAACCACCCCCCCATGTCTGGAGGAAAGGTATGTCCTCACAGTCCCCTCCTTTGGTTCTAGTCCCTTTCTGAGGATCTACTCACCTGGGGTAGAGGAGTGAAATTGGCTGGTCTCTACATCCTGAAATCTCCCTATGGAAACACAGCCCTGCCCCTCGCCTGGGTCCCCCTTGCAGCCAGAACCCGGGGGCCAAACCTGGCAGTGGAAATGTGCTTTGCACCAGCCATGCCCTGAGCCATTCCCTCCCTTCCCTCCCTTCCCTCTGGCCTTCCATGCTGCCGCAACCCCAACCCAGCCCTCCTTGACCCTGACCCTCGCCTGAGCCCCTGCTTTCCCGAGTCCTGTGGCATCGCCTGGTATCATTCCGTTTTAGGCCCCCTAGTGTGCTCCGCTTGGTTTGCCCTGTGCGTGCTTCCAGCTGACTCCTCCTTCTCACATCGCCCCTTTCTCCCCAATCCCTTGTGCTTTACCTGGGCATGCGCGGGAGCCTCCTGCTCATTAGGTCCCTCATTTTTTGTCATCGGGTGGAACCGTTGCCTGGGTTTCTTGCTTGGGTCCTGGCTCTTGCCCCTCTCCACACCCACCACGACCTCACGTGGAGCCCTCCAGTTGCCCTCTTCCTGGGCCCCGTCCCTTGCCAGGTCCCCTCTGCCCGTTCCCTGGCTCTGGATTCTCGTCTGGGCCAGTGCACCTTATGGGAACACAGCCCTGCCCCTCCCCTGAGCCTCTTGCTCTCCTTTGGCCCTTGGTCCTGAACACGGAACCCTGACACCTGGGAGTGGCCCTGGGCCTCAAGACTGCTTGTCACCTCTCGGATCCCCTGCCTTCCCTCCAAGCCCTGTCTACTGTCCTGAGCCCCCTGCCCCAGCCTTGGCCCTCAGCTCTCCATTTGCTGGCCTGGCTCCTCCCTGGAGCCTCTGGTGCCCCTTTTGCTCCCTGTGTCCCTGGACTTTGAATTTGCACCCCTTGCTTGGGCAGATTTTCTTCTTCCCTTCCCTGCAGAATGCTAGTGCTGCCCACCTGCCCTGTCCTGCCCTTCCCTGCTCTGCCCTGGCATGGAACCACACCTAGGTCTCTAGCATGGTCTCCTTGCTGGGGTCCTGGCCCCCAACCCAACAACACCCATCCTCTGGCATATTCCACTGTACCCTCTTTTGGACCTCCTGTTGTCCCTGCCCCTGATCCCTTTTACTAGGATCCTGATCCCTTTACTAGGATGCACACCAGAGCCAGGGGACTTAACCTGGCCTTTTGGCCCTTTGGGATCCCTTTGGGAAAATGTAGCCCTGCCCCTTGCCTGGGCACTTTGGCCTCCCTCAGCCCGGGCCCTGTTCCCCAAACCTGACTCCCAGCAGTGGACCTGGTCTTTGATCCCTCTTCTCCCTGCGCCACCTGCTACCATTTCTATTCTCCCTCCTCTCCCCAGCCCTGTCTGTTTTCATGAGACACTGGCCTAGGTCCTGCCACTTGGCTCTCCATTCCTTAGCCTCGTCCCTTGCTTGAAGCCCTGGCTGCCCTTCTGGAGGATCCTGTCCCTGTCCTGTGATTTCAGATCCATTTTTCTGGCCCCCTCCTTTGCCTCCCCTCTGTTCCCCTTGTACTGTGGTATCCTGGCATTGCCCAGACCCGACCCTCCCCCTGTTTCTCCCTAGCCTGGGATCCTCAAAAGGGTCCTGGCTCCCCACCGACCCACCCCCAATTCTGGTATCCCCTCACAGTGCCCTCCTTTGGCCCTCCTTTGGTCCCAGTCTCTCTGTGAGGTTCTACTCACCTGGGTCAGAGGAATGGAAGTGGCCGACCACTGCGCCCTGAAGGTTCCCTATGGGAAACCCAGCCTTGCCCCTCGCCTGGGCCCATTCGCCTTTCAAACCTTGACACCTGGCAGTGGACTTGGGCCTTCCGCTGACCTTGCCTTATGCGATCATCTCTCTTCCCTCCCCTACTATCTAGCCTTGCATGCTGCCCCTACCCCAACCCAGCCCTCTCTAACCCTGATGTTTTGTGCTCCAGTTTCCATGCCTGACTGCTTGCTTGAGCTCTAGACCGCGTTCTGCGTGTTGTATGGTGTTGTGAGGTGTCATTTCGCATTGGGTATGACCTGGGGTCCCTTGCTTGGGCCCCTTAGGCGTTCCACTGGGTGCCCTTTGCGCTGCCCTCTGTGTCCACATCCTAGCACCAACCCTTCCTCTCCTTCCACTCGCGCTTTCCCCTCGAGTGCTGGCCTCCTGCTTCTTGGATTTCTATTGCTTTGTTGGTGGGATTGGCCCGTTGCCTGGTATCCTGGCTTGGGTCCTGGCTCTTGCCCTTCTCTGCACCCACTGTGATCCCCTGCTGTGCCCCTGTCCCTTGCTAGGCCCCCTTGGCCCGGTCCCTGGCTCTTGATTCTCATCTGGGTAGAGCACCTCATGAAAGACAGACCTGTCCCTCGCCTGGGCCTCTTGATCTCCCTGGGCCCTTGGTCCTGCAACCGGAACCCTGACACCTGGCAGTGGCCCTGGGCCTGGAGCCTGCCTCCCCACTGCCGGATCCTGTCTTCCCTCCTCAGCCATGTCTACTGTCCTGAGCCCTCTGCCCCAGCCCTGGCCTGTCTCCTCACTTGAGCCTCTGGTGGCCCTTCTTGCTCTGTACTTCCCTGGGCTTGGACGGGGGCCCTTCGCTTGGACTGTTTCCCTGCTCCCCTTGGCTTCCCTGCACAGCAGAATCATAGTGCTGCCCGTCTGCCCAACCCTGCCCTTCCCCACTCTTTCAAGACAGGGCCTTCCTCTAGGTCCCTAGCCTGGTATCCTTGCTTGCCCCCACCCACCAATAGGGGTCCTCCGCCACTTCCTGCTGTGTCCTCCTTGAGACCTCGTGTTGTCTCTGTCCCTGCTGTGCCCGTTCTCCTGATCCCTTTACTAGGATGCTCACCAGGGCCAGGCGACTGGACCTGGCCTTTTGGCCCTGGGGGCTCTCTTTGGGAAAATGTAGCCCTTCCCCTTTTTCTGGACCCTTTGGCTTCTCTCAGCCTGGGCCCTGCTCCCCAGCCCTGACACCCCTCAGTGGACCTGGGCCTTGAGCCTTCCTCTCCCTGCAACACCCACTCCCCTTTCTCCTTTCCCTCCCCTCCCTAGCTCTGTGTTCACAGGACCCCTGCCTGGGCCGATGCACTTGGCTCTCCATTCCTGGGCCTGGATTTTTGCTTGAGGCCACCCTTCTCCAGAACCCTGTCCCTTTGCCTTGATTTCAAACCCCTTTATGGGGCCCTCTCCTGTGCCTCCCCTCTGTTCTTCTTATATTGAAGTGTCGCCACCTTTCTCCACAGAAAAGTCTTAACTGGGCTTCTCCAGAACTCTTCACCAAGGCTGTTTTTAGGACTGTCAGCAAAAGAGTCTCTGCAAAAGAGTTCAATGTAGATAAAATTCCTATTTTCCTGTTGCCCTGTTTTACTTGGCCAGTGGCAGAGAAGATACCAGCACTCCAGCTGCAGGACACCCCCTTACTAGTTTTTCACAAACATATCCAGTATAGTAGTTTATAGAAATGTGCAAACAAGGCCTCTGGCCTTGAGCTGGGCTTCAGAGAGATGTCTACATTTTTAAGATATGTTACCAACTGGGCTCCATGGACAACTGGCAGGGAGAGGAAAAATGGGAAAAAGAAGCTCTCCCCTTCTCAGGTGTTGTCCTTGAAGAGTTAACTTGCCCAAAACAGTAAAAGAAAAAGCTGTTTTTCTGTGAACTTCTGCAGTCTGTGAACTTCTGAGACCCGCCCCCCACCTTACATGCTGTGTATAAAATTCTGAAACTACCTGAACTCGGGGCTCATGGGATTGATTGATTATAGCAAAAGCTGTGCCCTTTGAGCCTGGCTGCAGCCAAATAAAACTGTTTTCTGCTATTTTCGGTGCCTTGCCTCATTTGTCCCTACAACATTTTTGGTGATCCAGATGACAGAGCAGGTAGGGAAGGCTATTCTGCCTCTCTTGTCTCCGGGTACTGGCTTCCAGGAGACTGTGGAGGACAGTGTTTCCCTTGGTACACCCAGGCCACTCTTAGCCTAAAGGAGGATCCACTCACCCAGCACCCTGGGGCTGCCACCACGGAGCACAAATGGACCCACAGACAGCAGGAGCCAGAATTAAGGTTTTGGAGCACTGCCCAACTGAACAGATAGGACCTGGGTCTATTTGTTTTTACAGCCCACCTGAATTCTCCTTTGAGGCCTAAGCAGGTGGAAGAGAGGTTTGATCAACCTCTGTAGTGTTCCGAGTATCCTCCAAAGTAGTTGGAGCTAAAACAGACCCAGGGAGTTGCCAGATTAGTCTGTGTTTGGGGTCAGCGAGCAGAGGGGAAACCGTGACACCCTTATTGTTTGGTTTGGAATTGTTGGAATTTGGGCAGTATAGAAATTTTGTTCTGACCATGTCTGTGGGAAAGTGTGTGAAAGTATGGGAATGAGACGGACAAAGGGAAAGTTTCCTACCCAACCCGAGAGCCGAAGTGAGTGTGGAGTCCCTATCTACGGTTCCATGGCACCTCATATAGTCTATGGTGGAATTTCACCAACCAACGTCTAGGTGAAAGCTCCAGGTCGGGGGTTGATGCCGACCCACAAGGCTAAGAGGGCCCTAGGTCCCTGTGAGGGGAACAGCCACAGATGGACAATGTGAGTCTTGTCCTAAATGTGCGGCACCAATGCAGAGTGGAACATGGGAGGCACACAAATCGAGTCTTATCCTAAATGTGCGACACTGATGCAGGGTGGAACATGGGCGGGACATAAAGGAAACTGAGCCTTCTCAAATGTGTGTTAGAAACCGTTAGGGAGGTTTTCCTGGTAACAGGGGGGTAAAACTCACTCCACAAAGGTGGCATACTCTCTGAATGACGAATTGCCCCCACAAGATGTCTACTGGCTACCAGAAGGATCTTTAGATGAGAGAGTCATTGCTGAGGTCCTTTTGATTTTTGTTTGAGTCCCTGAACCATTTCTTTTACATTGATTGCTTTTAAGAGATAGTACAGAAATAGCCCCCTTGGTTGAGAGCCTGTCTAGATGGACAGTCCAAGCTGTTGTTTCCCAGGAGCATAGGGGTCTCTAAGACCCAGAGGAAAGCAACTAACCAGAAAACCTGATGGAGGAAAAACAAGAAGGGAAACAGTTTTCCCCATGAGCCAGAAGAGGACCCACCACCTTATGTATCACTCTACCCAACATTGCCAAGGCCAGTGGGACAGCAAACTTCCCCCTCAGCCCCCTCATCCTCAGAAGCAACAAATGATGGCCCCCAATACTGGCTATTCCTTCCTCTGTAATATCCTTAGAGCCAATGGCTTCCTAGAACCAAAGACTCTTTCACCTCCCAGATTAAAGTGGGAGATTTGTCCCAAGACCAGAGCTACAACTTAGATGAGAGCAGTCCAGATGCCCTTGCAAGGGACTCAAGGACCTGCCCATAATGACCAGAGGGAAACACGTGAGGGAGACAAGGAAGTTTTGTGTGCCACCCTTTCACCACCACTGCACTCATAAGCTGGAAAAATCACACTCCCTCCTACATGGAGAAACCCTGGGCCATGACTGATGTGATGCAGCCCATTATCCAGACCTAGGGTGGGGCCCCAACAAAGAAGAAGGGCTAAAAAATAAAGAGATATCAAGAAGCCCTCATAGGAAGTCTAAGAGAAAAAAAAAAAAGACAGAAACTGTGCCCAAGAGTTAGAAGGAATCAGAGCCAGCCCTTAGCTCTAGTGTAAGCAAGAGCACATCTGCAGACAAACAGAGCCCAGCAAAGCTTCCCCTCTGTTCCAGCGTCTCCCCTCTTGCACCTTTGATAGTCCTGAACATTTCTCTGGGACCCACATCTGCCTAAGGCCCTCTGCCTTATGAAACTGGCAGTAATGATCAAAAGATGTGCCCAACTGACTCAGAGCTGAGTGTGCAGGCCACTGCTGCTGCTGCCCCTCTCCTTGCCCAGAGGTGGCCGGGAGAGGAGGGGCACCATACAAGCATAGCTGCCACAATGCAAGTTTGTCAGGGAAGAGATGCAGAGGCTCAAGCAACAGGTGACCAATGAAGCCTTTGTGGAACAGGCTCAGAGTGACATTTACTAAAAATTACAAACCTAGAGGGCTTTACTGAAAAGTGTGCCAGAGAGCTGATGAAGATGGCACCACAGTTTTCATCAATAGAGACCCAGAGGCTCAAAGACAGGCAGACCAAAAAGATAAAGAGGAGGATGGATCTCCTTACAGCTGCCCTCACCACAAACCCAGAGGTCACTCAAAGCGGGGGTCTCACTAGAACAAAGCCAAAGGTCCAAATGTTTATAAGGAAAAAAAGCGAGGCCAGACAAAAGGGGAAGGCTCCAGTGTCCCAGCAGGCAAGCACCCACTGCCATGCTCAAATGCTAAGCCTTGAACAGAGAAGGGATGAATGTTTTCCCCCAGCCTTTTGTCCCAGGCCCTCCTTTCAGTTTCTTCCCACTTGCTCAGAAGTTGATGATTGACGAATATGGCAGAGGTCCCATAGACACACACAACTGCAACTGATGCACAGGACCCAGTGTCTCAGGAGGGCTCAGCTGCTGCAAGCCCCAAAATGAACCAGAAATATATTCATATTAATAGCCGATAATGGGCCATAGGGTGCACACTCCAAAAGGACATGCCACCCTGGCTCCAAGCCACACGCTATGAGCCACCAATAGAAATGGCCACATAGCCCCATGCACCTAGGCATTGTGAACAAAAACACAAGTGGGGCACCTAATATATACATTTAGAGAAGGCTCCCACTTGACAAGAGGAGATAGCCACACAGACAAAGAGCAACACCTAGGTGAGCGCAATGTAGCTGCCACATCAGGACCTGCATGGAACCTGTCCTCCAACCTTGGCAGATGGCCTATGGCGAGATTGGCATAGGTGCCTTTTATACAAATGATGTCCCAGGTCATCAATCTATGCTAAGATTTACATTAGGTTTGAGAATTGGAGAATCCCAGCAGCCAAGATCCTGCATCAGGAGATAACAAAAAAAAAATTTCTGCATCTTAAAGCACCAGAGGATCTATGTAAGCTCCCCTTACCTAAATGGCAGTTCCTCCCAGGGACTTGAGTACACCATCCTTGGGACAGCACTGGACTCTGACTTAAAAGCCCATATCTATCAAGAAAAGGTCAGATACTTTGGTTATCATCTGACTCAGCAACAGAACAGACAATAGCCCCTGGGCCTCAAAAGAAACAGATGATCTGCTCAATTCCATTCCCTTCAACCTGACATCAGTCTAGAGAATTCCTGGGGGCTATGAGATTCAGCCACATATGGATCCCCAACTTTCAGTTATGGCAAGCCCCTCTATGAAGCCAGAAAGGGGGGAGAATGCGATTCTGGAATATGGGGGCCTACTAAGCAAAAGGCGTTTGAGGACATTCAACAAGCACTCCCAGTGCATCTGGACTAGAGCTCCCTGACCTCATAAAGCTTTACTTTCTGTACGTCCATGAATAATCTGGAATGGCTGTAGGAGTCTTGACATGGACATCTGTCCAAATAGCTGGGCTCTGTAGCCCAAGACTGGCCACCTTGTTTACGGGCCCTTGGAGCTACAGATCTTCTGGTGTTGGAAGCTGATAAACTGGCTATGGGACAAAAATTGGTTTTCAGACTTCCTCATTCAGTTTTGACATTGTTAGAGGACAAAGGACAAAATTGGTTGACTAATGGTCAATACCAGGGCATGTTATGTGAAAACCCATGTATCCATGTGGAAGTCATCCAGACTCTAAACCCAGCAACCTTGTTGCCCATTGGACCTGGACAACCTGATCACAACTGTATTCAAGTCATGGATAAATGTTCTCCAGCAGACCACACCTGGCAGAATCAGCCCTCAGTGATGTGGGTCACAGATGAAGCAGTTTTATAAAAGATGGGTATGTTTTGCTGGATATGCAGTGGTCACTCTGGACTCTGCTGTTGAGACAGAATCTCTGACTCAGGGAACTTCAGCAAAAAAGCAAAACTTAAGGCTTTGACTCAAGCACCTCAGTTGACAGCAGGAGTCTGTGTGGATATTTACATAGACTCAAAATATGCGTTCTCTATCCTTCATGTTCATAGGGCCTTATGTAAGGATAAGGGGCTAATTAACTCAGGAGGAAAAAAAGGCATGATGTATGAGCAAGAAATTCTTAAACTTTTGGATACACTGTGGGCTCCCAAGAAAGTTGTGATTATATATTGCCAAGGTCACCGAAAGGGAAACACTGTGGTTTCCAGGCCAACCAGAGAGCTGACAGAGAGGCCAGTTTAGCTGTCTGCAAGAAATGAGAAGAAAATCCAGTCATAGGTTTAAATGCTGCCCTTCTGCCTGGCCAACTATCTAACAGAATGGGAGCCAATATACTCCCAACATGAAAAGAAATGGTTTAAGACTGAAAAAGAAAATTTTCTCCCAGGAGGATGATGGAGATTTTCTGATGGCCAGCATAGCCATCCCAGAGATTCTAGCCCCAGCCTTTATCAAACAGTTCCACAGGAGAACACGTTGGACATACAGCACTTGAGACAGTACTGAGTGAACATTTCTGTGTCCCCTGGCTCAAAAACATCACCAGGATGATCTGAAAACAATATGAGTTTTGTGCTCATGACAATCTTTGTCAGGGGCCCGAGCTCCCACTGGGAATCCAAACTGTAGGAGGAGCACCTTTTGAAGACTTGGAAGTAGACTTCACTGAACTAGCACGCTCATGGGGCTATAAGTAACTTTTGGTTTTTGTGTCTTCCTACTCTGACTGGGTGGAAGCCTTACCCACCCGCCATGAAAAGGCTAGTGAGATAACTAGAATGCTTCTATTAATTGGCTCAGACAATGGGACAGCTTTTGGGCAGAGGTGATATGATTACTGACCAAGAGTTTAAACATCAGATGGAAGTTACATACTGCTTACAGGCTGTGGAGTTCTGGTAAAGTTCAAAGGATGAACAGGACTTTAAGTCTCAATTGGGTAAGCTGTGTCAGGAGACTCACTTACATTAAGATGAACTTCTCCCTATTACACTGTTGAGGATTAGATCCACTCTCACTAAGAGGACTGGATTCTCTCCTTATAAGATAATGTACATGAGGCTCCCCTCTTATTAGGGGACTATTGGGAGACTTAAAAGAGATAGGAGAATTCACCCTGAGATGACAGCTTCAGGCCTTAGGGAAAACTTTACAGGTTCTCAACCAATGGGTTAGAAAAAGATTGCCACTAAGTTTGACCACAGGTACACACTCCTTCAAGCCTGAAGATTGAGTCTGGGTCAAAGAATGGAATATTCAAACACCTAAACTTCTTTGGAAAGGCCCTTTCCCTGTTATTTTATCCACCTCAACTGCAGTCAAGTTCGCAGAAATAGGTCCCTGGATTGACTACACCAGATTCAAGCCTGCAGCTATGGATTGCGTATGCATTCCAGATGCTGCTATGCCCTTGAAGCTGAATATCTAGGGAAAAAAAGGAGCACCGGAGAAGCTTGAGGGTCAGAAGGACAACATCCCTGCTCCAGTCACTCTGGAAACTGACTGGTGAATGCACGGCCAAAGCTTGAGGAGACTATGGCCCTGCTTCAGTCACACGTGAGCGACTGGCTGAAAAATGCACGGTGGAAGATAAACCTCCCACCAGGACTAATGAACTCTTTCAATCTCTAAGATAGTTCTTATACTATAATGCATTGCCACCTCCTTGCTTCTAGATATAAACATAATTCTCTGGATTTTGCTACTGGTTTGATAACAGTAACTCCTACTGATTGGACACTGAGTTAAAAAAAACACAGAATTATTCACTTACAAGCTGTACTAGAAATGATTATTAATCAGATTGCCACAGCCTTTGACCTCCTAGCCACACAACAGACCAGATGCGAGTGGCTAGCTATCAAAACCACTTGGCATTAGATTACCTACTGGTTGAGGAAAGAGAAATATGTGGAGAGTTCAACAGCTCAAATTGTTGCATCCAAATGAATGACAATAGACAAAGAGTTAAGAATGTAGCCAACAACACAAGAGAACTAGCACATGTGCTAGTTCATACCTAGAAGGGCATTAAACTTTGGGTCCCAAACACGCTTTTGGGAGATGGTTGTCAACTCTTGGTAGATTTAAAAGCTTAACTGGTATAATGGATATTCTGCTGTTAACCTGTTTATTGCTCCCATATTTGGCTCCACTGTTCATTAAAAACACTATAGAAGCTGCTGTTGAAAGGATGAAAACAACTAAGGTTTTGACATTATATAAGGTTTTACGCCAATATAATGGTAATGGTGCTCTTAAAGGACTAATTTATGGGGAGCATTATTAAAGTGGGGAATTGAAGTGGCAACCCGTTATTCCACAGAAAAGTCTTACCTGGGATTCTAAAGAAATCTTCACCAAGGCTGATTTTAGGACTTTCAGCAAAAGAGTCTCTGCAAAAGAGTTCAATGTAGATAAAATTCCTATTTTCCTGTTGCCCTGTTTTACTTGGCCAGTGGCAGAGAAGATACCAGCACTCCAGCTGCAGGACACCCCCTCACTAGTTTTTCACAAACATATCCAGTATAGTAGTTTGTAGAAATGTGCAAACAAGGCTGCTAGCCTTGAGCTGGGCTTCACAGAAATGTCTACCTTTTTAAGATATGTTATCAACTGGGCTCCATGGACAACTGGCAGGGAGAGGAAAAATGGGGAAAAGAAGATCTCCCCTTCTCAGGCATTGTCCTTGAAGAGTTAGCTTGTTCAAAACAGTGAAAGAAAAAGCTGTTTTTCTGTGAACTTCTGCAGACTGTGAACTTCTGAGCCCCCCCCCTTACATGCTGGGTATAAAATTCTGAAACTACCTGAAATTGGGCCTCATGGGATTGATTGATTATAGCAAAAGCTGTGCCCTCTAAGCCTGGCTGCATAAAACTGTTTCCTTCTATGTTTGGTGCCTTGCCTCATTTGACCCTATAACAGTACTGTGGTATCCTAGGATTGCCCAGACTCTCCCCTCCCACTGCTTCTATCTAGGCTGGGCTCCAAGAATGGGTCCTGGCTCCCCATTGACCCCCCAATTCCTGATACAAGATATCCCTTCACAGTGCCTTCCTCTGGCACTCCTTTGATCCAGGTCCCTCTCTGAGGATCTACACATCTGGGACAGAGGAGTGGAATTGGTTGGCCACTGCCCACATCTACTACGCGGCCTGCGCAGTGGTTTCATTAATGAGGTTCTGGCATTAAGTTAGTTAGAAGAGATCAAAATAAAACACACAGACAGTACCTTATTTTATATTGCTAGGTCCGAGACGGCTCGCCTCCCTGGTCCCCGCCTCAAGCTGCCCAGCAGGGCAGCGAGGATTACTCTGGGCTAGCAGGAGAGAGAGAGAGCGAACACGCCGGGGAGTAGCCTTTTATTTGGGGGGACAAGAGATTCAGGGGAGAATTCCATCCAATGAAGGTTGAGGGGGGGCTGCATTCCAGGGTCAGGGTCAGTGATTGGGTCTCTGGGGTCAGTGGTCAGGCACACCCCCACACGGATGGGCTCTCTCATCAGGAAAGGGTCGGGATAGCTCCGACACAGCCAGAGCGCCTCAGGCCCTTAACGGGAGTCACCCAATCACGTGTCAGAATGGCTCCCCACATATTCCCCCTTTCTATTCTTAACAATGAGGCGGCGGTTCACTCTCTGGAGTCCCCGGATTCTTGATTGGAAGAATCGCCATCCTATAGTTACAATACAAAAGAGAATTAACAGCAAAGAGAATAATCCAATAAGGTACCAAGCGGAGTGTTTGAGAATATTTCCAGGGTTGAATCCATTTAACTCCTTCAATATTTGGTTAGCCAAGGAAGAAGGATCTGAAAAATCAGCTCTATTATTTTGAATGTCTTGGATATGGTGATGAAGTTCCAGAATATCCAAGCTATTATTACTATTTTGCCAAATACCTACTAAATGGTTTTTAACCTTCTCCCAATCCCAGAGAGAAGCATTGTACTTGGCAGCTGTAACACACACATACTTATAATTAGCATGGCATTTAAGCCTTTCCTTAAATTTTAAGGCTGAAAGTTCATTACCAATGTTTATAACAGTCGCCTCTAAGGCGTTTAACTTAGTCTCAATCCTTTCATCAATATTTACTTGATTACGCAGAGCCTTGGAAGTATTTTGAGCTAAATTATTAAGAAATTTTGCATGCTGAATATTCTGAGACAATGTCAGAGATGCAGAGACAGTTGAGGCAATAAATGAGACCAGTGCTAAAACACCAACAATTATGACTCCAATAGCACGTTTAGGTCTTGTTAGCTGGGCATGAATTTGTTGTAGGACTTGTAAACCAGCATCAGCATACCATGGCTCTGAAATATTAGCAGGTAATAAAACAAAAGAGGGCTGATGAAGTATCAGCACTCCTTTTCCTCCATTATACCTAGAAATACAATTGGTTAGGTTGCACTTATTACAAGTAACAAAATATCTGTCATCTATCCATTTAATTTTTACATTTCCAATAATTAAAACATAAGGAGATTGGACATAGGCTCTTAGGCCATAGCAAGATCCCTCTTTACAGTTCTTGCCAACAAATTTTGGTAAAGGTTTGTCTGAAAAATGTAAATACTCTGAGGCAGCAATTAAACGCCAAATATCTCTTTGAATGCCTCCTTCACTATAAGTCAAAATATTACTAACAAATCCTGCAGGTGTCATAGCAGAATTTCTTCGTAATTGTCTCTTATCAATTTTTGGAGACCAGTCTAAAATATACCCACCAGCTTTAGACACCTTATGTTGTACAGGAAAGGTATTTACACAATCCATCCATTTAGGAAAGGTGCCAATTTCAATTATAGAACTATTTGGACAGTGGGGTACCGGTGCAGGTTTTGCAGAAATGACTGGCTTGTTATGGGAAAGTCCCATCTTAATTACTGATCTAGTATTAGGTTTTAAGTCCCCATAAATAGAATTATTTGTCAGTCTAGGTTTACCAATCGCTGTCTTTTCTTCAAATGATACTTTCAGACAGCCAGCATGTTTATCATGTGACCAACATAAAGGTAATTGGGCACTGTAGCCAGAATAATTAAATCTAGTCACATGATTGGGAGTAATATGAGTATCTGTAAATCCTCCCATCATAAATGAGTCATTAGTAAATACTGGAATAGATTCTCCAGTCCACACAGCTGGATGTACCAGGGGTGGATCTGGGAAATATGTCCAGTAAGTGTCTACTTGATTCCCTTTTACCTGACAGCCCAGTAGGGCAATTACTGTCGCTACCATCAAGACTGGTGTCCTGTTCTTTCCTAGGCGTCAAAGTATTTGGGAGGCCTGGGTTGTCAGTTTCTTCACATCTTTCCATGAAATCAGCTTCTCGGCTGGTTCAATCTGGTTTTTCTTCATCTTTTTCCGATATCTCCTCCTTCTGGGTTGTGGCTCCTCCGGGTCGCACCCAAATAGGACGGAAAGCACCTTCTGGAAAAATACAAGCATGCCTTTTCCCCGCATTATTACCAGGTTTGGACCCTTCCATTGACCAGTCTGTAAATCTTTCCACAAAACTCTGCCTAAGGGGCCTGTCACTGAGGGAGACATTTGCCTCTCAGCAGCAGTGTGACCTTCTGTGTCACAGTTTAAAAAATTTAAAGCAAACAAGGCATGATTAAGGCTATTTTGGGGAGTCACTATCTTATCCCCCCTTTTTAATTTTTGTAATTGAAGCTTAATAAATAAATGAGCTCGTTCTACAATGGCTTGACCTTGGGGGTTATAAGGAATTTCTGTTTTATGATTAATTTGAAACTCTTGGCAAAATTGTTGAAAAGAAGAGCTTACATAAGCTGGAGCATTATCTGTTTTAATTTGCATAGGGCACCCTAAAACGGAAAAAGCTGCTAAGCAATGAGAAATTACATGTTGAGTATTTTCCTTAGTACGTGCTGTGGCAAAAATAAATCTGGAATAACTCTCCACTATGACATGCACATAACATTGTTTACCAAATTGAAGAATATGAGTTACATCCATTTGCCATATCTGATTTGGTTTTAATCCACGGGGATTTACCCCTGATGGCAGAGATGGAGTGTGAATAACACACTTAGGGCATTGGCTTACAATTTGACGAGCTTGTCCTCTGGTAATACTAAATTTTTTACGTAAGCTAGAAGCATTTTGATGATGCAAGGAATGGGAAGCTAGTGCACAGTCATATGAAGACATCTGTTGACAAAAAGCTACTAATTTATCAATTTTATCATTACCTGCAACCAAAGGTCCAGGAAGGTCAGTATGCGCACGGATATGTCCAATGAAACATGGGTATTTTCGCATTAGCACTGTCTTTTGTAAATTATGAAATAATTCAAATAACTCCTGTGATGAAGTAAACCCAATAACTGAGGTTTCAATATTTTTGGTAACTCCGACTACATATAAGCTGTCAGAATAGATATCAATAGGCTCATTTGAAAAATAATCTAAGGCACAAATCAGAGCTTGGAGCTCTGCCCTTTGAGCTGAAGTATAAGAAGTTTGTATTACCTCTGTGTGAACACGGCTGAAGAAACCTGCCTTACCAGAGTTGGAACCATCTGTGAACACCGATAAAGCTCCCTCTATTGGATGAGAACGTACAATCTTTGGAAAAATAAGTGATGTTAATGATGCAAATTGTACAATCTTATCACGAGGATAATGGCTATCTATCTGGCCAGGAAAATCTGCAAAAGCTATTTGCCAGGAGCTAGAAGTTTGAAAAAGCCAATTAGTCTGTTGAACAGAAAATGGAATAATTATGATATCAGGCTCAGATCCAATTAATTGTAAAATCCTAGTTCTACCTTTAATAACTAATTGAGCTATAGAATCATGAAAAGGAATTAATGTTTTTTGAGGGGTATGGGATAAATAAATCCATTCTATAACTCCTAATCTTTGCCATATGGCTCCTGTTGGGGTATGCTCAGTTGGAAATATTAATAAATACATTATTTCTTTAGGATCTATTCTAGTAAGCTGTGCATTTTTAATTGCAATTTCCACTTTCCTTAAGGCTGCCTTGGCCTCCAAAGTTAGTTGACGTGGAGAGGTTGGAGAAGGATTTCCTTGTAATATCTGAAATAAAGGACTTAACTCAGAAGTAGTTAACTTTAAGGATGGTCTTAGCCAGTTAATATCTCCTAATAGTTTTTGAAAATCATTAAGGGTACGTAACTCCTTAACTCTTATCTGAAGATTTTGAGGACGGATTGTACTCCCTTGAATTATCTGACCTAGATATTGAAAAGGAGATACCTTTTGAATTTTTTGAGGAGCTATACACAAACCCATTGCAGTAAGTGAGGTCTCTAACTGAGTAAAAATTTCTGAAAGTACTTCTGGATTAATATGAGCCAATAGTATATCATCCATAAAATGAATAATATAGGCATCAGGGAAGCTATTTCTAATGGGATCTATTGCCTGGTCAACATATTTTTGGCATAGTGTAGGACTATTACGCATTCCCTGAGGAAGGACTTTCCAGCAGTATCTTTTAACAGGTTCCTTAAAATTAACTGCTGGGACAGTGAAAGCAAATTTTTCACAATCTTCAGGATGTAACCTTATAGAGAAAAAACAGTCTTTTAAATCTATTACCATTAAGCTATAATCTAAAGGAATGGCTGTGGGGGAGGGAAGTCCTGGCTGTAATGATCCCATAGGCTGAAATATCTCTCTTAAAAGCCTTGAAAATCATTAGGGGTTTGTACGGAAACTGTGGTTCTGCCCCGGTAAAATTAAAGATGGCGGCCCCCATGGTCGGCATGGAAACTGTTTGTTTTGCTCCGGTAAATCTAAAGATGGCGGCCCCCATGGCCGGCGGGATGACGTCACACTGTGCGACCTCCCCTGGAATTCCCGGGCTCCCGCCAGGAGGAAATACGGGCGGCGGTGAGAAAGCGGGCTGATCTGCGCCATTTGAATTCTCCGCATGGGGTCGGAGAACATCCTGACAGATTTTATTTGCGTTCTCAAAAGCCAATTGCCTAACGATAAATTCGCTAGCTCCTGGGTCCCCGATGGACCTGTTCGCAGCCTGATACAGTCGGGCTACGAAATCTGAATAAGTCTCACTGGCACCTTGTCTGATTTTCGTAAGAACTAAATTGGACTGGTCCTTGGGGACAATTTGCCTCCAGGCACATTTTGCACAATCAGTTATTTGATTGTACACTACAAAATCATAATTTAACTGTCTTTCTAAATCAGCAAAATCTTCAGTCCCTAAAAACATCGTTACTGGCGTTTCTATGCCCTGTCTCCTGTTCCTTTCTGCTTGTTCATTACAAAAATCAGTCCAGTAAGTTTTCCAGAGCAAGTAATCTCCCCCGCTCAGACAAGATCTGGCTAAAAAAATCCAATCACTAGGAGGAAGGGGTTGTGAGCAAATATTTTCTATCAGACTCTGAACAAAAGGCGAATTTGGGCCATACGTTTCACATGCATTTTTTAATTCCTTGATAGTTTTAAATGGAATTACAGCATGAACTCTAACTCTCTGATCTTGTTCATTAGTTTGCTCAAAAACTGGAAAGAGGTGAAAACCAGTAGTATCCTCTCCCATTTCTTGAGCCTTCCTAATACCTTGTTGAACTGGGGTAAGAAAAGTCATCTTTAATTCAGCACACCTGTTAAATTTGGTCCTTCTAGCAGGTACCGGCCGAATTTTAAAAGCTTGGGCAGGTGGTGCTAAATGCAATCTATTAAAATTTCTCTCTAAGTCCTGAGTTTCTATGTCTAATTCTTCTTCCTCAGACTGTGAGCTGCTATCAGACTCTGTACTATCGCCATTTGGAATTTGGGTTTCTAACTCACGTGGCTGAGAAGAAACCTGAGCCCCTCTAGGAGTTTCCTCTATATTTTCCTCTCCAGGAAGATTGTTTACCACTTCTGGAGGGCTCTCCAAGATTAGAGATGCTTCTTCTTTATCATGCTGTTCTGTACAATCTGTCTGCGGGCTAGCTTGCACAATTTTAACCTTTGTTTTAGCTCCTAGCGCTTTTGTTTTAAAACGGCTCAAAGGAAAGGAAATTAACTTAGCTTCAGGCTGAATTTCCATTTGAATAGACCTAATGGCTCTTTGAATACCTTTCAGAAGGTCTTCTGGCGGCCACGGACTCTGGTCCATGTATTCAAAGAGACAGACTTCTAGGGCTGTCCAAGTTTTCTGTATATTCTCTATACCTCCAGGTATTTCAGTAGAAAGACAAACTCTGTGTAACTTTCTTCTTAATTTCTCCCAAGTAAGTAAATTTGGAGACTCTTGGTCACAAAACCAAGGACAATATTCACCTACAATCTTTAAGAATTGTAATAACTGAGTTTTCTTTATCTGTTTTCCTTTCTGATTAATTATACTGTCTAAAATAGTTAGATACATTTCCTTATCCGAAGAAGTAGAATTTCCCATTTTAAGTAAATTAACGTCTCTTTCCTTCAATATCTCTCGGTACTTTTGTGACCCAAATGTCACCTCTTCCTTATTTTTCTCTTTATTCCTTATCTTCCTTTCTCTTTATCTCTTTATTCCTTATCTTCCTTTTTATTCTTTCCCTTAATCTTTTTAGCGCGCGCTCCCACTCAATCTAACTAATTCAGAATGCCCTCCTCTTGGGCGCCAATTCTACCACGCGGCCTGCGCAGTGGTTTCATTAATGAGGTTCTGGCATTAAGTTAGTTAGAAGAGATCAAAATAAAACACACAGACAGTACCTTATTTTATATTGCTAGGTCCCAGACGGCTCGCCTCCCTGGTTCCCGCCTCCAGCCGCCCAGCAGGGCAGCGAGGATTACTCTGGGCTAGCAGGAGAGAGAGAGAGCGAACACGCCGGGGAGTAGCCTTTTATTTGGGGGGACAAGAGATTCAGGGGAGAATTCCATCCAATGAAGGTTGGGGGGGGGCTGCATTCCAAGGTCAGGGTCAGTGATTGGGTCTCCGGGGTCAGTGGTCAGGCACACCCCCACACGGATGGGCTCTCTCATCAGGAAAGGGTCGGGATAGCTCCGACACAGCCAGAGCGCCTCAGGCCCTTAACGGGAGTCACCCAATCACGTGTCAGAATGGCTCCCCACACCCACTGAAGGCCTAGTGCTGACCACCCTGACTATCCCCTCCCTTCAATCCCCTGCCCTCTAGTCTTGCATGTTGCCCCTACCTCAACCCATTTCTCCTAACCCTGATGGTTAGCGCTCCATTCCCCGGGCCTGGCTGGTCACCTGAGCCCCTGCTTGAGTTCCTTGTGTGGAGTGGCTTCCTGTGTCTCTTGTTGTCGGGTTTGACCTGGGGGACCCTTGTTTGCACCCTCTAGTGAGCTCCCCTGCTTGCCCTTTGCACTGCCCTCTATCTCCTCATCCTAGCACCACCCCTTCCTCTCCTTCCCCTAGCGCTTTCCCCTAGAGAGTGGGCCTTCTGCTCCTTGGGTTCCCAATCCTCTTTTGGGTGGATTGGTCCCTTGACTGGAATCCTTGCTTGGGTCCTGGCTCTTGCCGCTCTCCACAACCACCACGACCCTGTTCAATGCCTTCCCATTGCAGTCCTTCCGGAACTTGTCCCTTGCCAGGCCCCCTTGGCCTGGTCCCTGGCCCTTGATTCTCATCTGGACCAGGGCATCTTGTGGGAAACAAAGCTCTGCCCCTCACATAGGCCTCTTGCTCTCCCTAGGCCCTTGGTCCAGTACCTGGAACCATGACATCTGGCAGTGGCCCTGGCACTTGAACCTGGCTCCTCCCTACTAAATCCCCATCCTTCCCTTCCCAGCCCTGTCCACTGTCCTGAGTGCCCTGCCCCAGCCTTGGCCCTTAGCTCTCCATTCCCTGGCCTGGCTCCCCACTTGACTGTCTGGTGGCCCTTCTTGCTCTGTGTGTCCCTGGAATTAGACTGCGGGCACCTTGCTTGGGTTGCTTCCCTGTTCCCCTTGAGTGCCCTGCACAGCAGAACCCTAGTGCCACCCTCCTACCTGGCCCCACCCTTCCCTGCTCTCCCTTGGCCTGGGCCCAGCTCTAGGTCCCTAGCCTAGGCTCCTTTCTGTGGTCCTGACCCACACCCCACCAACACCCTTCCTTTGGCCTTTCACACTGTGCCCCCCTACGGCCCTCCTGTTGTCCCTGTCCCTGCTGTTCCCCTTTTCCAGATCCCTCTCCCAGGATGCTCACCAGGGCCAGGGGCCTGGAACTGGGCATTCGGCCCTGTGGGCCAGCTTTTGGAAAAGGTAGCCATGCTCCTTGCTTGGGCCCTTTGACCTCCTGCAGCCTGGTCCCTGCTCCTCAATATTGACACCCAGCAGTGAATCTGGGCCTTGAGCCCTCCTCTCCTTGTGCCACCCATCCCTTTACTCCCCTTTGTCTCTCCCAAGCCTGGTCTGTTTTCATGTGAACCAGGCCCGGGTTCTGGCATTGGCTCTCCATTCTTGGGTCTGGATCCTTGCTGGAGCCCATGGTCGCACTTCTTGAGGACCCTGTTCCTGTCCCTTGGTTTTAGGCCCCTTTTGCCAGCCCCCTCCTGTGCCTACCCTCTGTTCCACTGGTGCTGTGGTATCCTGGCACTGCCCGGACCCTCTGTTCTCCCTGCTTCTCCCTAACCTGGGCTTCTCTGATGGGTCCTGGCTGCCCACCAACCCCACCTCCAACCTCCGTTTGCCAGGTATTGCCTCACAGTGCCCTCTTTTGTTCATCCTTTGGTACAGGTCTTTCCCTGAGGAGTTACTCACTGGTGGCTGAGGAGCAGAATTGTCTGGCCTCTGTATCCTGATTGTTCGCTAATTGAAACACTTCCCAGCCCTCGCCTGGGTCCCTTTCAGTGCCTGAACCTTGAGGGCTGGCAGTTATCATGAGACTTGCTCCAACCCAGCCCTGAGCAATCCCCTCCCATCCCTCCCCTGCCAGCTCACCTGCTCCATGCTTTTCTGGGCTTTGTCTGAGGGCCCCTCGCTGGGGCTGCTTCCCTGCTCCCCTTGGCTTCCCTGTACTGCAGTGCCCTAGTGCAGCTGGCCTTACCAGCCCTGACCTTCCCTGCTTTCCCCTGGCCAGGGCCTTCCTCTAGGTCCCTTGCCTGGGCTTCTTCCTGGGGTCCTACGGCCCTTCAGGCTGTGCCCTCCTTCAGCCCTCCTGTCGTTTCTGTCTCTGCCAGGCCAGCTTTCCCTATCCCCTTCCCAGGATGTTCACCCAGGCCAGGGGACTACACCTGGCTTCATGGCCCTATGGGCTCCCCTTGGGAAAACTAGTCCATCCCCTTGCCTGGGCCCTTTGGCCTCCCTCAGCCTGGGCCCTGCTCCTGAACCCTGACACCATGCAGTAACCCTGGACCTTCAGCTTTGCTCTCCCTGTGCCACCTGCTCCCCTTTTTCCCCTCCCTCCCTTGCCCATCCATGTCCCTTTTCATTCACCCAGCCCAGGTGCTAACACTTGGCTCTCCATTACTAGGCCCGTCTCCTTGCTTGAACCCCTGGCCACTACCTTCTAGAGGAACCTGTCCCTGTCCCTTGCTTTCAGGCCTCTTTTACTGGCCCCCTCCTGTGCCTCCACTCTGTTCCACAGGTGCTGTGGTATCCTGGCACTGCCCGGCCCCTCCGTCCCCGCTGCTTCTTTCTAACCTAGGCTTCTCCAATGGGTCCTAGCTGCCCACCGAACCCACCCCCAACCTATCTTCGCCAAGTATCGCCTCATAGTGCCCTGTTTTGCATCTCCTTTGGTCCAGGTCTTTCCCTGAGGATTTATCACTGGGGGCAGAGGAGCATAATTGGCTGGCCTTTGTCCCTGAATGTTCCTTAATGGGAAAAACTGCCCTGACCCTCGCCTGGGTCCCTTTCAGCACCTGAACCTTGAGGGCTGGCAGTTAACCTGAGACTTGCTTCAATCCAGCCTTGAATGATCCCCTCCCTTCCCTACCCTGCCAGCCTGCCCGCTCCATGCTTTTCTGGGCTTTGTCTGAGGGCCCCTCGCTGGGGCCCCTTCCCTGCTCCCCTTGGCTTCTCTGTACTGCAGTACTATAGTGCAGCCCACCTTACCAGCCACAAACTTCCCTGCTCTCCCCTGGCCAGGGCCCTCCTCTAAGTCCTTTGCCTGGGCTCCTAGCTGGGGTCCTAGCCCCTACCCCCACACCCGACCTGAGGCCCTTCAGGCTGTGCCCTCCTTTGGCCCTCCTGTTGTTTCTGTCTCTGCAAAGCCAGCTTTCCTGATCCCCTTCCCAGGATGCTCACCCAGGCCAGGAGACTTGACCTGGCCACATGGCCCTGTGGGCTGTCTTTGGGAAAATGTAGCCCTGCCACTTGCCTGGGCCCTTTGGCCTCCCTCAGTATGTCCCCTGTGCCCAACCCTGAGACACTGAAGTGGACCTGGGCCTTTAGCCATCATCCCACCGCACCACCCGCTCCCCTTTCTCACTTCCCTCCCCTCCCCATCCATGTCCCTTTTCATTCACCCAGCCCCAGGTGCTAGCACTTGGCTCTCCATTACTAGGACCTACTCCTTGCTTGAGCCCCTGGCCACTTTTCTCGAGGACCTTGTCCCTGTACCCTGGTTTCAGGCCCCTTTACCAACCCCCTCCTGTGCCTACCCTCTGTTCCACTGGTGCTGTGGTATCCTGGGACTACCTGGACCCTCTGTTCCCCCTTCTTCTCCCGAACCTGGGCTTCTCAAATGGGTCCTGGCTGCCCACAAACCCCACCCCCAACCTCTGCTCACCAGGTATCGCCTCACAGTCCCCTCTTTTGGCCCAACCTAGCCTTGACCGATTCCCTCCCTTCCCTCCCCTGCCTGCTCTCCTGTTCCATGCTTTTCTGGGCTTTGTCTGAGGGCCCCTTGCTGGGGCCACTTCCTTGCTCTCCTTGGCTTCCCTGTACTGCAGCGCCCTAGTGCAACCCCGCCTTACCAGCCCTCCATTCCCTGCTCTCCCCTGGCCTAGGCCCTCCTCTAGGTCCCTTACCTGAGCTCCTTGTTGGGGTCCTAGCCCCCACCCCACCTACACTCGTCCTGTGGCCCTTCAGGCTGTGCCCTCCTTTGGCCTTCCTGTTGTTTCTGTGTCTTCCAGGCCACCTTTACGGTTCCTCTTCCCAGGATGTTCACCCAGGCCAGGGGACTCCACCTGGCCTCATTTCCCTACAAGCTCCCTTTGGGAAAACATAGCCCTATCCCTTGCCTGGGCCCTTTGGCCTCCCTCAGCCTGGGCCCTGTTCCTGAACCCTGACACCCTGCAGTGGGCCTAGGTTTTAAGCCTTCCCTACCCTGAGCCACCTGCTCCCCCTGCACCACCAGCTGCCTCTTTTCCCTCCCCATCCATGTCCCTTTTCATTCACCCAGGCCCAGGTGTTAGCACTTGGCTCTCCATTACTAGGCCTGGCTCCTTGCTTGAGCCCCTGGCTGCACTTCTTGAGGACCCTGTCCCTGCCCCTTGCTTTCAGGCCCCTTTTACCAGCCCCCTCCTGTGCCTCCAATCTGTTCCACTGGTGCTGTGGTATCCTAGCTCTGCCCGGACCCTCAGTTCCCCCTGCTTCTCCCTAATCTGGGTTTCTCCAATGGGTCTTGGCTGCTCACCAACCCCAACCTAACCTCCTTCACCAGGTATTGCCTCAAAGTGCCATCTTTTGCCCCTCCTTTGGTCCAAGTCTTTTCCTGAGGATTTACTCACTGGGGACAGAGGAGCAGAATTGGCTGGCCTTTACACCCTGAAGGTTCCCTAATGGTAAACACTGCCCTGCCTCTCACCTGAGTCCCTTTCAGCGCTTGAACCTTGAGGGCTAGCAGTTAACAGGAGACTTGCTCCAACCTAGCCCTGAGCAATCCCCTCCCTTCCCTCCCATGCCAGCTCACCTGCTCCATGCTTTTCTGGGCTTTGTTTAAGGGCCCCTCGCTGCTGCCTCTTCTCTGCTCCTCTCGGTTTCCCTGCACTGCCAGTACCCTAGTGCAGCCCCGCCTTACCAGCCCCGGCCTTCCCTGCTCTCCCCTGGCCTGGGCCCTCTTCTAGGTCCCTTGCCTGGGATCCTTGCTGGGATCCTAGCCCCTACCCGACCCACATCCGTCCTGCGGCCCTCCAGGCTGTGCCTGCCTTTGACCCTCCTGTCGTTTCTGTCTCTGCCAGGCCAGATTTCCTGATATCCTTCCCAGGATGCTCACCCAGGCCAGGGGACTGGACCTGGCATCATGGCCCTGCAGGATCCCTTTGGGAAAACGTAGCCCTGCCCCTTGCTTGGGCCCTTTGGCCTCCCTCAGCCTGGGCCCTGCTCCTGAACCCTGACACGATGCAATGGACCTGGGTCCTCAGCCTTCCTCCCCCTGTGCCACCTGCTTCCCTTTTTCTCCTCCCTCTTCTCCCCATCCATGTTTTTCCATTCACCCAGCCCCAGGTGCTAGCACTTGGCTCTCCATTACTAGTCCCGGCTCCTTGCTTGAGCCCCTGGCTGCTCTTCCTGAGGATCCTGTCCCTGTACCTTGGATTCAGGCATATTTTACCGGCTCCCAACTGTGCCTGCTATCTGTTCCATTGATGCTGGCATTGAGCGGACCCTCATTTCTCCCTGCTTCTCCCTAACCTGGGCTACTCTAATGGGTCCTGGCTCCCAACGAACACACTCCCAACCTCTGCTCTCCAGATATCGACTCATAGTGCCCTCTTTTGCCCCTCGATTGGTGCAGGTCCCTCTCTGAGGATTTACTCACCTGGGGCAGAGGAGTAGAATTGGCTGCCCTCGGCACCCTGAATGCTCCCTAATGGGAAACACTGCCCCGATCCTCACCTGTGTCCCTTCCAGTGCCTGAACCTTGAGGGCTGGCAGTTAACATGAGACTTGCTCCAACCCAGCCCTGAGCGATCCCCTCCCTTCCCTCCCCTGCCAGCTCGCCTGCTCCATGCTTTTCTGGGCTTTGTTTGAGGGCTGATTGCTGGTGCCCCTTCCCTGCTCCCCTTGGCTTTCCTGTACTGCAGTACCCTAGTGCAGGCCCGCCTTCCTGGCTCCGCCTTTCCCTGCTCTCTCCTGGCATGGGCTTTCTTCTAGGTCCCTTGCCTGGGCTCCTTGTTGGGGTCCTAGCCCCCACCCCCCCCACACCCGTCCTGAGGCCCTTCAGGCTGTGCCCTCCTTTGGCCCTCCTGTTGTTTCTGTCTCTGCCTGGCCACCTTTTCTGATCTTCTTCCCAGGATGCTCACTCAGGCCAGGGGACTGGACCTGACCTCTTGGTCCTGTGGGCTCCCTTTGGGAAAACGTAGCCCTGCCCCTTCCTGGGTCCTTTGGCCTCCTTCAGCCCTGGCCCTGCTCCCGAACCCTGACACCCTTCAGTGGACCTGGGTCTTCAGCCTTCCTCCCCCTGTGCCATCCGCTCCTTTTTCTCCCTTCCCTTCCCTCCCCATACATTTTCCTTTTCATTCACCCAGCCCCAGGTGCTAGCACTTGATTCTCCATTACCGGTCTGGCTTCTTGCTTGAGGCCCTGGCCGCCCTTCTTGAGGACCCTGTCCCTGATCCTCGTTTCAGGCCCCTTTTACTGGCCCCATCCTGTGCCTCCCCTCTGTTCCATTGGTGTTGTGGTATCCTGGCACTGCTGGGACCCTTCGCTTTCCCTGCTTCTCCCTAGCCTGGCTCCTTGAATGCGTCCTTGCTGCCAACCGACCACCCCCACAACCTTCACATGCTAGGTATCCTCACCAGTGCCCGTTTGACCTTCCTTTGGTCCAGGTCCCTCTCTGAGGATCTGCTCACCTAGGCAGAGTAGTGGAATTCCTGGCCTCCACGCCCTTAAGGCTCCCTATGGGAAACACAGCAGTGCTCCTCACCTGAGTCCCCTTCGTCTCCTGAACCTGGAGGCCAGACAGTTAACATGTGACTTGCTCCAACCCAGTCCTGAGAAATCCCCTCCCTTCCCTCCCCTGCCCTCTCACCTTGCATGCTGCCCCTACCCACACTTAGACCTCCCTAACCCTCACCCTTTGCACTCCAGTCCCCGGGCCTGGGTGCTCACCTGAGCCTCTGACAGTGTTCCTCATGTCACTTGGCGAAACATGGAGTCTCTTCCTGTTAGATTGACCTAGGGGCCCCTTGCTTGGGACTGCCAGCGTGCTCCCTTAAGTGCCCCTTGCACTTTTCTCTGTCTCCTGGTCCTTGTGTAGCCCTTCCTCCCCTTCCCCTCACACTTTCCCCTGGCACTTGCAGGTCTCCTGCTCCTTGGGTCTCTCATCCATGGTCGGTCAGGTGGGTCATTTGCCTGGGCACCTCGCTTGGGTCCTGGATCTTGCCTCCACTCGCACCCACCGAGACCCCCTGCTGTGCCCTCCCATTTCCCTCCTCCTGGCTCCCTTCACTTGCCAGGCTTCCTTTGCCAGGTCCCTGGCCCTGGATTCTCATCTGGGCCAGAGCGCCTTATGGGAAACTGAGCCCTGCCCCTTGCCTGGGCCCCTTGCTCTCTCTGGGCCTTTGGTCCTGCACCTGGAACCCTGACACATGGCACTGGCCCTTGACTAGGAGCCTGCCTGCCCCCTGCCGGATTCCCTGCCATCCCTCCAAAGTCTTGTCCACTGTCCTGAGCCCCCTGCCCATGCCCTGGCCCTTGGCTCTCCATTCCCTGGCCTCCCTCCCTGCTTGAACCTTGGGGGCCCTTCTTGCTCCTTGCTTCCCTGGGCTTGGACTGTGGGCCTGGTTGGGGCCACTACCCTTCTCCCCTTGGCTTCCTTGAACCTCAGAACCCTACTGCCGCCCACTTGCCTGGCCCCGCCCTTCCCTGCCCACCCCTTGCTGGGGCCTCCTGTAGGTCTCTAGCCTGGGCTCCTTTCTGGAGTCCTAGTCTGCACCCCATCAACATCCTTCCTCCGGCCTTTCATGCTGTACCCTCTTTCATCCCTCCTATTGTCCCTGTTCCTGCTGGGCCCTTTTCAAGATCCCTTTCCCAGGATGCTCACCAGGGCCAGGGGACTGAAACTGGGTGTTTGGCCTGGGGGCTCCCTTTGGGAAAATGTAGCTGTGCCCCTTGCCTGGGCCCTTTGGACTCTCTCAGCCCAGACCCTGCTTCTTGATTCTGACACCCAGCAGTGAACCTGGGCCTTGAGCCCTCCTCTCCCTTCACCACCCACTACCCTTGCTCCCCTTTCTCCCTTCCCAGCCATGTCTGTTTTCATGGGACCCAGGACCGGTCCTGGCACTTGGGTCCCCATTCTTGGGCCTGGCTCCTTGCTGGAGCCCCCAGTCACCCTTCTCAAGGACCCTGTCCCTTGATTTCAGGCCTCTTGCTTGCCCCCCCCCTCCTGTTCCTGCCCTCTGTTCCCCTTGTATTGTGGTATTTTGTCATTGCCAGGACCCTCCCCTCCCCCTGCTTCTCCCTAGCCTGGTCTCCTCCATTGGTTGCTGGCTCCCCACCCCCTCAATCACAGACCAAATGTATCCCTCACATTGCCCTCCTTTGGACCTGTTCTCTCTCTCTGAGGATCTACTCACCTGGGACAGAGGATTGGAATTGGCTGGCCTCTGGGCCCTTAAGGTTCCCTATAGAAACATAGCCCTGCTCCTCTCCTGGGCCCCCTTTGCCACCCAAACTTGACAACTGGCAGTGGACTTGGGCCTAGCGATGAC
This sequence comes from Spermophilus citellus, assembly GCF_964194105.1. Lineage (NCBI taxonomy): Eukaryota > Metazoa > Chordata > Mammalia > Rodentia > Sciuridae > Spermophilus > Spermophilus citellus. Next base: position 165,419,870 of record NC_138185.1, read on the forward strand.
CTTGCGATGGGTGATCCCCTCCCTTCCCTCTCCTGCCCTCTAGCCTTGAAGTGCCCCTAAGCCAACCCAGCCCTCCCTCACCCTGACCCTTTGCCCTGCAGTCCCCTGGCCTGGCTGCCGACTTGAGCTCCTTACTGTGCTACTTGTGTTGCATTGCTTTCTGTGGTGTCTCTTCCTGTAGCGTCTGACCTGGGGGACCCTTGCCTTGGCCCCCTAGCGCGCTCCCCTCTGTGCCCTTTGTGCAGCCCTCTGTCTCCTCATCCTAGCGCCCATCCTACCTCTCCTTCCCCTAGCGCTTTTTCTTGGAGCTCAGGCCTCCTGCTCATTGGGTCCCTAATACCTTTTGGTGGGGTCAGTCCCTTACCTGGGCTCCTTGATTGCATCCTAGCTCTTGACCCTCTCTGCACCCACCACAACCCCCCACTGTGCCCTCCCATTGCACTCCTCCCAGCCCCCGACCCTTGCCAGGCCCCCTTGGCCTGGTCCCTGGCCCTTGATATTCATCTGGGCCAGGGTGCCTTATGGGAAAAAGAACCCTGACCCTCACCTGGGCTACTTGCTCTCCCTAGGCCCTTGGGACAGCACCAGGAACCTGACACCTGGCAGTGGCGCTGGGCTTCCAACCTGCCTCCCCCCTACTGGATCCCCTGCCTTCCCTCCCCAGGCCTGTCCACTATCCTGAGCCCCCTGCCCCAGCGCTGGCCCTTGGCTCTCCATTCCCTAGCCTGGCTTGGCACTTGAGCCTCTGGGGGCCATTCTTGCTCCGTGCTTTCCTGGGCTTGAACTGAGGCCTTCTCTGGGGCCACTTCCCGGCTCCCCTTGGCTTCCCTGCACCTCAGAACCTTAGTGCTGCCCCCGCCTGCCCTTTCCCACCCTTCCCTGCTCTCCCCTGGCCTGGGCCCTCCTCTAGGGTCCCTAGCCTGGGATCCTTTCTGCAGTCCTGCCTGGCACCTCAAAAACACCCTTCCTCCAGCATTTCATGCTGGGCCCCTTTTCCAGATCCCTTTCCCAGGATGCTCACCAGGGTCAGGGGCTGGAACTGGGATGTCTGGCCCTGCAGGCTTCCTTTGGGAAAAGGTAGCAGTGCCCCTTGCCTGGGGGCTTTGGTCTCCCTCAGCCCAGGCCCTGCTCCTCAATCCTGACACCCAGCAGGGAACCTGGGTCTTGAGCCCTCCTTTCCCTGTGTCACCAACTCCCCTTACACCCCTTTTTCCCCATATACCACCACAGCCAGGAGAGAGGGGTCTCGCCCTTCCAGATGGGTGTCAGGAGGAGCTCCTATACCATTGCAGCCAGGGTAGAGGGGACTCACCCCTATAGGCAGGAGACCCCTCACACCTGGGTGTCTCTGGAAGCTCAAAACAGCCACAGCCCAGGGTACAGGTGACTCACCCCTCCAGGTGGGAGATCCTCCCACCTGCGTTTTGGGGGCCCTCATATACCACCACAGCCAGGGTAGAGGGGACTTGCACCTCCAGTCCCCTCTACCCTGGATAAGGTGGTATACAAGCTCCCTGCAACACCCAGGTGGGAGGGGTCTCCTTCCTGGAGAGGCAAGTCTCCTCTACCCTGGCTGCAGCAGTATAGGAGCTCCCCCAACACAAAGGTGGGTGGGGTCTCCTGCCTGGAGGGGCGAGTCCTCTACCCAGGCTGCGGCAGTATATGAGCACCCCCTGAGCACCCCCTGACACCCAGGTGAAAGGCGTCTATGGCCTAGAGGGGCGAGTCCCCTATAGCCTGGCTGCGGTAGTATATGAGCTCCCCGGACACCTTGGATGGAGGGGTCTCCCGACTAGAGGGGCAAATCCGCTTTACCCTGGCTTGGGTGGTATACTAGCTCCCCACAGATACTCAGGTGTGGGGGGGGGTCTCCCGCCTCGAGGGGCGAGTCCACTCTACCCAGGTTGCTGCAGTATAGGAGCTCCCCCACCCCTCCTACCCAGATGAGAGGGGTCTCCTGCCTGAAGGGGCGAGTTCCCTTGACCTTGGCTGCAGTGGTATATTAGCATTCCCTGACACCCAGGTGGAGGGGTCTCCCGCCTGTAGGGGTGAGTCCCTTATACCCTGGCTGTGGCTCATAGGAGCTCCCCCCTACCCAGGTGGGAGGGGGTCTCCTGCCTAGAAGGACAAGTCCCCTCTACCTTGGCTAGGGCGGTATACGTGCCCCCCACCGGACACGTAGGTGGGAGGGGTCTTCCACCTGGAGGGGCGATTCCCCTCTACCCTGGCTACTGTGGTGTAAGATCTCCCCCTGACACCCTCATGGGAGGGGTCTCCCGCCTGGAAGGGCTAGTCCTTTCTACCCTGGCTAAGGTGGTATACAAGTTTTCTGCAACATCCAGGTGGGAGGGGTTTCCAGCCTGGAGGGCTGAGTTCCCTCTACTCGGGCTTTGGGGGTATACTAGCCCCCTCCAACAACCAGGTGGGAGGCGTCTTCAGCCTTGAGGTTAGAGTCCCCTGTATCCTGGAGGCAGCTGTATAAGGGCTCCCCCTAACACCCAGGTGGGATGGGTCTCCCGCCTGGAGTGGCATATACCCAATACCCTGGCTTCCATGGTATAGGAGCTGCCCGCTGACATCCTGGTGGGCGGAATTTCCCGCCTGAAGGGTGGAGTCCACGCCACCCAGGCTAATGCAGTATGCAAGCTCCTGGACACCTAGGAGAGAGGGGTCTTACCGCCTGGAGGGGCGAGTCACCTCTACCCTGGCTTCAGCGGTATAAAACCCTCCCCAAGTGAGGGTAGAGGGTAGAGAGGCAAGTCCCCTCTACCCTGGCATTGGCGGTAAAAGAGCTCCCCCTGAACCCAGGTGGGATGGGTCTCCTGCCTGGAGGGGCGAGTCCCCTCTATCCTGGCGGTGGCGGTATACGAGCTCTCCCAGACTCCCAGGTTTGAGGGGGGTCTCCCGCCTGGTGGGGTGATTTCCCCTCTCCCCTAGCTGTGGTGGTATAGGAGCTCCCCTGGACACCCAGGTGGGAGGGGTGCCCGCCTGCAGGGGCAAGTCCCCTCTACCCAGGTTCTGGCGGTATACAAACTCCCCAGACACCCAGCTGGAAGGGGTCTCCCGCCTGGAGGAGGGAGTCCCCTCTCCTTTGGCTGCTGCAGTATAGGAGCTCCCCTGATACCCAGGTGGAAAGGGTCTTTCACCTGGAGGGGCGAGTCCCCTCTACCCTGGCTGTGACGGTATAAGAGCTCCCCCCAACACCCAGGTGGGATGGGTCTCCCGCCTAAAGGGGCAAGTTCCCTCTACCCTGTCTGTAGCGGTATATAAGTTCCTCAGATACCCAGGTTAGAGGGCTCTCCCAACTGCAGGGCGAGTCACCTCTCCCCTGGCTGCAGCGGGTATAAGAGCTACCCCCACCACCCAGGTGGGAGGGGTGTCCCGCCTGGAGGGGCGAGTCCCCTCTACCAGGCTATGGCAGTATACAAGCTCCCCAAGACACCCAGTTGGGGGAGGGGTCTCCCGCCTGGAGGGGTCAAGCCACCTCTACCCTTGCTAAGGCAGTATACAATCTCGCCCCAACACACAAGTGGGAGGTGTCTTCCGCCTGGAGGGGCGAGTCCCTTCTACCTTGGCTGCAGTGGTATACAAGCTCCCCCCCCAGGTGGGAGGGGCATAGGAGCCTCTCCTCCTACACCCAGGTGGGAGGGGTCTTCTGCCTGAAGAGGCAAGTCCCCTCTACCCTGGCTGAGGCTGTATAGGAGCTCTCCCCGACACCCAGGTGGGAGTGGCCTTCCTTCGGGGGGCAAGTTCGCTCTACCCTGGCTGCAGTGGTATCCTAGCTCCCCACACACACAGATTGAGGGGTCTCAACCCTAGAGAGGCGAGTCCCCTCTACCCTGGCTGCGGTGGTATAGGAGCTCTTCCCCCATACCCAGATGGGAGGAGTCTCCCGCCTGAAGGCGCGAGTCCCCTCTACCCTGGAGGTGGTGGTATACTAGCTTTCCCTGACACCCAGGTGGGAGGGGTCTCCTGCCTGGAGAGGCGAGTCCTCTGTACCCTGGCTGCTGCCATATACAAGCTCCCCTGGACACCAAGAAGTAAGGGGTGTCCCCTCTGGAGGGGCGAGTCCGCACTACCCTTGCTGCAGCAGTATAGGAGCTCCCCATGCCACCCAGGTGGGAGGAATCTCCCGCCTAGAGAGGCAAGTCCCCTCCACCCTGGCTAAGGCCATATACAAGCTCCCCCGGACACACAAGAGAGCGGGATCTCACGACTGAAGGGGCGCTGTCTCCTCTACCCTGGCTGCAAGGGTATAGGAGCTCCACCCGACACCCAGAAGGGAGGGGTCTCCCGACTGGAGGTGTGAGTCTTCTCTACCCTGGCTAAGGTGGTATACAATCTCCCCGGCAAAACCCAGGTAGGAGGAGTTTCCCTATTGCAGGGGCGAGTCCCTTTTACCCTGGCTGTTGCTGTATACAAACTCTCCCAGACGCCCAGGTGGGAGGGCACTTTCGCCTGGAGGGGCAAGTCACCTCTACCCTGGCTGTGGCAGTATAAGAGCTCCCCACCATATACAGATGAAAGGGGTCTCCCGCATGGAGGGGCGAGTCCTCTCTACCTTGGCTGCATTTGTGAACTAGTTTTCCCTGACATCCAGGAGAAAGGGGTCTCCCACATGGCGGTTAGAATCCCCTCTATCCTGCCTTCTTGTATAGGAGTTCCCCAGGATACTCAGGTGGAAGGGGTCTACCACTTGGAGGGGTGAGTCCCCTCTATCCTGGCTGCAGTGGTATTCTAGATGTATTTGACACCCAGGTGGAAGGGGTATCCTGCCTGGAGAGGTGAGTCCCCTCTATCCTAGCTGCAGGCATATACAAGCTTCCCCTGACACCCAGATGAGAGGGGTCTCCCCACTGAAGGGGCGAGTCCCCTTTACCCTGGCTGCAGTGGTATACTAGCTTTCCCTGACAACTAGGTTGGATGGGTCTCCCACCTGGAGGGGCATGTCCCCTCCTCCCTGGCTCCAGCAGTGAATAACCTCCTACAGACACCCAAGTGGGAGGAGGAGGGACGAATCCCTTCTACCCTGGCTGCGGAAGTGTAGGAGGTCCCACAACACCCAATTGGAGGGGTCTCCCGCCTAGAAGGGTGAGTGCCCTCTACCCAGGCTAGTTCTATATAGGCTAGTTCTATATACGAGTCCCCCCCCCCCCCGACTTGTATATAGAACAGACACCTTGGTGGGAGGGTCTCCCACCTGGATTGGCGTGTCTGCTCTACCCTAGTTGCAGGGGTTTACAACTTCTTCCCTGAAACCCAGGTGGGAGGGGTCTCCCACCTGGAGGGTCCAGTCCCCTCTACCCTTGCTGCAGAGGAATAAGAGCTCCCCCTGACATGCAGGTGGGATGGGTCTCACGCCTGGAGGAGGGAGTCCCCTATCTCCTGGCTGCTGCGGTATAGGAGCTCCCCCTGACACCCATGTGTGAGGGGGTCTCCCACCTGGAGGGGCGAGTCCCCTCTCCTTTGTCTGGTGCCCAAGTGGGAAGGGGCTCCCACCTGCAGGGGCTAGTCCTCTACCCTGGCTGCAGCCTAATTGAGCTCCCTCCCTCTGACAACCAGGTGAAGGTGGTCTCCCCACTGGAGGGTTGAGTCCCTTCTATCCTGGCTGCAGAGGTATAGGAGCTCCCCTGAAACCCAGGTGGGAGGAGTCTCTTACCTGGAGGGGTGATTCCCTGCTACCCTGGCTGCTACGGTATAGGAGCAAAAACCCAGGTTGGAGGGGTCTTCCACCTGGAAGGCGAGTCTCCTCTACCTTGGCTTCGGCTTTATAGGAGTTACCCCCATTCCCAGGTGGGAGGTGTCTCTCGCTTGGAGGGGTGAGTCGCCTCTACCCTGGGTGTTGGGGTATATGAGCTCCCCCTGCACCCAGGTGGGAGAGGTCTCCCGCCTAGAGGGGTGACTCCCCTCCACCCTGGCTGAGGCAGTGTAGGAGCTCTCCCAGATACCGAAGTGGGAGGGGTGTCCTGGCTGCTGTGGTATATGAGCTCCCCACCCATACCCAGATGAGAGGTGTCTCCCACCTGGAGGGGCAAGTCCCCTCTTCCCTGGCTAAGGCGGTATACAAGCTCCCCCCCCCCCAAAAAAAAAAACACATGTGGGAAGAGTCTCCCGCCTTGAGTGGCGAGTCCCCTCTACCCTGCCTGCAGGGGTATATGATCTCCCCTGACAACCAGGTTGAGAGGTCTCCCAGCCTAGTGGGGCAAGTCCCCCGCTATCATGGCTGCAGCGGTATAAGAGTACCCCTGGTGAAGGCGATCCCTCTCTCACTATCTTGACAAAGTCACAGTGAAAATAAGTGCTGGCAAAGCTGCTCTCCCAGTGCCTTGACAAGGTCACAGTGAGGATGAATGCTGGCAAAGCCGCGCTGGTTGGTGGGAAACCATGAGACCCTTTTTTATGTAATTGGGACTTTTCATTTTCATGCTCATGTTCCTGACAGGAGGCATGAGTATGTTAAATGTCAAACCAAATTAAATTTCAGATGGCTAGAACATAACAGGTAGTTCATGCCTTGAAGGCTGTTCTACTACCTCTCAGCATATCAAGGACAAAGTAGAAAGCTGCTCTACTATCTCAGCACATTGAGGACAAAACTGATAATGGACAACAATCATTCTCCGAAAGGTCATGAGAATTTTAGGCACCACATCGATTGTATCAACTAGAACCCAAGCCCATATTTCCGGCCTCCTAGAAAACCTAATCATTATGCTCATTGTACAAAACCCATCATATGGGGGCTGGGGATGTGGCTCAAGTGGTAGTGCGCTCGTCTGGCGTGCGTGCGGCCGGGTTCGATCCTCAGCACCACATACAAACAACGATGTTGTGTCCGCCAATAACTAAAAAATAAATATTAAAAAAATTCTTAAAAAAACCCCACCATATGTAGTTTCATTCTTGATTAAGAAAAGTTATGTTATACATTTAGGAAAGTTAAGACATATAAGGATATATTCATTTCTATAAACCCTCTTTTACTTCACATAGGGATTTATGATGAGCATATTTAATATTGGTGGAAAGTGGACTGATGTTTAGAACTTACTTTTTATTGAGAAAGATTATAAAGATATAAGAACTAGTGCACCTTAACTGAGAAACAAAGAAACTCTTTGAGAAAGCAGCTCAACCAGTTTTATGAGAATAAATTTAGGAATTAATTAAAATACCTTTATAAGACATATTTTTAGAATAATGTTAGAAGTATTATTCTATTTAGATTCTTGGGTTTAGAATTCTTAAGTTTTTAGTTGTATGGGTTTCTGATATGTTTTAAGAATGGTTTATAAACTTTAGGATATTTTAAGTATAAGATTTAAAGGGACTTTTTAGATGGGAATTTTAGATTAGAAATAAAAGTGGAGGTGTGCTTTAAAACTTAAAGGTTAATGATAGGTTAGGAGACTTAGAGTCTGGTTACGTAGTTTGGCATTAGTTAATAAGAAAATAGTACATCTTGGGAAAATCTGAAAAAATGTAAATTAGTGATGTATTTTATTAATGATTGATAACTAAAAGTTATATCCTAAAAAATGTAAATTGATGTTACATTTTTGTATACTCCTAATTATGGTTAAGGAAATGTTTTGTCTTGGCAAAATTTTGAAATTGTATAATCAATGACGTATTCTAATCTATAGTGATGAGAAAAAATTGTAATAAAAGATGATCCAGAGAAAGCTTCAAGGAAACGACTCCTGTCTCATCTTTTCGCCTGAAGTCACTCATCCTTCAGGATTCCCTGGACCCCGCTAGGGCTAGACCCTGGCATACCACCCCCCATAGCCAGATGGGAGGGGTAACCCGCCTGGAGGGGTGCCGTCCCCTCTACCATGGCTGCTGCCTTATAGGAGCTCATATGACAACCAGGAGTCAGGAGTCTCCCGCCTGGAAAGTAGTCCATTCTACCCTGCCTACCACGGTATAGGAGCTTTCCCCAGGTGAAAGGGATCTCCTGCCTGGAGTCCCCTCTACACTGGCTGTGGAGGTATAGGAGCTCTCTCAGACACCCAGGTAGCAGGTGTCTCCCGCTTTGAAGGTAGAGTGAAGCCACTCTACCCTGGCTGTTGTGGTATATGAGCTCTCCTGACACCCAGGTGGGAGGCGTCTCCCACATGGAGGGGCGAGTCCCCTCTGCCCTGGCTTCTGTATTATACAAGCTCCCTGGACACCCAGGAGGGAGGGGTTTGCCGCCAGGAGGGGCGAATCACCTCTACCCTGGCTGCAGCAGTATAAGAGCTCCTCCCATATATCCAGGTGGGAGGGGTCTCTCACCTGGAGGGATGAGTCCCCTCTAGCCTGGCTGCAGCAGTATAAAATCCACCCCCCATACCTAGAGGGGAGTGGTCTCCCGCCTGAAGGGGCGAGTCCCCTCTACCCTGGCTGCAGTGGTGTACAAGCTCCCCATGAAACACAGGTGGGATGGTTATCCCGCATGGAAGGGAGAATCCCCTCTACCCAGCTGTTCCTGTTTCGAGCTCCCCCTACACCCAGGTGGGACGGGTCTCCCGCCTGGAGGGGCGAGTCCTCTCCACCCTGCCTCCAGCGGTATAGGAGCTCCCCAAGACACCCAGGTGGAAGGGGTCTCCCGACTGAAGGGGCGAGTCCCCTCTAGCCTGGCTGCCATGGTATAAAAGCTCCCCCCAGACACCCAGGTATGACAGGTCTCCCACCTGGTGGTGAGAGTCCCAAATACTCTGGTTGCAGGGGTATAGGAGCTCCCCCCTACACCCAGTTGGGAGGGGTCTCACGCCTGGAGGGGAGAGTCCCTGCTACCCTGGCTGCAGCAGTATAGGAGCCCCTCCAGGACACCCAGGTGAGAGGGGTCTCCTGCCTGGAGGGGCGAGTCCCCTCTACCCTCGCTGTGGCGGTAGACAAGCTCCCTCTGACATCCAGTTGGGAAGGGTCTCCCGCCTGGAGGGGCGAATCCCCTCTACACTGGCTGTGGAGGTATAGGAGCTCCCCAAAACACTCAGATGGGAGAGGTCTCCTGCCTTGAGGGGCGAGTCCCTGCTACCCTGGCTGCGGTGGTATAGGAGCCCCCCAACAACATCCAGGTGGGAGGGGTCTCCCGCCTTGAAGGTGAGTCCCCTCTACCGTGGCTGCTGCAGTATAGGAGCTCCCCCCACACCCAGGTGGGAGGGGTCTGCCGCCTGGAGGCGCGAGTCCCCTCTACACTGGTGATGGAGTTATACTAGCTCCCCCCCAATACTAGGTTGGGAGGGGTGTCACGCCTGGAGGGGCGAATCCCCTGTACCCTGGCTGCGGAGGTGTAGAAGTTCCCCCAGACACCCAGGTGAAAGGGGTCTCCTGCCTTGATGGGTGAGTCCCTGCTACCCTTGCTGCAGCTTTATATGAGGCCTCCCCACACACTCAGGTGGAAGGAGTCTCTTGCCTCGAGGGGTGAGTCCCCTCTACCTTGGCTGAGGCGGATACGAGCTCCCCCTGAAAACCAGGTGAAAGGGGTCTCCCGCCTGCAGGGGCCAACCCCTCTACCCTGGCTGTTGCAAATAGGAGCTTCCCCCGACACCCTGGTGAATGGGAGCTCCCGCCTGTAGGGGCGAGTCCCCTCTACCCTGACTGTGGTGGTAAAGGAGCCCCCTAGGGACTCCCAGGTAGGAGGGGTCTCCCGCCTAGAGGGGCGAGGCCCTCTACCCTGGCTGTGGTGGTATATGAGTTCTCCCCGAATTTCCAGGTGGCAGGGGTCTCCCACTTGGAGGGTCTAATCGCCTCTACCATGGCTTCTGGGGTATATGAGCTCCCATGACACCCAGGTGGGAGAGGTCCCCCGCCTGGAGGGGCGAGTCCCCTCTACTGTGGCTGTGGAGGTTTATGAGCTCCACCCAACACCCAAGTGTGAGGGGTCTTCTGCCTGGAGGAGCCAGTTCCCTCTACCCTGACTGCAGCGGTTTATGAGCTTCCCTAGACAACGAGGTGGGAGGGGTCTCCTGCATGGAGGCTCGAGTCCCCTCTATTCTGGCTAAGGCAATATAGGAGCTCCCCCTTTTACTCTGGTTAGAGGGTTCTCTTGACTGGAGGGGCGAGTCCCCTCTACCCTCGCTGCTGCGGTATAAGAGCTCCCCCTGACCCCCACGTGGAATGGATCTCCCGCCTGGAGTGGCGAGTCTCCTATACCTTGGCTGCTGCTGTGTAGGAGCTCCCCCCACACAACCCAATTCGGAGGGTTCTACTGCCTGGAGGGGCGAGTCCTCTCTATACTGGCTGGGGCATACTAGTTTCCTTGACATCCAGATGGGAGAGCTCTCCCGCCTGAATGGTCGAGTCCCCTCTACTCTGGCTACTGCAGTATAGGAGCTCCCCTAACACCAGGGTGGAGCAGTCTTTCGCCTGGAGAGGGGAATCCCCTCTATCCTGTCTGTGGCGGCATACAAGCTCTCCCCTACACCCAGGTGGAAGGGGCCTCCCACATGGAGGGGCGAGTCCCCTCGACCCTTTCTGCAGCGGTATAAAAGCTCCCCTTGACACCCTGCTGGGAGGGGTCTCCCGCCTAAAGGGGCCAGTCCCTTCTAACCTGGCTAAGGTGGTATACAAGCTCCCCAAGACACTCAGGAGGGAAGGGTCTCCTGCCTGGAGGGGCGAGTCCCCACTACCCTGGCTGCAGCTGTATAGGAGCTCACCGCCCCCTGACACCCAGGTGGGAGGGGTCTTCCTCCTGGAGGGGCGAGTCCCCTCTATCCTGGCTGCAGTGGTATACTACCTTTCCCTGACACCCAGGTGGGAGAGGTTTCCCTCCTGGAGCGGGGATCTCCTCTACACTGGCTGCAGTGGTAATCAAGCTTTTTCCAACACCCAGATGGAAGAGGTCTCCTAGTGGAGGGTAGAGTCCACCCTACCCTGGCTGCAGCAGTAAAGCAACTCCCTCAGACACCCAAGTGGGAGGGGTCTCTGGCCTGGAGGTGCGAATCCCCTGTACCCTGACTTTCAGGTACTCGCCTGGAGGGGCGAGTCCCTGCTACCCTGGCTGCAGCACTATACAAGCCCCCCCCCCCACGACACCCAGGTGAGAGGGCATAGGCTGGATGCAGCGGTCTATGAGCTCCCCCAGAAACCCTTCTGGGAGGGGTCTCCCGCTTGGAGGGGCGAGTCCACTTTACCCTGTCAGCAGCGGTCTATGAGCTCCCTCAGAAACCCAGGAGGGATAGGTCCCCCGCCTGGAGGGTCGAGTCCCCTCTACCCTTGCTGTTGCAGTATGTGAGCTCCCCCTACACCTAGGTAAGAGGGGTCTTCCGCCTGGAGGGGCAAGTCCTCTCTACACTGACTGCTGCAGTATAGGAGCTCCCCTGACACCCAAGTGGGAGGAGTCTCCCGCCTAAAGGGTAGAGTCCCCTCTACTCTGCCTGTGGCAGTATAAGAGGTCCCCAGAACACCCAGGTGGAAAAAGTCTCCTCCTGGAGGGGCAAGTCCCCTCTACCACGGCTGCGGCAGTATAAGAGCTCCCCTACACCCAGGTGCGAGGGGTCTCCAGCCTGGAGTGGCGAGTCCCCTCTACCCTACCTGCAGTGGTTTATGAGCTCCCCTTACAACCAGGTGGGAGGGGTCTGTGGCCTGGAGGGGCGAGTCCCCTCTACCCTGCTGCGGAGGTATAGGAGTACCCCAGACACCCAGCTGGAAGGGGTCTCCCACCTGGAGGGGTGAGTCCCTGCTACCCTGGCTGTGATGGGATAGGATTTCCCCCTGACACCCAGGTTAAAGGGGTATACCGTCTGGAGGGGCGAGTACCTGCTACCCTGGCTGGAGTTGTATATGAGCCTCCCCACCCGACACCCAGGTGGGAGGGGTCTCACGCCTGGAGTGGGGAGTCCCCTCTACACTGGGTAAGGCGTAATACAAGCTCGCCCCAACACCAAGGTGGGAGGGGTCTCTTGCCTCGGGGAGTCAGTCCCCTCTACCCTGGCTTCAGAGGTAAAGGAGCTCCCACAGACACCCAGGTGGGAAGGGTCTCCCACATGGAGGAGCAAGTCCCCTCTACTCTAGCTAAGGCGATATACAAGCTCCTGCCCCCATACACAGGTGGGAGGGGTCCCCCACCTGGAGGGGCAAGTCCCTTCTACTTTGGCTGATGCCCTATAAGAGCTGCCTGGACACCAAGGTGGGAGGAGTCTCCTACCTGCAGGATCGAACCCCTCTATCCTGGCTAAGGTGGTATACAAGCTCCCAGTGAAACCCAGGTGGCAGGGGTCTCCTCCCTGAGGGGAGAGTCCCCTCTACCCTGCCTGGGGCGGTATACTAGCTCTCCCTGACACCCAGGTTTCGGGGGGCTCCCGCCTGGAGTGGCGAGTCCCCTTCTCCCTGGCTAGGGTGGTATAGGAGCTCCCCTAGACACCCAAGTGGGAGAGGTCTCTCGCCTGGAAGGGCGAGTCCCTGCTACCCTGGCTGAGGTGTTATATAAGCTCCCCCCACACTCACACACACACCCAGGTTGGCAGGGTGTTAGGCCTGGAGAAGCGAGTCCCCTCTAGCCTGTCTGCAGCAGTGTATGAGCTTCCCCTGACACCCAGGTGAGAGGGGTCTCTTGCCTGGAGGCGCGAGTCCCCTCTATCCTGGTTGGGATGGTATACTAGCTCCTCCTGACACCTACTTGGGAGGGGTCTCCTGCCTGGAGGGTGAGTGCCCACTACCCTGGCTGCGGAGGTATATGAGTTCCCCCAAACACCCAGTTGAAAGGGATCTCCGCCTGGAGGGGCGGATCCCTGCTACCATGACTGCAGCTGTATAAGAGGCCCAACCTGGACACCCGGGTGGGAGAGGTCTCTTGCCTTGAGGGGCGAGTCCCCTCTACCCTGACTGTAGCGGATACGAGCTCCCCCTGAAAACCAGGTGAAAGGGATCTCCCGCCTGGAGAGTCGAGTCCCTGATACCCTGGCTGCAGTTTATTCGCTCCCCCAACACCCAGATGAGAGAAATATCCCGACTGGAGGGGCGAATCCTCTCTACCTTGGCTGAGGAGGTATAGGAGCTCCCAAAGACACCCAGGTGGGAAGGGTCTCCCGCCTGGAGAGGAGAGTCCCCTCTACCCTGGGGGAGAGCTCCCCGTGACTCCCAGGTGGGAAGGGTCGCTTGCCTTGAGCATCGGAGTCCCCTCTACCCTAGCTGTGGAGGCATACAAGCTCCCCCAGACACCTAGGTGGGAGGGTCTCCTACCTGGAGGGGCATCTCCCCTCTACCCTGGCTTTGGCGGTATACAATCTCATCCCAGCAACCAGGTGGGAGGGGTCTCCCACCTGGAAGAGCGAGTCCCCTCTACTTTGGCTGGTGTCATATAAGAGCTCCCAGGACACCCAGGTGGGAGGGGGCTCCGAGTCACCTCTACCCAGCCTGTGGAGGTATACAACTTCCTTCCCCCAGACACCTAGGTGAAAGGGGTCTCCCGCCTGGAGGGGCGAGTCCCTGCTACCCTGGCTGCATCTGTATACGAGCCCCCCCCCCCACTCACAAGTGGGAGGGGTCTCTTGCCTGGAGGGGCGAGTCCCCTCTACACTGGCTAAGCGGAATACAAGCTCGCCCCAACACCAAGGTGAGAGGGGTCTCTCGCCTGGAGGAGCCAGTCCCCTATACCCTGGCTGCGGTGGTATAGGAGCTCCCCCTGACACGCTGGTGGGAGGGGTCTCCCGCCTGAAGAGGCAAGTACCCTCTACCCTTGCTGTGGTGGTATATTAGCTTTCCCTGACACCCTGTGGGAGGGGTCTCCTGCCTGGAGAGGCGAGTCGCCTCAACCCTGGCTGCAGGGGTATATAAGCTCCCCCTGAATCCCTGGTGGAAGGGGTCTCCCGCCTGGAGGAGCAAGTACCCTCTACCCTGGCTGAGGTCATATATGACCTCCCCCTGACACCCAGGTGGGAGGGGTCTCCCGTCTGGAGGGGCAAGTCCACTCTACCCTGGCTGCAGTAGTATATGACCTTCCCCAACACCCAGGTGGGAGGGGTCTTCCACCTAGAGGTGCAAGTCCCCTCTACCCTGGCTGCAGCAGTATAAGAGCTCGCTCTGACACCCAGATGGGTGGGGTCTCCCGCCTGGAGGGGCGAGTCCGCTCTACCATGGCTGCCGCGGTATATACACCCAGATCCTAGGGGTCTCCAGCCTGAAAGGGCGAGTCCCCTCTACCCTGGCTAGGACGGTAAAGGAGCCCACCCACACACACCCAGGTGGGAGTGGTCTCCGGACTGAAGGGGCGAGTCCCCTCTACCCTGGCTGCTGCAGTATAGGAGCTCCCCTCTTACACTGGTGGGAGGAGTCTCCCGCCTGGAGGGGAGAGTCTCCTCTACCATGCCTACAGTGGTATAGGAGCTACCCAGGACACCCACGTGGAAGGGGTCTCCCACCTGGAGGGGCGATAAACGAACTCCGCCCCCCCATACCCAGATGGGAGTGGTCTCCCGCCTGGAGGGGCAAGTCTCCTCTCTGGCTGTGGCGGAATAGGAGTTCCACCTGACACTCAGGTTTGATGGGTCAGGTGTGGCTGTTTCGGGCTCCCCCGGAAACCCAGGTGGGAAGGGTTTCCCGCCGGAGGGGCGACTCCCCTCTACCATGGCTAGGGCGGTATACGAGCCCCCCCACCCAGGTGGGAGTGGTCTCCGGACTGGAGGGGCGAGTCCCTCTTCCATACTTTCGGTGGTATAGGAGCTCCTCTAACTTGGCTAAGGTGAAATACAAACTCGCCCCCTACACTAAGGTGAGAGGGGTCTCTCGCCTAAAGGGGTGAGTCCACTCTACCCTGGCTGCAGCATGTATGAACTCCCCAGGACACCCAGGTTGGAGGGGTCTTCCGCCTGGAAGGGCGAGTTCCCTCTACCGTGGCTGCGAATGTATAAGAGTTCTCCCAGACACCCAGGTGAAAGGGGTCTCCCACCTGGAGGGCCGTGTCCTGTCTATCCTGGCCGTGGAGGTATATGAGCTCCCCCACCACACACACACACACCAAGGTGGGAGTGGCCTCTTGCCTGGAGTAGCGAGTCTCCTCTACCCTGGCTGCGATGGTGTAAGAGCTCTTCCCCCATACGCAGATGGGTCTCCCGCCTTAAGGGGCTAGTCCCCTGGGTGCAAAGCTTTCACTGACACCCAGGTGGGAGGGGTCTCCTGCCTGGAGAGGGGAGTCCACTCTACCCTGGCTGAGGCGGTATACAAGCTACCCTCGAAAACCAGGTGGGATGGGTCTTTCACATGGAGGGGCGAGTCCCGTCTACGGGGGCTACTAGGTGTAAGAGCTCCCCCTGACACTCTGGTGGGAGGGGTCTCCTGCCTGGAGGGGCAAGTACTCTCTACCCTGGCTGCAGTGGTACATGAGCTCCACCTGAAACCCAGGTGGGAGGGGTCTCTGGCCTGGAGGAGCCAGTCCCCACTACCCTGGCTTCAGCGGTATACGGGACCCCCCCACACGCACCCAGGTGGGAGGGGTCTCCCGCCTGGAGGGGCGA
The DNA here is from genome assembly GCF_964194105.1 of Spermophilus citellus. NCBI lineage: Eukaryota > Metazoa > Chordata > Mammalia > Rodentia > Sciuridae > Spermophilus > Spermophilus citellus. Next base: position 165,435,307 of record NC_138185.1, read on the forward strand.
GTCCCCACCAAGCTGCTTGCTGCTTTTTAGTGGCTCCTCTGGCCACCCAGGTGGAAGGGGTCTCATGCCTGGAGGGGCGAATCCCCTCTACCCTGGATGCAGCGGTATAAAAGCTCCCTCTGACACCCAGGTGGGAGGGGTCTCCCGCCTAGAGGGGTGAGTCCCCTCTACCCTGGGTGCGGTGGTATACAAGCTCCCCCTGACACCCTGGTGGGAGGGGTCTCCTGCCTGGAGGGGCGAGTCCCCACTACCCTGGCTTCAGTTGTATAAGTGATAACCCCGCCCACACACACAGGTGGGAGGGGTCACTGGCCTGGAGGGAAGAGTCCTCTCTACCCTGGCGGCAGGGGTATAGAGTCCCTGAGACATCCAGTGGGAGGGGTATCCTGCATGGAGGGGCGAGTCCCCTCTACCCTGGTTAAGGTTGTATACCAGCTCCACAAGACACCCAGGTGGGAGGGGTCTGCCGCCTGGAGGGGTGAGTCCCCTCTACCCTGGTTGGGGCGGTATACTAGCTCCCCCACTCCCGACACCCAGGTGGGAGGGGTCTCCAGCATGGAGGAGTCTCCAGCATGAAGGGGCAAGTCCCCCTACCCTGGCTAAGGCGGTATACAAGTGACTCCCGCCACACAGATGGGAGTGGTCTCCAGTCTGGAGGGGCGGGTCCCTGCTACCCAGTCTGCAGCAGTAATCCAGCTCCCCTTGACACCCAGGTGGGAGGGGTCTCCCGACTGGAGGGGCGAGTCCCCTCTACCCTTGCTGAGGAGGTATAAGAGCTCCCAATCCATATCCAGGTGAAAGGGATCTATTTCCTAGAGGGGTGAGTACCCTCTACCCTGGCTGCCCGCGTATAGGAGCGGCAGTATAGGAGCTCCAGGTGGGAGAGGTCTCCTGCCTGGAGGGGCGAGTCCCCCCTACCCTGGCTGCAGCAGTATATGACCTCCCTCCCCACACCCAGGTGGGAAGGGTCTTTCGCCTAGAGGGGCCAGTCACCTCTACCCTGGCTTCAGCGGTATACTTGCTCCCCCAGACACCCAGGCGGGAGGGGTCTCCCGCCTGGAGGGGCGAGTCCCCTCTACCCTGGCTGCTGCAGTATAGAAGCTCCCCTCACACCCAGGTGGGAGGAGTCTCCCGCCAGGAGGCCAGAGTCCCTCTATCCTGCCTGCAGGGGTATAGGACTCCCCAGGACACCCAGGTGGAAGGGGTCTCCCGTCTGGAGGGCAGAATTCCCTTTACCCCGCATGCTGCATCAGAGGAGCTCTGCAGAAACCCAGGTGGGAGGGGTCTCCCGCCTGAAGGGGAAAGTACCCTCTACCATGGCTTCCATGGTATAAGAGTTCCCCCTGACACCTAGGTGGGAGGAGTCTCCTGCCTGGAGGGGCGGAGTCCCCACTATCCTGGCTGCAGGAATATATAAACTCTATCCCCCACACCCTGGTGGGAGTGGTTTCCCGCCTGGAGGGGCGAGTACCCTCTTGCCAGGGACCAAAAGGGAGTTCTCCTTCAAAGAATAGCCTGACAGTGCCAGGGACCAAAAGGGAGTCCTCCCTCAAAGAATAGCCTGACAGTTACAAGAAACAGCCCCCTGGGAGACATCTCGCCTAGGAGACACCCTGCAGCCATCCATCTCCCTGAGACATCCTGCGGCCATCTGTCTTCCTGAAACATCCTGCGTTATCTCACCTTGTGAAGAATTCCAGCAACTGCTTCCCCATTCCCAGCCCATAAATACCCCTGTGTGAACAATAAAAGTTTGCAGCTTGATCAGAACTTTTGTCTTGCTGTCACCTTTCATGTCTCTTGTCCCTTCATTCCTCCCCATCTAGGTTCGCTGCCCACGTGGATGTGTCCTGCCGGTCGGGACACCCTCTACCCTGGCTGCTGCAGTATAAGAGTTCCCCTGACAACCAGGTGTGAGGAGTCTCCAGCCTGGAGGGTAGAGTCCCCTCTACCTTGGCTGCCGCTGTATAGTGCTCCCCCCCACACACCCAGGTGGAAGGGGTCTCACGCCTGGAGGGGCGAGTCCCCTCTACCCTGGCTGCTGCTGTATAAGAGCTCCCCCTGACACCCTGATGGGAGGCGTCTTCCTCCTGAAGGTGAAAAAACCCTTTACCAAGGCTGCGGTGGTGTATGAGCGCTCTCTCTCTCTCTCTCTCTCTCTCTCTCACACACACACACACACACACACGCACGGGAGGAGTCTCCCGCCTGGAGGGGCGAGTCCCCTCTACCCTGGCTAAGGCGATGTACAAACTCCCCGGGATACCCAGGTGGGAGAGGTCTCCTGCCTGGAGGGGCGTGTCCCCATTACCTTGGCTGGCAGAGGTAAAGGAGCTTCAACCCTCACACACAGATGGGAGGAGTCTCCCGCCTGGAGGGGCGAGTCCCCTCTACCCTGGCTGCAGGGGTATAAGAGCCGCCTCTGACACCCTGGTAGGAGGGGTCTCCTGCCTGAAGGGGCGAGTTCTCTCTACCCTGGCTGGAGTGGTATACTAGTTCCCCTCAACACCCAGGTGGGAAGGGTCTCCCGCCTGGAGAGGCGAGTCCCTTCTACATTGGCTGCTGCAGTATAGGAGTTCCCATGACAACCAGGTTTTTGGAGTCTCCCGCCTAGTGGGTAGAGTCGCTCTACCCTGCCTTCAGCTGTATAGGAGCTCCCTGGGACATCCAGGTGGAAGGGGGTCTCATGCCTGGAGGGTCGAGTCCCCTCTACCCTGGCTGCAGCGGTATAAGAGCTCCCCATACACCCAGGTGGGAGGGGTTTCCCGCCTGGAAGGGCAAGTCCCCTCTACCCTGGCTAAGGCGGTATATAAGCTCCCCGCAACACCCCAGTGGGAGGGGTCTCTCCCCTGGAGGGGCGAGTCCCCTCTACTTTGACTGGTGCCATATGAGATTTCCTAGGACACACAGGTGGGAGGGGTCTCCCGACTGGAGGGGCGAGTGGCCTCAACCCTGGCTTCGGCCTTATTCGAGCTCCCCCCTCCCACACAAACACACCTAGATGAAAGGGGTCTCCAGAATGGAGGGTCAAGTCCCCTCTATCCTGGTTGTGCAGGTATAGGAGCTCCCCCATACAACTAGGTGGGAGGGGTCTCCCGACTGGAGGGGCGAGTCCCTGCTATCCTGCCTGCAGCTGTATAAGAGTCCCAACACCTGGCACCCAGGTAGGAGGGCTCTGTCCCCTGTACAGGCAAGTCCCCTCTACCCTGGCTAAAAAGGAATACAAGCTCGCCCCAACAGCAAGGTGGGAGGGGTCTCTCGCCTGGAGGAGCCAGTTCCCTCTCCCTTGGCTGCAGCAGTGTCGGAGCTTTCCCATACACCCAGGGGGAGGAGTCTCCCGCATGGAGGTGCGGGTCCCCTCTACCCTGGCTGTGTCGGTATACAAGCTCCCACTGATATCTGGTGGAGTCTCCCGCCAGGAGGGGCAAGTACCCTCTACTCTGGCTGCAGTAGTATATGAACTCCAGAGGCAGTTAGGTTGGAGGGGTCTCCCGCCTATAGGGGCGAATGCCCTCTACCCCAGCTGTGGGGGTATAAGAGCCGCCTCTGACACCCAGGTGGGAGGGGTCTCACGCCTGGTGGGGCAAGTCACCTCTACCCTATCTGCTGGAGTATATGAGCTCTCCCTGACACCCAGGTGTGAGGGGCTCACCGCATGGAGGGGGGAATGTATTCTACCTTGGCTGTGGTGTATAGGATCTCCCCCTGACACCCTGGTGGGAGGGGTTTGTCGCCTGGAGGGGCGAGTCCCCTCTAACCTGGCTGCGGCGGTATATGATCTCCCCTGACAACCAGGTTGAGAGGTCTCCCGCCTAGTGGGGCGAGTCCCCGCTATCATGGCTGCAGCGGTATAGGAGCACTGCCTCCCCATAGCCAGATGGGAAGGGTCACCCGCCTAGAGAGGTGCATCCCCTCTACCCTGGCTGCTGCCTTATAGGAGCTCCCATGACAACCAGATGTGAGGAGTCTCCCGCCTGGAGATAAGAGTCCCCTCTACCCTGTCTACCGCGGTATAGGAGCTTCCCTGGACACCCAGATCAAAGGAGTCTCATGCCTGGAGGGGCGAGTTCCCTCTACACTGGCTGTGGAGGTATAAGAACTCCCCCAGACACCCAGGTGGGAGGGGTGTTCCACATGGAGGGCCGAGTTTCCTCTACCCTGGCTTCAGTGGTATACTAGCTTTCCTTGACACCCAGGTGGGAGGGGTCTCCCTCATGGAGATTCCAGTCCCCTCTACACTGGCTGTGGCGGTAAAGGAGCTCTCCCTGACATCCAGGTGGGATGGGTGCCCCGCTTGGAGGGGCGAGTCTTCTCTAGCCTGGCTTCTGCAGTATAGGAGCTCCTGCACACACCCAGGTGGGAAGGGTCTCTTGCCTAAAGGGGGAGTCCCCTCTAATCTGGTGGTATAGGAGCTCTCCCCAGAACCCAGGAGTGATGGGGTCTCCTGCCTAGTGAGGAGAGTTCCCTCCCCCCTGGCTAAGTCAGTATACAAGCTCCCGGGACACCCAGGAAGGAGGGGTCTCCCGCCTGGAGGGGCTAGTCACCTCTACCCTGGCTGAAGAGGTATTAGAGTGCCTTCCCATACACAGGTGAGAGGGGTCTCTTGCCTGGAAGGGCGAGTCCCCTCCACCCTGCCTGTGGTGTACAGGCTCCCCCTGACACCCATGACACCCAAGCTCCCATGACAACCACGTGTGAGGAATCTCCCTCCTGGAGGGTAGAATCCCCTCTACCCGTCCTTTGGTGGTATTGGAGCACCCCTGGACACCCAGGTGGGAGGGGTCTTTTCCTGGAGGTGCAAGTCCCCTCTACTCTGGCTGCGGCGATATGGGAGCTCCCCCAAATACACACCCAGTTGAATGGGGTCTCCCTCCTGGAAGGGTGAGTCTCCTCTACCGTGGCTAGGGCATCATAGGAGCCCGGCACTGGACACTGAGGTGGGAGGGGTCTCCCACCATTAGGGGCGAGTCCCCTGGCTGCGTCGGTATAGGAGCTCCCTCAGACACTCAGGTGGGAGGGGTTGTCCACTTGGAGGGGCAAATCCCCCATACCCTGTCTATCCCTGATTCACAGGTGGGAGGGGTCTCCCGCCTGGAGGGGCGAGTCTCCTCTACCCTTGTGCAGCAGTATACAACTTTCCTGTGACACCAGGTGGGAGGGGTTTCCCGTCTGGAGGGGTGAGTCCCTTCTACTTTTGCTAGTGTCCTATAAGAGCTCCCTGGACACACAGGTGGGAGGCATCTCCCGCCTGCAGGGGCGAACCCCTCTACCCTGGCTGTGGCAATGTATGAGCTCACGCTGACACACCAGGTGGGAGGGGTCTCCCGCCTGTAGGGGCGAGTCCCCTCTACTCTGCATGCAGTGGTATTCCAGCTCCCCTGGATTACGGTTCGGGACTAGAGGGGCAAGTCCCCTCTACCCTGACTGCTGGGGTATAGGAGCTCTCCCTGACACCCAGGTGCGAGGGTCATGGGCCTGGAGGTGCGGAGTTTCCTCTAGCCTGTCTGCGGTGGTTTAGGAGCTCCCCTTGACACCCAGGTGGGAGGGGTCTCCTCTACCCTGGTTGGGTCGGTATACTAGCTCCCCGGACACCCAGTTGGGAGGGGTCTCCTGGCTGGAGTGGCGAGTCCCCTCTACACTGGCTGTGATGGTATACAAGCTCCCCCAGACACCCAGGTGGGAGGGGTCTCTCGCCTGGAGGGGCAAGTCCCCTCTATCCTGGCTGTGGCGGTATATGAGCTCCCCCTGAAACCCTGGTGGGAGGGGTCTCCCGCCAGGAGAGGCAAGTACCCTCTACCCTGACTAAGGTGGTATACAAGTTCCCCTTGACACCCAGGTGGGAGGGGTCTCCTGCCTGGAGGGGCGAGTACCCACTACCCTGGCTGCCGCGGTATAGGAGCTCCTTCCCACACCCAGATGGGAGGGGTCTTCTGCCTAGAGGGGCGAGTCCTCTCTATCCTGGCTGCGGGGGTATAAGAGCCCCCTCCTACACCCAGGATGGAGGGGTCTCCCTCCTGGAGGGGCAAGTTGCTGCTACCCTAGAGGCAGCTGTATAGGAGCCTCCCCTCCCCCAACACCCATAGGGAAGGGTCTTCCGCCTGGAGGGGCGAGTCCCCTCTACTCTGACTAAGGCTTAATACAAGCTCCCCCAGACACCTAGGTGGGAAAGGTCTCCTACCAGGAGGGGCGAGTCCCCTCTACCCTGACTTCTGCTGTATAGGAGCTCCCATGACAGCCAGGTGTGAGGAGTCAGCCGTCTGTAGGGTAGCATCCCTTCTACCTGCCTGCAGTGGCATAGGAGCTCCCCCGGAAACCCATGTGGAAGGGGTCTCTCACCAGGAGGGGCATCTGTGTCTGTTTCAAGCTCCCCCCCAGGTGGGAGGGGTCTCCATCCTGGAGGGGCAAGTCCTCTCTCCCCTAGCTGTGGCGGTATAGGAGCTCTCCCCTACATCCAGGTGGGAGGGTTCTTTCACCTGGAGTGGTGATTCCCCTCTACCCTGGCTGGGGAGGTATACAAGCTCCCCCAGAAATCCAGTTGGGAAGGGTTTTCCGCCTGGAGGTCGAGTCCCCCTATACCCTGGCTTTTGCTGTATAGGAGACACCCAGGTTAGACCGGTCTCCCGACTTGAGGGGCCAGTCCCCTCTACACTGGCTGCGGGGATATACAAGCTCCCCCCCCCAAGACCAGGTGAGAGGGGTCTCCCACACGGAGGGGTGTGTCTCCTCTACCCTGTTTGCAGCGGTATAGGAGCTCCTCTGACACCCAGGTGGGAGGGGTCTCTATCCTGGAGCATGAAGTCATCTCTACCCTGGCTGTGGCCATATACAAGCTCCCCTAGACACCCAGGTGTGAGGGGTCTCCCGCCTGGAGAGGCAAGTCTCCTCTACCCTGGCTAAGGCGGTATACAAGTTCCCACCGACACAAAGGTGGGAGGGGTCTCCCACCAGGAGGGGCAAGTCCCCTCTACTTTGATTGGTGCCCTATAAGAACTCCCTGGACACGCAGGTGGGAGGGGTCTCCCCCCTGCAGGGGCGAACCCCTCTATCCTGGACGTGGCAGTATACAAACTCCCACCAACACCCAGGTGGGAAGGGTCTCCCACCTGTAGTGGCGATTCCCCTCTACCCAGGCTGCAGCGGTATTCCAACTACCCCCAACAACCAGGTAGGAGGGGCCTCCCGACTGGAGGGGCGAATCCCCCCTAACCTGGCTGGCAGTGTAGGAGCTCCCCCAGACACCCAGGTGGGAGGGTTTTCCTGCATGGAGGGGCGAGTTCCCTCTATTCTGTCTGTTGTGGTATAGGAGCTCCCCACTCATACCCAGATGGGAGGGGTCTCCCGCCTGAAGAGGTGAGTCCCCCCTACCCTGGCTGAGGTGGTATACTAGCTTTCCCTGACACCCAGGTGGGAGAGGTCTCCTGCCTGGAGGGGCAAGTCCCCTCTACCCTGGCTGCTGTGGTATATAAGCTTCCCTGGACAGCCAGGAGGGAGGGGTTTGCCTCCTTAAGGGATGACTCATCTCTACCCTGCCTGCAGTGTTAAAAGACCCCCCCCCCCCCCGCCCCGGGCTGGGGATGTGGCTCAAGCGGTAGCGCGCTCGCCTGGCATGCGTGCGGCCCGGGTTGGATCCTCAGCACCACATACCAACAAAGATGTTGTGTCCGCCGAGAACTAAAAAATAAATATTAAAAAAATTCTCTCTCTCTCTCTCTCTCTCTCTCCCCTCTCTCACTCTCTCTTTAAAAAAAAAGACCCCCCCCAAGCCCAGATTGGAGGGGTCTCCACCCTGAAGGGACGAGTCCCCTCTACCCTGCCTGCAGCAGTATATGAGCTCCCCTGACAACCAGGTTGAGAGGTCTCCCGCCTAGTGGTGTGAGTCCCAGCTATCTTGACTGTAGGGGTATATGAGCACCACCTGCCATAGCCAGATGGGAGGGGTCACCCGCCTAGAGGGGTGCCTCCCCTTTACCCTGGAGCTCCCATGACAACCAGGTTTGAGGAGTCTCCCGCCTGGAGAGTAGAGTCCCCTCTCCCATGCCTGCAGAGGTATAGGAGCTTCCCTGGACCACAGGTTGAAGGGTTCTCTTGCCTGGGGGGAGGCAGTCCCCTCTAGGCTGGTTGCGGAAGTATAGGAGCTCTCCCAGACACCCAGATGGGAGGGGTCTCCCGCCTGGAGGGGCGAATCCCCTCTACCCTGAATGGGCCATATCCTAGGTCTCCTGGATACCAGGTTGGGAGGAGTGTCCTGCCTGGAAAGTCGAGTTCCCTCTACCCTGGTATAAGAGTTCCCCCAGACACCTAGGTGAAAGGGGTCTCCTGCCTTGAGGGGTGAGTCCCTGCTTCCCTTCCTGCAGCTTTATATGAGACCCACATACACACCTAGGTGGGAGGGGTCTCTCGCCTCCGGGGTGAGTCCCCTCTACCCTGGCTGAGACTGGATACAAGCTCTCCCTGAAAACCAAGTGAAAGGAGTCTCCCGCCTGGAGGGGCAAGTCCCCTCTATCCTGGCTGCAGCAGTATATGAGCTCCCCCTGAACACTCAGGTGGAGGGGCAAGTTCCCTCTACCCTGGCTGCAGAGGTATACAAGCTCCCCCAGACACCCAGGTGGGAGGGGTCTCCAGCCTCCAGGGGCGAGTCTCCTCTACTTTGGTGCCATAGAAGAGCTCCCAGGACACCAAGATGGGAGGGGTCTCCCACCTGCAGGGGCGAGTCCCCTCTACCCTAGCAAAGGTGGTCTATGAGCTCCCTCAGACACCCAGGTGAAAGTGGTCTCCTGTATGGAGGGGCTGCAGTGGTAATCAAGCTTTCCCTGACACCCAGGTGGGAGGGGTCTCCCGGCTGGAGGCAAGAGTGCACCCTACCCTGGCTGCAGAGGTATAGGAGCTCCGGCAGTCACCAGGTGGGAGGGGTCCCTCGCTTGAAGGCGATTCCCCTCACTCCTGGCTGCAGCAGTATACAAGGTCCTCCTGACACCCAGGTGGGAGGGATCTCCCGCTTGCAGGGTCGAAACCTTCTAACTTGGCTGTGGTGGTATAAGAGTTCCCCCAGATACCTAGGTGGGAGGGGTCTCCCGCCTAAAGGGCGAGTCCCCTCTACCCTGGCTGCAGCGGGATACAAGCTCTCCTCAACACCCAGGTGGAGGGTTCTCCTCCCCATAGCCATGTGGGAGGGGTCTCCCAACTGAAGGAGCAAGTACCCTCCACCTTGGCCAAGGCGTTATACAAGCTCCTGCGGACACCCAAAATAAAGGGGTCTCCCGCCTGGAGGAGCGAGTCTCCTCTACCCTGGCTGCAGTGGTATAAGAGCTCCCCTCCCCATACCCAGGAGGGAGGGGTCTCTTGCCTGAAGGGGCGAGTCGCCTCTACCCTAGCTGCTGCAGTATAGGAGCTCCCCCAACACTCAGTTGGAAGAGTTCTCCTGCCTGGAGGGGTAAGTCCACTCTACCCTGGCTGCAGTGGTATATGAGCTCCCATTGACACTCAGGTGAAAGGGGTCTTCCGCCTGGAAGGGAGAGTACCCTCTACCCTGGCAAGGGCGGTATATGAGTCCGCCCACCCGACACCTAGGTGGGATGGCTCTCCCGCCTGGAGGAGCGAGTCCCTACTAACCTGGCTGCAGCGGTATACAAGCTCTCCCATACATGCAGGTGGGAGGGGTCTCCCACATGGAGGAGCGAGTCCCCTCTACCCTTTCTGCTGTGGTATACAAGCTCCCCTTGACACCCTGCTGGGAGGGGTCTCCTGCCTGGAGGAGCAAGTACCCTCTACCCTAGCTGCGGTGGTATATAAGCTCTCCCCCAACACCCTAGTGGGAGGGGTCTCTTGCCGAGAGGGGCCAGTCCTCTCTACCCTGGCTAAGGTGGTATACAAGCTCCCCGCTATACCCAGGAGGGAGGGGTCTCCTGCCTGGGGGAAGAGTCCCCTCTATCCCGGTTAAGGCCGTGTATGAGCTCTCCTAGACACCCAGGTGAAAGGGGTCTTCTGCCTGGATGGGCGAGTCCCCTCTACAATGGCTGCAGTGGTAATCAAGCTTTCCCTGACACGCAGGTGGGAGGGGTCTCCCGACTGGAGGGGCGAGTCCACCCTACCCCGGCTGCAGAGGAATAGGAGCTCCTGCAGTCACCCAGGTGGGAGGGGACCCTCGCCTGGAGAGGAGAGTCCCTGCTACCCTGGCTGCAGCGGTAAAGGAGCTTCCCCAGCCCCCCCCCCCCCCCCCCCGCCTGGAGGGACGAGTCCCCTCTACCCTGGCTTCAGCAGAATAAGAGCTCCCCCTGACACTCCACCCTTGCTGCAGCAGTATATGAACACCCCGACACCTTGGTGGGAGGTGTCTTCCGCCTGGAGGGGCGAATCCCCTCTACTCTGGCTGCTGCAGTATAGGAGCTCCCCTAACGCCCAGGGGGGAGGAGTCTCCTGCCTAAAGGGTATAGTCCCCTCTACCCTGGCTGCGGAGGTATAAGAGCTTCCCCCTACACCCAGGAGGGAGGGGTCTCCCGCCTGGAGTGGCCAGTCCCCTCTAACCTGCCTGCAGCAGCATAAGAGCTCCCCTGTCACCCAGGTGGGAGGGGACCCTCGCCTGGAGAGGAGAGTCCCTGCTACCCTGGCTGCAGCGGTAAAGGAGCTTCCCCAGCCCCCCCCCCCCCCCCCCTGGAGGGACGAGTCCCCTCTACCATGGCTTCAGAGGTATAGGAGTTCCCCTGGACACCCAGATAAGAGGGGTATCCCTACTGGAGGGGCGAGTCCCCTCTACTTTGGCTGCAGGGGTATAAGAGGTCCCCCACAACACCCAGGTGGGAGGGCGAGTCCCTGCTACCCTGGCTGCTGCAGTATAGGAGCCCCTCCCCCATCATCCAGGTGTGAGGGGTCTCCTGCATGGAGAGGTGAGTCCACTATACTCTGGCTGCAGTGGTATAGGAGTTCCCCCCAATTCCCAGGTGGGATGGGTCTCCCGCTTGGAGGGGCCAGTCACCTCTACCCTGGCTGCTGGGGTATAAGAGCTCCCCCTGACACCCACGTGCAAGGGGACTCTCACATGGAGGGGTGAGTCCCCTCTACCCTGGCTGCGGTGGTATACTAGCTTTTGCTGACACCCAGGTGGGAGGGATCTCCTGCCTGGAGAGTCCCCTCTACACTGGCTGTGGTGGTATATGAGCTTCCCCAGACACCCAGGTTGGAGAGGTCTCCGGTCTGGAGGGGCAATTCCCCTCTACCCTGGCTGTGGCAGTATAAGAGCTCCCTCTGACACCCAGGTATGAAGGGTCTCAGGCCTGGAGCAGCGAATCGCCTCTACCCTATCTGCGGAGGTATACAAGCTTCCCCAGACACCCAGGTGGGAGTTGTTTCCTGATTGAAGGGGGGAGTCACCTCTACCCTGGCTGCAGAGGTATAGGAGCTCACCCAGACAAACATGTGGGAGGGGTCTTCAGACTCCAGGGGCCAGTCCCTTCTAACCTGGCTGCATTGGTGTGGGAGCCTCCCCACACACTCAGGTGGGAGGAGTTCCAGCCTGGAGGGGCGAGTCCCCTCTACCTTGGCTGTGGTGGTATATGAGCTCCCCTGACACCCATGTGTGTGGGGTCTTCACCAGGAGAGGCGAGTCCCCTCTACCCTGGCTGCAGCGGGATACAAGCTCCCCCTGACACCCAGGTGAAAGGGGTCTCTCCCCTGGAGGGGTGAGACTCTGCTACCCTGGCTACAGCTGTATAGGACCCCCCCACACACCCAGGTGGGTGGGGTCTCCTGCCTTGAGGGGGAGTCTATTCTACCTTGGCTAAGGTTGAATTCAAGCTAGCCTCCACACTAAGGTGGGAGGGGTCTCTCGCCTGGAGGAGCCAGTCTCCTCTAACCTGGCTGTAGTGGTATAAGAACTCCCCCAGACACCCGGGTGGAAGGGGTCTCCTGCCTAGAGGGGCAAGTCCCCTCTACCCTGGCTGTGGTGGTATAGGAACTCCCCCTGACATCCAGCTGGGAAGGGTCTCCCAACTGGAGAGGTGAGTCCCCTCTACCCTGCCTGTGGAAGTATATGAGTTCCCCCAGACACCCAGGTGAAAGGGGTCTCCCTCCTGGAGAATCGAGTTCCTGCTACACTGGCTGCAGCTGTATAGAAGCCCTCCCCCAAACACACACCCAAGTGGGAGGGATCTCTTGCCTGGAGGGGTGAGTCCCTGCTACTCTGGCTGTGCAAGAATATGAGCTCCCCGTGACACCCAGGTGAAAGGGGTATCCTCCTTGGAGGGGCGAGTCCCCTCTACACTGGTTGAGGTGGAATACAAGCTAGCCTGGATCCCGCGGCTGGCGGAGCCAATCCGCTCTAACCTGGCTGCAGTGATATAAGAGCTCCCCCAGACAACTATGTCCTTTTCATTCACCCAGGCCCCGGTGCTAGCACTTGGCTCTCCATTACTGGTCCCTGCTCCTTGCTTGAGCCCCTGGCTGCCCTTCTCCTGGACCCTGTCCCTTTCCCATAGTTTCAGGCCCCTTTTGCCACCCCCTTCTATTCCCCTTATGCTGTGGTATCCTGGCACTTCCTGGACCCTCAGCTCCCCCTGCTTCTTTCTAGCCTGGGCTCCTCAATTGGGTCCTGGCTGCCCACTCACCCCACCCCAACCTCCGCACCACAGGTATCCCTTCACAGTGCCCACTTTTGACCCTCCTTTGGTCCAGGTCCCTCTCTGAGGATCTACTCACCAGGGACAGAGGAGCGGATTTGGCTGGCCTCTGCACCCTGAATGCTCCCTATGGGAAACACAGCCCTGCCACTCACCTGTATCCCCTTTGCCACCTGAACCTTGAGGCCTGGCAGTTAACATGTGACTTGCTCCAACCCAGCCCTGAGAGATCCCTTCCCTTCCTTCCTGTGCCCTCTCACCTTGCAGTCTACCCCTACCCCAACCCAGCCTTCACTAACCCTGACCTTTGCACTCCAGTCCCAGGGCCTGGATGCTAGTGGAGCCCCTTATCGCATTCTTCATGTCCCTTGGTGTAGCATAGATTCTCTTCTTGTTGGATCTGACCTGCGGGCCCCTTGCTTGGTCCTGCCAGTGTGGTCCCATAGGTGCCCCTTGTTCTTCCCTCTGTCTCCTGGTCCTCCCACAGCCCTTCCTACCCTTCCCCTTTTGCTTTCCCCAGGCACCCATGTTTCTCCTGCTCCTTGGGTCCCTCATCCTGGATCAGTCAGGTGGGTCCCTTGCCTGGGCTCCTGGCTTGGGTCCTGGCTCTCGCCCCACTGCACACGCACCGCAACCCCCCAACATACCCTCTCTTCACCCTCCTCCTGGCCCTCTTCCCTTGCCAGGCCTCCTTTTGCCAGGTCCCTAGCCCTGGATTCTCATTTCAGCCAGAGCACCTAATGGGTAACAGCCCTGCACCTCAACTAGGCCCCTTGCTCTCCCTGGGTGCTTGGTCCTTCACCTGAAACCCTGACATCTGGCAGTGACCCTGGGCCTGGAGCTTGCCTGTGTCCTGCTGGATCCCCTGCCTTCCCTCCCAAATCTTGTCCACTGTCCTGAGCCCCCTTCCCAAGCCCTGGTCCTTGTCTCTCCAATCCCTGGCCTGGATCCTGGTTGAGCCTCTGGTGACCCTTCTTGCTCCATGCTTTTCTGGGCTTTGTCTGAGGGCCCCTTGCTGGGGCCCCTTCCCTGCTCCCCTTGGCTTCCCTGTACTGCAGTACCCTAGTGCAGCTCCACCTTCCCGGCCCCACCCTTCCCTGCTCTCCCCTGGCATGGGCCCTCCTCTAGGTCCCTTGCCTGGGCTCCTTGCTGGGGTCCTGAACTCCACCTCACCCACACCCATCATGAAGCCCTTCAGGCTGTGCCCTCCTTTGGCCTTCCTGTAGTTTCCATCTCTGCCAGGCCTGCTTTCCTGATCCCCTTTCCAGGATGCTCAACCAGGCCAGGGGACTCGACCTGGCCCCTTGGCCCTGTAGACTCTCTTTGGGAAAATGTAGCCCTGCCCCTTGCCTGGGCCCTTTGGCCTCGCTCAGCCTTGGCCCTGCTTCTGAACCCTGCACTCTCCAGTGGACCTGGGCCTTGAGCCTTCCTCCCCCAGCACCACCCACTCCATTTTCTCCCCTCCCTATACATGTCCCTTTTCATTCATCCAGCCCCAGGTGCTAGCAATTGGCTCTCCATCACTGGGCCTGGCTCCTTGCTTGAGCCCCTGGCCACCCTTCTCGAGGAACCTGTCCCTGTCCCTTGGTTTCAGGCCCCTTTTACCAACCTCCTCCTTATCCCCTCTGTTCCCCTGGTGCTGTGGTATGCTGGCACTGCCTAGGCCCTCCAGTCCTTCTGCTACTCCCTAGCCTGGGCTCCTCTTATGGGTTCTGGCTGCCCACCGACCCACACACTCCAACCTTCACACCCCAGATATCCCCTCACAGTGCGCACTTTTGCTATTTCTTTGGTTCAGGTCCCTCTCTGAAGATGTACTCACCTGGGGTGGAGGAGCGGAATTGGCTATCCTCTGTGCTCTGAATGCTCCCTATGAGAGACACAGCACTGCCTCTCACCTTTGTCCCCTTTTCTGCCTGAATCTTCAGACCTAGGAGTTAACATGGGACTTGCTCCAACCCAGCCCTAAGAGATCCCCTCCCTTCCCCCCACTGCCCTCTAACCTCCATGCTGCCCCTACCCCAACCCTGCCCTCCCTAACCCTGGTCCGTTGCACTCCAGTCCCAGGGCCTGGCTGCTCGCATGAGCCCCTGACCACATTCCTCATATCCTTTAGTGTAGCATGGAGTCTCTTTGTGTTGGGTCTGACCTGGGGGACTCTTGCTTGTGCCCACCAGCAGGCTCCCCTAGGTGCCTCTTGCACTTTTCTCTGTCTTCTGGTCCTCGTGCAACCACTTTCTCGTCTTCCCCCTGCAAATTCCCCTGGTGCTTGTGGGTCTGCTTCTCCTTGTGTCTCTCATCCATGGTTGGTTGGGTGGGTCCCTTTCCTGGGCTGCTGGCTTGGGTCCTGGGTCTCGCCCCTCTGACCACGCACCGCAACCCCCTGCCGTGCCCTCCCGTTGCCCTCCTCCTGTCCCCCTTCCCTTGCCAGGCCTCCTTTGCCAGGTCCCTGGCCCTGGATTCTAATCTGGACCAGTGCGCCTAAAGGGAAACAGAGCCCTGCCCCTCGCCTGGGCCCCTTGCTCTCCCTGGGTGCTTGGTCCTGCACCCAGAACCCTGAACCTGGCAGTGCACTGGGCCTGGACCTGCCTGCCACTGTTGATCCCCTGCCTTTCCACACAAGTCTTGTCCACTGTCCTGAGACCCCTGTCTCAGACCCAGCCCTTGGCTCTCCATTCCCTATTCTGGCTCCTTGTTTGAGCCTCTGGTGGCCCTTGTTGCCCAGAGCATGCCTGGGCATTGACTATGGGCCCCTTGCTTGGGCTGCTTCCCGCTCTCCTTGGTGTTCCTCCACTGCAGTCCACTAGTACCGCCCGCCTGCCCAGCCCTGCCTTTCCCTGTTCTCCCCTGGTGTGGACCCTCCTCTAGGTCCCTAATCTGGGCTTTTTGCTGAGGTCCAGGCCCTACCCCACCAGCACCCGTCCTCTGGCCCTTCCCGCTGTGCTCTCCTTTGGTCCTCCTTTCATTCCTGTCCCTGCCAAGCCCCCTTTCCTGATCCCTTTCCCAGGATTTATACCCAAGCCAGGGGAGTAGACCTGGCCTCTTGGCCCCCTGGCTCCCTAGGGGAAAAAGTAGCCCTGCCCCTTGCCTGGGCCCTTTGGCCTCCTTCAGATCGAGTCCTGGTCCCCAACCCTGACACCTAGCCGTGGACCTGGGCCTTGAGCCTTCCTCCCTGTGCACCACCAGCTCCCCTCTCCTTCCTACCCTCCCCAGCCCTCCTCTGGTCCAGGTGCCTCCCTGAGGAATCTACTTACCTGGGGAAGAGGAGTGGAATTGACTTGCCTCTGCGCCCTGAAGGCTCCTATGGGAAACAGAGCCCTCCCCCTCCCCTGGGCCCCTTTGGCTGCCCGAACCCTGACACCTGGCAGTGTATGTGGGCCTTGTGCGGACCTTGCTCTGCTTGATGCTCTCCCTTCCCGCTCCTGCCCTTTCACCTTGCATGCTGCCCCTACCCCAACCCAGCCCTCCTGAACCCTGACCTTTTGCGCTCCAGTCCCTGGGCCTGGGCCCCTGACTGCCCTCGTTCGTTTGTGGTGTAGTGTCACGTGGTTTCACGTGGCGTGGCTTCATATGGAGTCAGACACGGGGGCCCCTTTCTTGTGCCCCCTACCTCACTCCCTTCGGTGTCCCTTGTGCCACCCACCCTCCCGCTGTCTCCTCATCCTCACATCACCCCTTCCTCCCCTTCCCTGCTTTCCCCTCTGGATTCTAATCTGGGCCAGTGCGCCTAAAGGGAAACAGCCCTGCCCCTCTGTCCTCTGTTATTTGGGTCTCTCATCATCGTGTGTCGGGTTGGTCCCTTGCCTGGACTCCTTGCTTGGTTCCTGGCTCTCGCTCCTCTCTACACCCACTGCAACTTCGCATCAAGCCTTCCTATCGCACTCCTCCTGGCCCCCTTCCCTTGCTAGCCGCCTTTGCCCAGTCCCTGGCCCTGGATTCTCATCTGTTCCACTGCACCTCACAGGAAACAGAGCCCGGTCCCTGGCCTGGGCCCTGTGCTCTCCCTGGGCCCTTGGTCCTGCCCCCGGAACCCTGAAACCTGGGAGTGGCCCTGGGCTTGGAGCCTGCCTCCCCCTGCTGGATCCCCTGCCATCCCTCCCCATGCTTGTCCACTTACCTGAGACCCCTGCCCTAGCGCTGGCCCTTGGCTCTCCATTCCCTGGCCAGGCTCCTCACTGGAGCCTCTGGTGGCCCTTCTTACTCAGTGTTTCCCTGGGCTTGGTGTGTGGCCCCTCCCTAGGGCTGCTTCCCTGCTCCCCTTGGCTTCACTGTACTGCAATACCCTAGTGCAGCCCCACTTTACTGGCCCTGCCCTTCCCTGCTCTCCCCTGACCTGGACCCTCCTCTAGGTCCCGAACCTGGGCTCCTTGCTTGTATTTTGGCCCACATTCCACCCACACCCGTCCTCTGACCCTTCAGGCTGTGCCTTCCTTTGGCCATCCTGTCGTCCCTGTCCCTGCCAGGCCCCTTTTCCTGATCTCTTTCCCAGGATACTCACCCAGGCCAGGAGACTGGACCTGGCCTCTTGGCCCTGCGGGCTCCATTTTGTAAAACGTAGCTCTTCCCCTTGCATAGGCCATTTGGCCTCCCTCAGCCTGAGCCCTGCTCCCCGACACTGACACCCTGCAGTGGGCCTGGGCCTTGAGCCTCCCTCCTTTGTGCCACCAGCTCCCTTCCTCGCCTCCCTCCCCTCACCAGCCCTGACCGTTTCCATGTGCCCCTGGCCCCGGCCCTTGCACTTGGCTCTTCATTCCTGGGCCTGGCTCCTTGCTTGAGCCCCTGTCCGCCCTTCTTGAGGACCCTGCTCATGTACCTTGATTTCAGACCCCTTACTCAGAGCCCTGATATGCTTCCCTTCTATTTTCCTTGTGCTGTGGTATCCTGGCACAGCCTGGACCCTCTCTTCCACAGCTTCTGCCTAGATTAGGCTCCTTGATTGGGTCCATGCTCCCCACCAACCCCTCCCCCCACCAACGTCCGGACGAAATGTTTGTCCTCACAGTCCCCTCCTTTGGCCCTCCTTTGGGTCTGGTCCTTTTCTGAGGATCTACTCACCCAGGGCAGAGGAGTGGAATTGGCTGGTCTCTACATCCTGAAATCTCGCTATGGAAACACAGCCCTACCCCTCGCCTGATCCCCCTTGCCACCAGAACCCTGACACCTGGCAGTGGAAATGTGCTTTGAGCCAGCCATGCCCTGAGCCATTTTCCCTCCACTGCCCTCTGACCTTCCATGCTGCCGAAACCCCAACCCAGCCCTCCCTGACCCTGAATCTTCGCCTGAGCCCCTGACTGCTTTCCTGAGTTGTGTGGCGTCGCGTGGCTTCGCCTGGTGTCATTCCGTTTTGGGCCCAGTAGTGTGCTCAGCTTGTTTGCCCTGAGCTTCCAGCTGACTCCTCCTTCTCGCGTTGCCCCTTTCTCCCCATCCCCTTGTGCTTTACCTGGGCACGTGTGGGAGCCTCCTGCTCATTGGGTCCCTCATTTTTTTGTCAGTCGGGTGGGACCCTTGCCTGGGCTCCTTCCTTGGGTCCTGGCTCTCTCCCCTCTCCGCACCCACTGGGACCCTGTGCCGTGCCCTCCCGTTGGCCTCTTCCTGGGCCCCGTCCCTTGCCAGGCCCCCTTTGCCCATTCAATGGCCCTGGATTCTCGTCTGGGCCAGTGCACCTTATGGGAACACAGCCCTGCCCCTACCCTGGGCCCCTTGCTCTCCTTTGGTCCTTGGTCCTAAACACAGAACTTGAACACCTGACAGTGGCCCTAAGCCTCAAGCCTGCCTGTCACCTCTTGGATCCCCTACCTTCCCTCCAAGCCCTGTATACTGTCCTGAGCCCCCTGCCCCAGCCTTGGTCCTCAGCTCTCCATTCCCTGGCCTGGCTCCTCCCTGGAGCCTCTGGTGCCCCTTCTTGCTCCCTGCGTCCCTGGGCTTTGACTTTGCATCCCTCGCTTATGCCGATTTTCTGCTTCCCATGGCTTCCCTTCTCTGCAGAACCCTAGTGCTGCCCACCTGCCCTGTCCTGCCCTTCCCTGCTCTGCCCTGGCATGGGACCACATCTAGGTCCCTAGCCTGGTCTCCTTTCTGGTGTCCTGGCCTCCAACCCAACAACATCCATCCTCTGGCCTATTCCATTGTGCCCTCCTTTGGACCTCCTGTTGTCCCTGTCCCTGCCGTGCCCCTTTTTCTGATCCCTTTACTAGGATGCACACCAGGGCCGGGGACTTGACCTGGCCTTTTGGCCCTTTGAGCTCCCTTTGGGAAAATGTAGTTCTGCCCCTTGCCTGGGCCCTTTGGCCTCTCTCAACCCAGGCCCTGCTCCCCAACCCTGACACCCAGCATTGGACCTGGTCTTTGAGCCCTCCTCTCCCTGCACCGCCCCTACCCATTTCTATTCTCTCTCCTCCCTAGCCCTGTCCGTTTTCATGAGACACTGGCCTAGGTGCTGCCACTTGGCTCTCCATTCCTTGGCCTCATCCCTTGCTTGAACCCCTGGCTGCCCTTCTGGAGGATCCTGTCCCTGTCCCATGATTTCAGATCCATTTTTCCGGCCCCCTCCTGTGCCTCTCCTCTGTTCCCTTGTACTGTGGTATCCTGGCATTGCCCAGACCCGACCCTCCCCCTGTTTCTCCCTAGCCTGAGCTCCTTGAAGGGATCCTGGCTCCCCACCGACCCCAACCCCAATTCCGGACGCAAGGTTCCCCTTTGCCCTCCTTTGGTCCTGGTCTCTGTCAGGTTCTCCTCACCTGGGACAGAGGAGGGGAAGTGGCTGGCCTCTGGGCCCAGAAGGCTCCCTATGGGAAGACCAGCTCTGTCCCTCGCCTGGGCTCCCTTCGGCTTCCAAACCTTGACACCTGGCAGTAGACTTAGGCCTTCCGCTGACCTTGCTCTACACGATCATCTCCCTTCCCTCCCCTACTATCTAGCCTTGCATGCTGCCCCTACCCCAACCCAGCCCTCCCCAACCCTGACGTTTCGTGCTCCAGTTTCGGGGCCTGGCTGCTTGCCTGAGTCCTGGACTGCATTCCTCGTGTTATGTGGCATCACGAGGTGTCACTTTGCTTTGGGTATGACCTGGGGTCCTTTGCTTGGGTTCCTTAGTGTGCTCCACTGGGTGCCCTTTGTGCTGCCCTCTGTGTCCACATCCTAGCGCCAACCCTTCCTCTCCTTCCACTCGCGCTTTCCCCTGGTGTGCTGGCCTCCTGCTTCTTGGGTTTCTAATGCTCTATTGGTGGGATTAGGCCCTTGCCTGGGATCCTGGCTTGGGTCCTGGCTCTTGCCCCTCTCTGCACCCACTGTGACCCGCTGCCGTGCCCTCCCGTTGTCCTCTACCTGGCCCCCATCCCTTGCCAGGCCCCCTTGGCCCAGTCCCTGGCCCTTGATTCTCATCTGGGCAGGACACCTCATGGGAAAGACAGCCCTGTTCCTAGCCTGGGCCTCTTGCTCTCCCTGGACGCTTGGTCCTGCTCCTGATAGCCTGAGACCTGGCAATGGCCCTGGGCCTGGAGCGTGCCTCACCTCCTCTGCCATGCCCACTGTCCTGAGCCCCTTGCCCCAGCCCTGGCACTTGTCTCTCCGTTCCCTGGCCTGTCTCCTCACTTGAGCCTCTGGTGGCCCTTCTTGCTCTGTGCTTCCCTGGGCTTGTACTGGGAGCCCCTCGTTTGGGCTGCTTCCCTGCTCCCCTTGGCTTCCCTGCATAGCAGAACCCTAGTGCTGTCTGCCTGCCCAGCCCCACCCTCCCCTGCTCTTTCATGATGGGGCCCTCCTCTAGGTCCCTAGCCTGGTATCCTTGTTTGGGTCCTGGCCTCCACCTCACCAACAGGCGTCCTCTGTCACTTCCTGCTGTGCTCTCCTTGATACCTCCTGGTGCCATTGTCCCTGCTGCACCCTTTTTCCTGATCCCTTTACCAGGATGCTCACCAGGGCCCTGAGGGCTCTCTTTGGGAAAATGTAGCCCTTCCCCTTTTTCTGGACCCTTTGACCTCCCTCAGCCCAGGCCCTGCTCCCCAACCCTGACATCAGTGGACCTGGGCCTTGAGCTTTCCTCTCCCTGCACCA
Source organism: Spermophilus citellus (assembly GCF_964194105.1). Taxonomy (NCBI): domain Eukaryota; kingdom Metazoa; phylum Chordata; class Mammalia; order Rodentia; family Sciuridae; genus Spermophilus; species Spermophilus citellus. The sequence continues at coordinate 165,455,964 of NC_138185.1, forward strand.
CCCGCTCCCCTTTCTCCCCTCCCTCCCCTCCATAGCCCTGTCTGTTTTCATTGGACCCCTGCCCTGGCCAACACACTTGGCTCTCCATTCCTGGGCCTGGCTCCTTGCTTGAGGCCGCCCTTTTCCAGGACCCTGTCCCTTTCCCTTGATTTCAAGCCCGTTTATGGGGCCCTCTCCTGTGCCTCCCCTCTGTTCTCTTTGTATTGAAGTATCACCTCCTTTCTCTACAGAAAAGTCTTAACTGGGCTTCTCCAGAAATCTTCACCAAGGCTGTTTTTAGGACTGTTAGCAAAAGAGTTCAATGTAGATAAGATTCCTATTTTCCTGTTGCCCTGCTTTACTTGGCCAGTGGCAGAGAAGATACCAGAACACAAAGTGCTGGACACCCCCTTACTAGTTTTTCATAAACATATCCAGTATAGTAGTTTGTAGAAATGTGCAAACAAGGCCTCTGGCCTTGGCTGGGCTTCACAGAGATGTCTACATTTTTAAGATATGTACTGAGCTCCGTGGTAAAAACTGGCAGGGAGAGGATAAAAGGGGAAAAGAAGCTCTTCCCTTCTCAGGTGTTGTCCTTGAAGAGTTAACTTGCCCAAAACAGTAAAAAAAAAAAAAAAAAAAAAAAAAAAGCTGCTTTTATGTGAACTTCTGCAGACTGTGAACTTCTGAGCCCCTCCTCTTACATGCTGGGTATAAAATTCTGAAACTACCTGAACTCTGGTTTCATGGGATTGATTGATTATAGCAAAAGCTGTGCCCTCTGAGCCTGGCTGCAGCCAAATAAAACTGTTTCCTGCTATGTTTGATGCCTTGCCTCATTTGTCCCGACAACAGTACTGTGGTATCCTGGCACTGCCCGGACTCTCCCCTTCCAGTGCTTCTACCTGGGCTGGGCTCCAAGAATGGGTCCTGGTTCCCCACCGACCCCCCAATTCTGGACAAAAGGCATCCCCTCACACTGCCCTCCGTTGGCACTCCTTTGGTCCAGGTCCCTCTCTGAGAATCTACTCACCTGGGGCAGAGGAGTGGAATTGGCTGGCCTCTGCCCACTGAAGGCTTAGTGCCAACCTTGCCCTGCCTGATCCCCTCCCTTCCATCCATGCCATCTAGCCTTGCATGCTGCCCCTACCCCAACCCAGCCCTCCTAACCCTGAATGTTCACTCTCCAATCCCTGGGCCTGTCCTTTCACCTGAGCCCCTGATTGCGTTCTTTGGGTCATGTGGCTTCCCATGGGGTCTCTTGGGGTCGGGTCTGACCTGGGGACCCCTTGCTTGGGCCCCCTAGTGCATTCCCCTCCTTTCCCTTTGTGCCGCCCTCTGTCTCCTCATCCTAGCACCGCCCTGTCCTCTCCTTCCCCTAGAGCTTTCCCCTAGAGAACAGGCCTCCTGCTCCTTGGGTTCCTAATCCTCTTTTGGTCAGGTTGGTCCCTTGCCTGGAATCCTTGCTTGGGTCCTGGCTCTTGCCCCGCTCTGCACCCACCACAATCCTGTGCCATGCCCTCCCATTACTGTCCTCCTGGAACTTGTCCCTGGCCAGGACCCCTTGGACCAGTCCCTGGCCCTTGATTCTCATCTGGGCCAGAGCACCTTGTGGGAAACAGAGCCCTGCCCCTCACCTGGGTCCCTTGCTCTCCCTGGGCCCTTGGTCCTGCACCGGAACCATGACACCTGGCAGTGGCGCTGGCACTTGAGCCTGGCTCCCCACTACTGGATCCCCAGCCTTCCCTCCCAGCCCTGTCCATTGTCCTGAGCCCTCTGTCCAAGCTTGGCCCTTGGCTCTCCATACCCCTGGCCTGGCTCCTCACTTGACTGTCTGATGGCCCTTCTTGCTCTGTGCGTCCCTGGGCTTAGACTGCGGGCCCCTTGCTTGGGGTGCTTCCCTGCTCCCCTTGGCTTCCCTGCACTGCAGAGCCCTCGTTCTGCCCTCCTACCTGGCCCCGCCCTTTCCTGAACTCCCCTGGCCTGGCCCTACAATAGGTCCCTAGCCTGGGCTCCTTGCTGGAGTCCTGGCCCCTACCCCACCAACACCCATCCTGCAGCCCTTCACACTGTGCCCTCCTTTGGCCCTCCTGTCGTCCCTGTCCCTGCCAGGCCTCTTTTCCTGATTCTTTTCCCAGGATTCTCACCAGGGCCAGGGAACTAGACCTGGTTTTTTGTCCCTGCTGGCTCCCTTTGGGAAAATGTATCCCTGCCCCTTGTCTGGGCCTTTTGGCCTCCCTCAGCCTGGACCCAGCTGTCCAATGCTGACACCCAGCCAGCGGTGGACCTGGGCCTTGAGCCCTCCAATCTATGCACCACCCGCTCACCTTTCTCCCCTCCCTCCCCTTCCCAGCCCTGTCACTTTTCATGCAACCCTGGCCAGGGCCAAGGCACTTTTGGCTCTCCATTCCTGGGCCTGGTTCCTTGCTGGAGCCCCCAGCCGGGCGGCCTTCTGGAGGACCCTGTCCCTCTCCCTTGATTTCAGGTTCAATTTTTGAGCCCCCGCTGTGTCTCCCCTCAGTTCCCCTTGTACTGTGGTATCCTGGCACTCCATGGACCCTCCCCTCCCCCTGCTTCTCCCTAGCCTGGACTCCTCGAATAGGTTCTGGCTCCCCCTGACTGCCACCCAATTCTGGAAGCAAAAGATCCATTCACTGAAGAGTACCCTCCTTTGGACCTCCTTTGGTCCTGTCTCTCTCTCAGGATCACTCACCTGGGGCAGAGGAGTGGAATTGGCTGGCTTCTGCGCCCTGAAGGCTCCCTATAGTAAACACAGCCCTGCCCCATGCCTGGGCCCCCTTTGCCGCTGGAAACTTGACACATGGCAGTGGACTTGGGCCTACGGCTGACGTTGCCCTATGTGATACCCTCCCTTCCATCCTCTAGCCTTGCATGCTGCCCCTACCCCAACCCAGCCCTCCCTAACCCTTACCATTTGTATTCCTGTCCCCGGGCCTGGTCACTCACCTGAGACCCTGACCACGTTCCTTCTGTTGCACGGCTTTACGCGGCATCTCTTGGTGTTGGTCTGACCTGGGGGCGGCCCCTTGCTTGGGCTCCCTAGCACGTTCTCCTCCTTGTTCTTTGTGCCGCCTTGTCTCCTATCTTAGCTCCGCCCCTTCCTCTCCTTCCCCTCTGGCTTTCCCCTAGAACACAGGCCTCCTCCTGCTTGGGTCCATAATCCTCTTTTGGTCAGGTCTGTCCATTGCCTGGAATCCTTGCTTGGGTCCTGGCTATTGCCCTTCTCCACACCTACCACTACTCCGTGCCATGCCCTCCCGTTGCCGTCCTCCTGGACCTTGTCCCTTGTAGTGTCCCCTTGGCATGGTCCCTGGCCCTTGATTCTCATCGGTCAGGGCACCTTGTGAGAAACAGAGCCCAACTTGGGCCCCTTGCTCTCCCTGGGCCCATGGTCTTGCACAGAAACCCTGACACCTGGCAGTGGTTCTGGCACTCGAGCTTGCCTCCCCCATGCTGGATCACCTGCCTTTCCTCCTGAGCCCTGTCCACTGTCCTGAGCCCCATGCCCCAGCCCTAGCCCTTGGCTCTTCAGTCCCTAGCCTGGCTCCTCGCTTCAGCGTCTGGTGACCCTTGTTGACCAGTGTGTCCCTGGGCATTGACTGCGGGCCCCTTGCTCGAGCCGCTTTCCTGGGCCCCTTGGTGACCCTGCATGCAGTCCACTAGTGCCACCCACTTGACTGGCCCCGCTCTCCCCTGGTCTTCCCTGGCATGGACCCTCCTCTAAGTCCCTAGCCTAGGCTCTTTGCTGGAGTCCTGGCCCCCACCCCACCAGCATCCATCCTCCAACCCTTCACCCTATGCCCTCCTTTGGCCCTCCTTTTGTCCCTGTCCCTGCCAGGCCCCCTTTCCTGATCCCTTTCCCAGGATGCACATCAGCCCAGGGGACTGGACCTGGCCCCCTTGGCCCTCCTGGCTCCCTAGGGGAAAACGTAGCCCTCCCCCTTGCCTAGGCCCTTTGGCCTCCCTCAGCCCAGGCCCTGCTCTCCAAACCTGACACCCTGCAGTGGACCTGGGCCTTGAGCCTTCCTCCCCCTGAGCCACCCACTCCCCTTTCTCTTCTCCCTTCCCTTCCCAGCCCTTCTGGGGTCCTGGCACAAGGCTTTCCATTCCTGGGCCTGGCTCCTTGCTTAAGGCCCAGGCCACCCTACTCCGGGACCTTGTCCCTGTCCCTGTCCTTTTATTTCAGGCCCCTTGCTCACGTCCCCTCCAGTGTCTCCCCTCTGTTCCCCCTGTGCTGTGGTATCCTGGCACTGCCTGGACACTCCCAACCTTCTGCTTCTTTCTAGCCAGGGTTCCTCTAATGGATACTGGCTCCCCACGCACTCTGCCGCCCCTGCCCCCACTTCTGGACCCAGGGTTTCCCCTCACAGTCCCCTCCTTTGGCCCTCCTTTTGTCCAGGTCCCTCTCTGAGGATCTATTCACCTGGAGTAGAGGAGTGGAATTGGCTGGCCTCTGCATCCTGAAGTCTTCCTATGGGAAACACTGCACTGCCCCTCGCCTGGGCCCTCTTCACTGCCTGAACCCTGACACCTGGCAGTAAACATGGGCCTTGCACTGACCTTGGCCTGCACAGTCCCCTCCCTTCCCTCCCTGCCCCTAACCCAACCCAGCCCTCCTAACAGTTACACTTTACTCTCCATCCCCTGGGCCTGGCTGCTCAACTAAGCCCCTGACAGGGCTTCTTGTGTCACATGGCGTTGCTTGGCTTCGCATCATGTCCGGTGTGACCTGGGGGCCCCTTGCTTGGGCCCCCTAGCGTGCTCACCTCGATGCTCCTTGTGCCTTTCTCTGTCTCCTCATCCTCACGCAGCTCCTTCCTCCCCTTCCACTCACGCTTTCCCCTGGTGCTCACATGTATCCTGTTCCTTGGTTCCCTCATCCTAGGTCTGTTGGGTTGCTCCTTGCCTGGGCTCTTGGCTTGGGTCCTGGCTCTTATCCCTCTTAGAACACACCACAACACCAAGGCAATCCCTCCAATCACCGTCCTCTGGTTTCCCTTCCCTATCCAGGCCCCACTTACTGGGTCCCTGGTTCTGGATTTTCATCTGGGCCAGGGCACCTTATGGGAAACATGGCCCGGCCACTCACCTGGGCCCCTTGCTCTCCCTGCGCTCTTGGTCCTGCACCTGGAACCCTGACACCTAGCAGTGGCCCTGGGACTTGAACCTGCCTTTTCCCTGTCTGATCATCTGCCTTCTCTCCCCAGCCTTGTCCACTTTCCTGAGCCTGCTGCCCCAGCCCTGGACCTTGGCTCTCCATTCCCTGGCCTGGCTCCTAGCTTGAGCCTCTGGTGGCCCTTCTTGCTCCATGAATTTCTGGGCTTTGACTGCGGGGCCCTTGGTGGGGCTACTCCTCTGCTCCCTTGGCTTCCCTGTACTGCAGTACCCTAGTGGAGCCCCGCCTTCCCGCACTGCCCTTCCCTGCATTCCCCTGGCCTGGGGCCTCCTCTAGGTACCAAACCTGGGCTTTTTGGGGGATCCTAGTCCCCACAACACCCACACCTGTCCTCCAGCCCTTCAGGTGTGCCCTCCTTTGGCCCTCTTGCCAACACTGTCTTTTCCAGGCCCCTTTTCGCAATCCTCTTCCCAGGATGCTCACCCGGGTCAGGGGAGTAGACTTGGCCTTTTGGCCCTGCAGGCTCCCTTTGGGAAACCTAGCCCTTCCCCTGGCCTGGGCCCTTTGGCCTCCCTCAGCCTGGGCCCTGCTGCCAAACCCTGACACCAGGCAGTGGACCTGGGCCTTGACCCTTCCTCCCACTGCGCCACCTGCTCCCCTGTCTTCCCTCCCTCCTCTCCCCAGCCTGGTCTATTTTTATGCACCCTGAACCCTGACACCTGGCAGCGTCCCTGGGTCTTGTTCCAGCTTTTTACCTATTGGATCCCCCCAGCCTTGTCCACTTTCCTGAGCCCCTTGCTCCCCCTGGACCTTGGCTCTACATTTCCTGGCTTGGCTCCTCGATTGAGCCCCTGGTGACCCTTCTTGCTCCATGCTTTTCTGGTCTTTGTCTGAGGGCCCCTCACTGGGGCCACTTCCCTGCTCCCCTTGGCTTCCCTGTACTGCAATGCCCTAGTGCAGCCCCGCCTTAGCAGCCTTGCCCTTCCCTGTTCTGCCCTGGCATGGGGCCTCCTCTAAGTACCTAACCTGGGCTCTTTCTGGGGTGCTGGCCCCCAAAATACCCATACCCGTCCTCAGCCCTTCAGGCTGTGCCATCCGTCTTCCCTCCTGTTATCCCTGTCCCTTCCAGGTCCAGTCACCCGGGCTAGGTGACTGGGCCCCTTGCTGGTCCCTTGGTCCTGCACCCAGAACACTGAACCTGGCAATGGCCCTCAGACTGGAGTCATCCTCCCCCCTGCCAGATCCTCTGCCTTCCCTCCAAAGTCTTGTCCACTGTTCTGAGCCCCCTGCACAAGCCCTGGCCCTTTGCTCTACAACAGGGCCCAGAAAATTCTGCTTTAACTTTAAGTGTTGATGCTGTTACTAAGTCAGCCAGGCAACCTGCCTGGCCAGCAACGCTACTGGCAAGAATCAGCTGCCCCAATGTATAAGAAATAAGGAAGAAAGGAAATACGAATTTTATGCCTGTTGCCCACACTGGGGAGAAGCAGCTAGATTATTTCTCTCCAGGCCCTAAAGAAACTAGTTACAATTTATAGAAACAAAAGACAGGAAATACACAGATTTAACTTGACCATGTAGCCAGAGAATGTGTCACTTTCACCTTCCTTGGTGCCAGCTTGAACATGGGGTAGTTTTTCAGTTTGCATTCTGAATGTGAAGAAGTTGGGGATGCAGAAATCAGTTATCAGAACATTGCTCTTCATTTCAAAGGAGGTCTGTTTCAATGCTATCTATACATCTGAATTTACAAAGACTCTTCTTGATCAACTTTAATCATGTCCCTCTGAACACTTTTCTCAACTAAGCCTCAATTTCCATACCCCAGTTTAGACAGAATCTCCCTACCCTTGCTTTTTCATCACTCTCAATATTTAATCAAATTCTTCACACTCCTCACCCTTGATGTCTCATCATCCTGGCCTGCCTTCAGCAAGAATCCTACTTAGTAATTCTAGTAAGAATCCCCCCTACCCTTGATGTGCTGTAGTAATTTTCCATCCACCAATACCACCAACCTGCTCCTTGGCTATACTTGTACTTAATGTCAAAATCAAAAACAAAAACCTTCCATACTGCAATAGACTTAACACATTGACCTATCATAATAGTCCTCAATAAAGTCTTCCTTACTCTGTTAACTAGGATCAGATAAATTTTTATTAAAAGAGAGAGAGAGAGAGAGAGAGAGAGAGAGAGAGAGAGAGAGAGGAAAAAACAATCCCTGACTATTCTAGACAGCACTAACATGCATCTCCAAGGATTAAGAGAGACTTATCAGGATCTTCTTACTTGGTAACCTGGGGTGGCGGGGGTGCAGGACCAAATCAAAGGATACAACTTTCTCCCAGTATTTTTTCCATTTCTTAGAGAGAGAGAGAGAGAGAATCACATCCTTAAATGCAATAAAGTTGTGATATGGAAAAACACTGAAGTGTTTAAAATAGCAATATCCCAGTAAGCATTCCATTTACACAATAAATGTAAATGTGGATTATTAATTAATTTCATATTAATATCCTCCCATAATGCCATACCATGGAGACATACTCTTCAGATAAGTGGCTTTGTTTACAGAGCACCCTGGCAGGCATGGTCATGTCACTGATCACACTATATCCCATCTCTTATCAAAGCCTGGGATCCCCCAGGGAAGGAGCTCTGGTTAGCAATGGGGGTAGAAAGTCTGCACATCACAGCTGAGCACAGCCCCCTAATACCATTATCACCTGAAGAGTACCAGGTGCAGGGCTGGGATTGTGGCTCAGTGGTAGAGTGCTTGCCTAGGATGTGTGAGGCACTGGGTTCCATCCTCAGCACCACATAAAATAGATAAAATAAAGATATTGTGTCCATCTAGAACTAAAAATAAATTTTTAAAAAGAGTATCATGGGGCTGAGGATGTGGCTCAAGCGGTAGCGCGCTCACCTGGCATGCAGCGCGGCCCGGGTTCGATCCTCAGCACCACATACAAACAAAGATGTTGTGTCCGCCGAGAACTAAAAAATAAATATTAAAAATTCTCTCTCTCTCTCTCTCTCTCTCTCTCTCTCTCTCTCCCCCTCTCTCACTCTCTCTTTAAAAAAAAAAAAAGAGTATCATGTACAAAATATGGACCATGAGAAATTCTGGACAATATTTTGTTTCCTTAGATATCCAATACTATAAATATTACTAAATTTGTGTCTGAAACTTTTGAAATGATAATTTTTATTTATTTATTTTGTGGTTCTTGGGATCAAACTCAGTGCCTCCCACATGCTAACCAAGCACTCTACCACTGAGCTACATCCCATCCCTTTTTATTTTGAGACAGGTTCTCACTAAATTGCCCGGCTTAGCCTAGAATTTTTTATTCTCCTACCTATCTCTCTAGCGGCTGGAATTACAGGTGGGTGCCACTACAATGCACAGACATTGAATTCTTTATTGTTCCTCTGGTTAAATTGTGTTTGGTGCTATTTCTTTATATCATCATTTGATTTCAGTTAAAAAAAAATATCAAGGGCTGGGGATGTGGCTCAAGCGGTAACATGCTCGCCTGGCATGCTCGGGGCACTGGGTTCTATCCTCAGCACCACATAAAAATAAAATAAAGATGTTGTGTCCACTGAAAACTAAAAAACAAATAAAATATTTTAAAAAATAAAGTAAAGATGTTGTGTCTACCAAAAACTGAAAAATAAATATTAAAAAATTCTCTCTCTCTTTAAAAAAAAAATTCAAGAAAATTTTAGTCACTTTCAGAGTGTCACACTTATTACACTTCTCCAATGGCAACAAACATGGATTGAATATTATATAGGCTCGGAGGTATTTTCAAGAATGTGTATGCATCTACATGTTCATTTATAATAGATGCAAATTAAAAATGCTCTGCTTCTGTTGGGGTAAAAATGGCAGATAAATATAGCTTTCATTTCTATAGTTTTTTTGTTATTTTAGAATAGCTTATAAAGTGCTTTATATTTGGTCATTCTATTAACTTGAGAACAAATAGAAAAAAAATGTTTGTTGCTGTTGTTGTTACTGGGGATTAAACCCAGAGGCACTTAATCACAACAGAGCCACATTTCCAGCCCCTTCTTAAATTTTTTTTTTTTAAATTTTGAGACAGGGTCTCGCTAAATTGCTCAAGTCCTCGCTAAATTGCTGGGGGTGGTCTCAAACTTGTGATCCTCTTGTCTCAGTCTCTCAAGTCACTGGGATTATAGGCATGTACCACTGGGCCCAGCCCAAGTAGAAATTATTAATGGAACAATTTTTGTAGCAAGCCTATAAGAAGAGAAAGAAGGCGGACCCAGTGACACATGCCTATAATCTCAGAGACTTGAGAGGCTAAGACAGGAGGATCACAAGATTAAGACCAGCAATTAGCAAAGCCCTAAGCAACTTAAGGTTGCTGTCTCAAAATAAAAAATAAAAAGGGCTGGGGATATAGTTCAGTGGTAAAAGATCCCTGGGTTAAACCCTCAGTATCAAAACAAACAAGTAAGAGAAGAGAAGGAATGAGCTCCAAGTTTTCTTACAGTTTTTAAAAAATATTTTTAGTTGTAGGCAGACACAATACCTTTATTTTATTTATTTATTTTTTATATGGTGCTGAGGATCAAACCCAGTGCCTCACACATGCTAGACAAGTGCTCTACCACTGAGCTACAACCTCATCCCTTCTTACAGGGTTTGACCTAACAATCTTTTTAACCTTTCTAGAATGATTCCATATATATTTTTTCATTTGCCAATCCAAATTTTTACTTAAAATATAATTTGGTTTACATGAGTGATGTACACATTTTATGAAAACATTTGTTGTGTAAACAAAAGTTTAATAATCAATATGTAAACATTAATGCCTCATGCATCACCCTCAGTTTACGGTTCAAGACGATGGTGGTGGTGAAGATGATGATGATGGCAAGGATGATAAGGAAGTTAAGAGTATGGTCTCTGGCCAGGCACTGAGATAGGTGCTTGTCTGTCATCCCTACTACTGAGGAGAATGAGTTTGAGACAGATTGGGCAATTTAGAGAACGCTGTTTCAAAATAAAAAAGCCTGGCTCAGTGGTTCAGTGTCCCTGGATTCATTCCCAGTGCCAGGCAGGGTGTGGGGGAAGCACAGTTGGTGGAAGTGGATTCCTTGAATTTGAATTCCTGGCTCTTACTCTTACTGATTATGTTGTCTCAAGCAAGTTACTGAATCTCTGGACTTCAATTCCCTTATCTATGAGAGGTGATGATGATGATGATGAATTCCTGTGTAAAGCTGGGATATGGTAAATGAGTCCCTTGTGAGCATAGAGTGCTTCTGATTGCCCCCTAGTGAAAGTGGGCCTGCCAGAGCAGACCGTGAGCTGAACAGTGGAGCCCAGGTGCCAGCCTATGGCCAAGGACAAAGATGGCAGTGGCAGAGCTGGTAAGATGTAGAAACAGCCTGAGGAGCCACATGCACAGCTGCTAGGGCCATGGGATAAATGTTTCTTACAGCTCTAGGAGCAAAAACCGATGCAGCTTTACCAGACACTGCCAAAATGGAGGAGGAGTTAGATAAGGAAGAGGCCTTGAGAGCCAGAGTATGGTTACTGAATGAGGAGCTCCATACTTTGAAAATACCCCTCAGCCTCCCCCATAGTGCTGATGGAGTCCCAGGAGGAGGAGGAAGATTAGCGCCTGCAAGCCCAGCCAGTGGGAATGGAGAAAACGAAACAGCACAGCTGATAGTTCCAATGGGCAGCTGCCAGCAGGGCGGCCCAGTGACCAAGTTCACCATGTTCCACCAGTAAGTAAATCAGAGTTGGAGTTGGTAGACTTGGGAAAATACTTTGGACAGAGTCCAAGAGACCCTGGCCAATTTGTTTTTACTAGTGAGATTTAAAGGTGCCAGTAGCTGACAGGGGCAAGACGCCCATATGCTCCGTGTTATTGTTCCTGCACAACCTTGTGACTTAGATGTGCTAGAGGCCAGCAGAGCCAAGAAAGCCCAGTATACTAGAAGATGGAAGGGGTCAGAAAGCCCAAATGTTCCAGGAGCCAACAGGGGCTGAGAGAGAGCCCAAGTGTGTTGGAAGTCAGCAGGGGCTGAAAAGAGCCCAACTGTACTAGGAGCTGGCAGAGGCCAAGAGAGCTCAAATGTGCTAGAAGCTGGCAGAGTGGAAAGAGCCAAATGTGCAAGGAGTGGAGGTGGGGTGGGCATGCCAAGAGAGAGCCCAAGTGTATTGGGAGCTTGCAGGAGCCAAAAAAGAGAGAGAGGTGATAGAGCCTATTATCTAAGTTGTGAACCAGAATCAAGCCCATACCTTGGCCATGCCCCCCATGACTAGCCCAAGGAACGATGAAGCAGATGCTTTGGCTAGGGTGCAGTGTTTAGAGCAGGTACCTCCCACCAACTCGGCGGCTTAGTTACACCTACAATACACAAGTGTGAAGACTATGTGGAATGTAGTCAAACAGTGGGGTCTGCCTTTAATGTGGGATGTCCTGGTAGAGGCTTTCTGGGCATGTGTGGTTTGTGCTTAGAAATATCCACACCCCCCATGCCTTGGATCCTTGCATGGCCAGGTAATGTGGGGACACATCCCTTTGACATGATGGCAGGTTGACTACATTGCCTTTACTGAGGTCAGAAGGGGCCTTGACAGCAGTGGATATGACTACAGGCATGTTGTTTGCTTGGCACAGTTGTCAAGTGAATCAGTGTGCCAAAATTTGTGCCCTGATGGGGTTGACAGCCTTGTATAATCAGCCCATCACAATGGAAAGACCAAGGGACTCATTTTACAGGTAAGGATGTGCAGCCATGGGCAATTCAGTTACAGATTCAAAGGAAGCTGTAGGTCCCATATCATCCACAGGCTGCAGGCATGATGGAGAGATATAAAGGCCTGCTTATGCAAGGACTTAGGACTTCAGTCAACACACCTTCCATGAAGGGGTGGGCACAGTGCCTGTGGGTAGTTGTGAGAGCTCTGAAGGAAGGTCCCCAGCAAGGGGTACCAGCTCCTGTGGAAGCTTTGGTGCATCGCACAGCAGCACCAACACCGGTCCAGGTGACAACAAAGGATGTTGTAATTAAGCCTGGGTTTGGGAAACAAGGGAATGTTCTTTTCCCTGCTCCCCAAAATAGGGAAGCGGAGGTGGGGAGAGTGTGATGCCGATTGTGATGAGGTAGAGATAAGGCAGTTATTACTAGGCTCTGGAGTTAAAATTAGTTTTTTAAAAGACCACACATAAGCATAATACTCAGTTTTTAACAGGAAATGAAAATGAAAAACTACTCTGAGTGAAGGGTGTGTTTTCTACATTTTTCCTCTTTCTTAAACCTCCACTAAGACAGCCTGTGGATCTGAGATGCTGAGGACACCCCAACTTCAACTTGCGAGGAGAAAAGCAGAGCACCTTGTACCACTGTCCTGGGAACAGAGCTCTGATGCCTCTTATGGTAGCTGCAGATTTCAGGAACTGTGAACCTCAAAGTTATTAACACTACAATTTCACCTGCGTGATGGTCTCTCAGGGTACCATTTCTCCTGATGGTTCTGCTAATTCAACAGGCCCGACACACCTTCTCTTCTGTAAGCATTTTATGTTCATCTCACTCACTGCTTTTACACATCCACATCATTTTGGGAACAATTAAAGTGTGCAGTTCCCTCCACCCTCCTTTCAAGCCTGGGTGTGAATGTTGGTTAATGCTTTAAAAAGTCTATGCTAATGGGTTCAGTGTAACAACTCCAATAATGCAACAATGCTTCTCCTAGTGCTTCTCTATTATTTATTGCCAAGTCACAAAATAAAGAAGGAATGGAATTTATTTTATGTGAGAACTAATTCAAACTTGAAAATCCTGAGGTATGAACTGAGACTGACAGCATGCTCAAATTCATTGTTTGCATATCTAAAATAAAATACAGCATCATTTTGACCTTTTCAATGTTCATTTGATAACCTTATTAGTTGCCTCTAAAACACATTCCATGACTTAACAAAATTTACTTAAATTCTCACTTTTGTGTTGTGCTTAATTAAAAAACACACCAACTAACCCCACCAACCCAGCCTAACCCTAAACATAAGTAAAGACAGAAAAGCAGATTTGGGACATGCAGACACAACCCCTTAGCAGGGCCAATCTCAACCTTAACTCTCTCTCAGGGCTACTTAATTTGTAGTTCTTTCTATAGGGGTCTGCATAGAAAGATCTGATTTGTGGGGCTTGAAGTTAATATAACATGCCGCCCCTCTTTAAAGAAAAATATTTGAAAATACAAAATTAGATACAGAGCTTGGGCTCAGAAGCTTAAACTTCATTGGGTGCTGTTAAATCCATCTTTGGTATGTGGAAAAGAGTAATATGTTCCAGCTGGTGTCTCAAAAATGCCCTAATATGGGTTATTTTATGTCAGGTCATCATAAAATGCATTTTGTATCATGAGGTAAATACCCCAGGCTCTCTCTGTGTCAGTTTAATTAGGCTAGTCTTTTAAAATCAACTGGGAATGTACCAAGAGCTTTTATATTCGGGGTATTTTGCAGAAAAGTATCTTCAGCCACATAGACTCTCTTATTTTCTAGTCTTTCTTATTTATAACCTTTTCATTAAAAAATATTCAATAAGGAATATTTTCCTTCAATAAGGAAGTTTATAGCTATGCTAATAAGAGTAAAGAATCAAAGGGCACTTGAATAAAATCTGAGATGAAACGAGAAGACAGGCGTTTGAAGCTTCTTAACACAAAGAAATGATAAATACTTAAGGAGATGTAAATGCTACTACCAGATCTGATTATTACACACTGTGTACATTACTGAATTATCACACTGTACTCCATAAATATGTACTATTATTATATGCCAATCAAAATGTAAAAAAAAAACCCCTGAGGACATGGCATTGCTAACCACCTTATTACTTATTATATAAACACAAAAATTATCTTGATTTTTAAAAATATTGTTTTCCTAAATGAAGCACAAAAAGACAAATACCACATGTTCACACTTACGTATGGAAGATAAAAATTTGATTTCAAGGAAATAGACAGTAGAATGGTAGTTACCAGAAACTGGGAGGTGGGTAAAGGAGGGAGAGATGGAGAGAATATGGTTAAATGGCACAGGGGAGCATTGGACATGAGGAATTATTCTATAAAATAATTATACTATTTTTTATAATTTTATGATTTTCATAATAATTGTAATATTCTATAAAATAAATATAGTTGAATAAAATTAACTGAATATTTCCTCTTAGCTAAGAGAATTTCAAATGTTCTCAACACAAAGTGATGATAAATGTTCGAGGTAATGGATAGCTCAGTTACCCTGATCTGATCATTGCACACTATGTACATGTATTGAGACGTCACATTGTACCACCTAAATATGTACATTTACTGTGTGTCAAAAAAATTTAAAAATTACAAGATGTATTTTCCAGATGTATTGAGGTAAAATTGGTTTACAGAAACCTGCACATCATTAATCAACACAACTTGATGAGTCTCTGTATAAACCCTCGTGTTACCATTGCTCCAGTCCAAGTACTAACCATCTCCATTATGTCCAATCTAAGCTTGAGTGACCTGCCTACTGTCACATGGCCAGGAACAGAGTCAACATCTTCTGACTTCTGAGTGGCTGGGAAATTTTTTTGGGGGGGGTATTGTACTATGAACAACAACAACAAAAAGCAATTTTAAGAAAAAAATAATAATCACTTTGAAGGCAAATTTGGTCCTGTGTCTCTGGGAAAAATGCTTGATTTCTCTATGCTCTGTTCCTTCATCTGAAAAATGGAAATAATAGGACTTGCTCCTCTCCGGCTGCTGGGAGGGTTAAGTGAGGTGAAGCACTTACTTGCATACTGGCCCTTAACTGGAAGCATATCTGTTTGGATGACTGCCTTTGTGAATGAGATGTTAAATTCTCTAGTTTTCACATTGATAAGAGATAAGTTTGATGCTCTGGGCTATTTTCTTTCTGCTGACTTTCTTCTGGGTCATATAGCAATATTAACTTGAACTTTGGCTGTTTTGTTGTTGTTGTTGTTTTCCTACTTTCCCATTTCTATCGCCAGGGATATCCCAGACACTTTTCTTAGGAAACACTGTGGAATTATGAAACCTCTGTCAAACATGCCTAACACACAGCATGTAATACTTTGCCCTGGAAGAGAATTATGTCATTCTCAACTTTTAAAGCTTGAATTAATGTATTCTTTATGCAAGTGTGTACTGATGTCTGTTGCATGTGAAGTGTTCATTGTTTTAGACTGGGAGTCCATGGGCAAATCATACTGGTAATCTCCTGTTTTCATGGAGCTAATAGTCTATCCTAGGTTGTATTAGCTTAAACTGGTATCAGTTAGTAATGTGAAACTTTGAACCTGTAACTTACCAAATTTATTACCCCAAATTTCCCTCATTGACATATGACCAAGGGGTCTGCGTGCATACTTGTGTGTTGCTTGGTAATGAGCCCTGCGAGGGAAGAACACTGTGGGAAATTTAAATATTTGGTTATGAAACCTCAAGACAGGAAACTTAACAGCTTGGTAGATGCTAGCAGAGAACTATCCAAGCAAGAGAGAGCTGCAGCTTTGTTTGGGGACTGCCCTAAAGGCAGGAGGGTGGGTAGTGCCACATTTTATAACACTTCTAAGTGGCTGTGGTTAAATGCACATCCTTAATTCAAGAAAATCATCAGGTATCAGAAAGATGGGCATAAGTACATTCTGTTCAACATTGCCTAATAAGGAAGAAATAGACATAATTAAGATGTTCAGTTTTAGGAGAATTATTAAATAAATTATTATTTATCCATGCAGGGAATGCTAGGTAGTACCTAACATGGTATTGTAGAAGAATATTTAGTGAAAAAGAAGAGTGGTCAGGAATCAGTATTCTAATGCTTACAAGTATAGATTCCAAAGCCAAAGTGTTTGGATTGGGTCCTGGTTCTGAATTAGGATGGGCAAGTTGCTCATTTGGAAAGTTAGAAGAGTTAGGTAAACCACGTGGAAGAGTTTCTGGAATTTTCGAAACACTATGTAGGTGCCAACTATTTTTGTGATCATTGCCATGGTCTGAATGTGTCCCTGAAAATTCATATGTTGAAATCCTAACCCCCAATGTGATGTTCCTAGGAGGTGGGCCTTTAGCAAGTAATTAGGTCATGAGAATGGAATCCTAAAGAGTGGGCTCAGTGCTCCCATGAGACCGAGGAGCTTGCTTCCTCTATGTTCTCTGCTCTGTGATGACATGGCCAGGTGCAACCAGGGAATTGGCCCTAGCCAGATATCAGATCTGCCAGTGCTTTGACTTGGACTTCCCAGAGGGCAAAACTGTGAGAATAAATGTTTCTTGTATATGCCACCTGGTCCATAGCATATTTTTTGTTATAGCAACCTGAACTAAGACAATTATCCTTAAGAAAACCAGTAAGGTTGAAACACATGATACACCCTAATTAATCATGTGTATTTATTTTTGCTCCTTTTAAAAATTCCAGTCAGAGGGCAATAAATAAATTTAAAAATAAAAGTACTCAAGGACAGAAGGAAATTGGAGATGCAGTGTATATATATATATATATATATATATATATATATATATATATATATATATATCAAATGCCAGATGTATTAATGTTAAAGTCAATATTTGTCTAAAACTAAGGCCAATACCACATTATTAAATTTCTGGGATATAAGACAAAACTGAAGTTTTAACAAATTTTAATTATTTTCCAGTTGTATTAAAAAAAGCTTTAACTGTCAAATATTGTAAGTTTGGCATTGTGCAAAAACTCAGTTTTCTCAGCATGCCATCTGTGGTTGGCTCCTGGGGTCACAGTGTTGCCCATTGGCAATACCAAAGAGGTCACTGGCTTTTAACTAAAGTGGGTAGAGTAAAAAGATATAATATGAATAGCAGTAGTACTCGTGGTGGTAGTAGTAGTATATCAACTAGCTCTGTCACTATAGAATATTGATGATTGTGATGTTATCACTGTTATCAAGCCTTGTTTATTTTTTAATAGTCACTGCCTAAAGTAAAGCATTATCTCCTCTTTGATTTCTGCATATTAAAATTTGATCAATGATGATGACACAATCTCATTGAAGCAAATGATTAAATGGTTTGGAAACTGACAAATCACTACTCTCCTTTCTTCCCCCTTTTTTTTTCTCCCTTGGGTGGGGTGGATCGTGGAGGACAGAGACACTGAATGGATTATCACTTGAAAAATGTGGTCCTTCCCTTCGAAGAATAGCAATGGATAGAGGCAGTTGGCTTTAATTGTTTTAGAAAAAATTATTCTTGAGTTGTCATCTGTTTTTTGCTGCATGCACCATAATTCTAGCAGCTATCTTAGAACAGAAGGCTAGAGGGATCTTTATGACAAGTAACATATAAAATATACTTCCCTGTCAAGGCTCGTCCATTTGGTGTCCTCTTGAGCATACTCCATAATACTATTTTGTCTCTAGGCAATTATTGAAATTTGGGTATAGTAGGTTGATTTTTTAAAAATTCTTGGATTATATTCTCCTATGCCTTAATTTGTGATATACTGATTCTGCATTTTGTATCAGACACCTGGACATGTCACATGCGACCACCTGGTGGATTAGGGTTGACTACTATGGACCCTTGCTTCTACTGTATTTTGTTGCCAAGAGACTTCTGGGTCTTACATAGTTACAATCACAGAAAACATGAGTGGAGAGATATTTATGTAATGGAAAATTCATGAAGAACAGAGTCAGGCAATTGTCAGTATCAACATGACAGTCAGGATTGGAAGCTATAGATGGTTTAAGCACCTAAGTACATGGTATGTGTTCACAGGCTTCATCAGTATGTTCAGAAAGTCACTACATTACTGAGCCAGGAAACAGGCATTGGAAGTGAAGGGAGAAGGAGTGCACCCCTTTTGTCAATCTCCTCCATCCCCATCTACCTGAATGCAGGAATTTGGAATTGCCTTGTTATGTGCTCATTAGACGTATTAATTTAAGATGGAGTAAAAACTGTTCATTGTTAAAGAAACTGAACAAAAGCAAGCCTTAATATAGTGGGCCCCCTTATCCACAGGGGAGACTTTCCAAGACCCCTGGTGGATTCCTAATACTGCAGATAGCACTGAATCCCATATATACTTTCTGCTATACATACATACCTATGATAAAGTTTAATTTATAGATTAGGAATAGTAAGTGATTAGCAATAATACCTAATAATACAGTAGAAAAATTATACAACATAAGTAATAAATGTTTTTTACTTCAGGGCCATTGTTAGTAAAATAAGAATTACTTAAACACATGCACTCTTCAAAGCAAGTCTGGCCATCAAGGTGACTGGTAAGTGGCTAAGGGCAGTAGCGCATTCAGTGGGGATATGCTGCACAAGAGATGATTCAGGTCCAGGGCAGAGCAGAGTGGAAGCTAGAGTGTCAAGATTTCATCACACTATTCGGAATCACTGGTTATTTAAAACTTAAGTTGAGCTCTGGAATTCTCAATTTAATATTTTTGGACTGTGGCTGACCTTGAGTAACTAAAACCCAGATAGGGAAACCACTGGAAGGTTAGAATTATTGTATTACCTTTCAAGGTAACATTTCCAGCCCAGTGAGACCAAATTCACCAAATGAATGCCCCTTATTTTTCTGGAAGGAAATTTGTACCTAGAAGACATAACTCAGGCAAATTGTAAATGTCTTTTGTGTTAAACTATTATAAATCATTGGCAGTACATAGTAATCATTTTGACAAGTTTTTGTTTTAAATTTTGGCTTCTACAGACTCAATATTATAGTGTTATAATTAAGGCAGTCTTGAAAATTTGCTGTTTTGTTATTCAATTACTAGAAAAATTTGATTGGTAGAAACACTTCTTATTTATTTATTTATTTACTGTACCAGGGATTGCACCCAGGGTCATTCACCACTGAGCCACATCCCTTTTTATTTTTTATTTTGAGTCAGGGTCTTGCTAAGTTGCTGAGGCTGGACTTGAACTTGCAATCCTCCTGCCTTAGTCTCTCAAACTGCTGGCATTACAGGAGTGTACCACTGGGCCCAGCACTTTTTATTATGATTGGATAAAATACGACTTATTTTATGTGTGCTATATTCTAGGCTTTCTAGTTTTTACTTTCCTGTAAAAATTTCAGGGGTGAAGTTGATATTTAGTTTCTTACTCATTTTCACAAGATGTGACCATTATTCAAATAGCCTCTGACTCATGACTTAAATGGAATTAAATTTTAAAAATTAAATGATTTCATAAGTTATTTTGAACCAAACAATTCTCCAAAAAGAATAATATAAATAAATTTCTATTCTGCTTTGCCCTATTATTTAAATTCTCATAGATATTTGTTTCAAAAGGATCTATTTTATTTTATAATATTCTCTAGTTAATGCATCTTCTCTCAATATTCTTATTAATGTCAATCTATTTTCCTGTTTAACTTTCACAAACATTAATTTTTGCAGTGTTTTGACTTTGCAGTAGTAAATATTTATGTATACTGGGTTGAGCAGGGAGAAACTCAATATATGAAGTACATAAGGAATCTACTCAAGTAGTATCTACATATTGTAAAGTGAATATTTAGACATTAACACAGGTCTTAATAACTAAGACTTGCTCATAGTATTAAGATAATCAACCTCATTTGATGTGATGATAAATTAGTCACTTGAACATTGATCATGTGCAGGTTCAAAAGTGACAAAAATTACATTAAAATAAATGTTTTGGCTTTTGATTTTTTAAAGGCCAAGACTAAATCCAAAGTCAAACAGATTTTTATAAATACCAAAGCTGAAGATAAACTTAAATCTATCACTGGAAATATTTGGAGAATAGAAAATTCTGGGTGGGAAATGGTATTGAGTTATGAAGATGTTGTAGCAGACACTACATACCCCATGTGACCTCTTAGTAGACACCTATTGATTATGCTGATTTTTGCTACCATGAGACTTTGGGGTTTCATATGGTTAAAATTTCCATGTATCTGATGAAAGAGATTCATATAGTGGAAAAGCAGCAGAGGAATTTATACCTGAATACCTACAGAGGATATAAGAGGAGGATCATGTTAAGTAGCCATGGGGCTTCTGAGAGAACCTGGACTTGGAGATGAAGGATTATGGGAAATAATATTCCTATAAAATAGCCCCCAATCCAGGGGCGGGGAAGAGGAGTGGGGGATGGGAAGAGGTGTGAGGGGAAATTAGCCAAACATAAACTTCTCCCAATAAATCCTTTCCCCCAAACAATGAGCCCTGTATAAAGGGGACAGATACTGAATTGGGGCTCTGGACTTTGACCTTCCCCCATTGCAAATTAGTCCTAAATGGAAGCATAGAAACTCTGGGAAACAAAGAATCCCAGAGGGAGGAGAAAAGCAATGGGCGGATATGAGTATTCATCCCTAGGGATCTGAGCTCCTATAGTGATGGTAAAATCACATTTAGTTGTAAAATGAAATTACAAAAAAATGTTATGGTAAGAAAACCGAAGCCTGGAGAAGGGGCTCCCTTCTGTCAGCCTTTCTCCAGGAAGCCTAATTAACTGTGGGTCCCTACCTTTTAGATTGTAAATAACTGCTGTTAGGAGTCTGACTACTCCCTCTTGAAATGTAACAGATGCCTGTGAAAAGAGCCATTTCTTCTTATCTGTTTCTGTGAGCATGCTTTATGTTAGAGACCCTGCACCGAGACTTCAGCTGCAAAGATTAGGAATTTTTTTAACAAAACAGGAAAAAGCCCCAATGACAGAATGGGTCTAAGATGAATGACATCAAATACTTATAAATATTGTGAGAAACTGTGGATCAGGGCTCAGAATTTGGAGTTTTTGGTTTCTCTGGGCCTGTTGGCATAAAATAAAATTTGGAGTTCTCCTTTCCTAGTGCTACTTGCTGCTTCTCGACCAGTCTGTTTCCCCACGACCCTATCTCTCCTGGTAACAATGAGGTTCAAACTTTTTACAACTGTCTTTCTGAGTTAAAATTTTAACTTGCATACTAGGTCCCTGACTGTTCAAAGAGCATGTCAATTCACCCTCATTGTAAACTTTATAAAACCCAGACTCTGGGGCCATTTTCATACCCAGAAAAGAAGCCCTCCCGTATTTAACTGATTGACTTCACTGCAGAATAAAGGAAAGCTTGCTGATCCATTTGAGGTCTGCTTCCATCTGGTTATTTGTATTTTTATTATGGTGCTGAAACCGTGTTGGTTATTCTTCCTTACAGGAGACATCTGCAGAACTGCAGAAGGAGGTGATGGGATGGGAGGCTGACGACATTGAGATGGAGGTTGTCTACAGGAGGACCCAACCCCCTGGTCTTTGCGGCCCTGCAATGGAACAGATGTTCCTCATCGCATTTTAGTCCACCTATTATCCCAAGGACATATGACCTTTACTTGCTTTTTGTGGATGATGAGAAAAAAAAACTATAGAACTGGGAATTCTTGATTCAGAAAAGTAGAAGACTAAGAGAAAAAAAGTTTTGTTTTTTTTTTTTTTTTAAGAATGCAATTAAGGACTGGGGTTGTGGCTCAGTGATAGCACCCGTGATAGCACTCAGTGTCTAGCACGCGTGAAGCACTGGGTTCGATTCTCATCACCACATAAAAATAAAGATATTGGGTCCATCTACAACTAAAAAAAAATGTTAAAAAAAAGTACAGCATTTTGGCTGACTCAACTTGGACACATCAAACATAGCTTAAAAAAAAATAATGCAAATTAAGATGGGTGTAGTGGTGCAGGCCAGTAATCCCAGTGGTTCTGGAGGCTGAGACAGGAAGATCACAAATTTGAGACCAGTCTCAGCGATTTAAGGAGGCCCTAAGCAACTTAATGAGACAAGGTCTCAAAAAATAAAAAGGGCTGGGGATACAGCTCAGTGGTAAAGTGCCCCTCCCAAGAAACCCCAGGAAAACAAACAAGAAGAATGCAAATTTAGTCAAAACTTTTCAAGTGTAGGGCTATTGTTGAGTAGGACCCCCCTCATACCATCCCCCACACAGAGCTCCCTTCCCTTACCCTGCTTCCTGTATATCAGGCAAATACACTTTCCATAAAGGAAAAACTGAAGATGCATTTTCTGAAGAAATGATACTTAAACACTGACCACTGAGAGCCCCCAGTATAAAAACATGTTTTCTAGTCAGTCACATTACAGCAAAGCCCACTAATTGGTGATCTTTACTCTCAGACACAGAGTTTGTAACTAACTCTTCAAGTCTTGTTCTTCAATCTCTCCCTCCCTCCCTCCCTCCCTCCCTCCCTCCCTTCCTTCCTTCCTTCCTTCCTTCCTTCCTTCCTTCCTTCCTTCCTTCCTTCCTTCCTTCCTTCCAGGGATCAGAGCCCAGAGCCTTACACAGGCTAAGTAAATGCTCTACTACTGAGCTATACCTCCTGCCCAGGTCTTTCTTTTAAATATGGAGTCAGTCAAAAGTACCTCAAAGCAAATGAAAGGGAATACAGAAAGAAAAAGAAACGGAAAAGACCTCAGCGGATCAGCGATGCTTTATTGTTAAGCAACGGATGGGCACGTTTTCAAGAGGGAAAATAGTGGTGGGCTATAACAAGGGTCTGGGTTTTATAGGGTTTAGCAGGGCCAGGGCATGGGAGGAATTTGGGTGGTGGGCTTATTTAGGGCAGGAAGGTGGGTAGGAGAACCGGGGTAGATAAGGGAAGTTCCCTGGGGCCTATTGTACTAAGGACATCGGTTTAGAAATAAAATAGGTGGGGGTCAGGTACAGTCCCTCCTTCCCATTTTCCTTTCCTGCCTTCCCTCGGGCTGAGGCCTGGGCTTCAATTTATCCTGCTGCATAGGAAGGAAGGAAGTGCAAGGAAGTGCAAGGAAGTCACACCAACAAGTGGCAGAAGGGCGGTAGGGGAACAGTTGTAGATAAGGGAAGTTCCCTGGGGCCTATTTTCCATATCCTTTGGTACCCAAGCATTTGAGGGAAGACTCCATCAAACAGATATCAAAACAAGCAGAACAAGAACTCGGGAGAGACACAGTAATGCAGAAAGCTGAAGAAAACTTTTAAAAAACAACAATCTCTATTTTGCATCTTTAGAAAGGTAAAAGAAGCTGTTGTATCCATGAAATGAGAAGTAGATGCTTTAAGACAAAAAAATTAGACAATGGGACTATGTTAAATATTAAATATTCAAAAGATTGTTTGGAATAGAAAGCTGAGGAATTTTCCTAGAATGTAAAATAAGATGCTAAAATAACAGACAATAGGAACCCCCAAATACAAAAATCAATAAAAGTTTCAACATTCAGGAAAAAAGAAAAGGAAAGGAAGTTGAGAAACGTATCTAACAAAGATCATGAGAGTGAAAGGACATGGGTTACTAGATTGAAATGGCCCATGAGACATCCAGCACAAAA
This sequence comes from Spermophilus citellus, assembly GCF_964194105.1. NCBI lineage: Eukaryota > Metazoa > Chordata > Mammalia > Rodentia > Sciuridae > Spermophilus > Spermophilus citellus. The sequence continues at coordinate 165,479,523 of NC_138185.1, forward strand.
GACCTAGCCAAGGGCTAAGGTTGTGGCTCAGCGGTAGAGCACTCGCCTTGCACATGAAAGATCCTGGGTTCAATCCTCAGCACCACATAAAAATATATGAATAAAATAAAGGTATTGTGTCCAACTACAACTAAAAAAATAAATATTAAAAAAAAGGGTGATGTGATTCTGCAATCTGTATACGGGGTAAAAATGGGAGTTCATAACCCACTTGAATCAAAGTGTGAAATATGATATGTCAAGAACTATGTAATGTTTTGAACAACCAACAACAACAACAACAACAAAAGACCTAGCCAAACTATAGAGCTAGAGAGACAAAGCATCTGCCTTGAATTTGTGAGGCCCTTCTGTGATTCTTAGCACTACAAAGGAAAAGCAAACAAACAAAAAGCACCATAAATCAAGATAAGAGCCTAAAACCTTTTATACATGGGGAAAATAACTACCCCAAACAACAACAAATTGTATGCCAAGGGCTAGAAATTAGGATGGTATTAGCCTTCAAAGTATCAACATTAGCAAGTTAACAGCAATAGAAAGATGCTTTCAAAAATCCCAGTGAAAAATGAGATGTAACTCTCTACCTATGAATCCACTGTGAGGGTGAAATTTTTTTTTTTTTGGTTATGCAAAAATTCAAAATTATCCCTTCTCATGCACCCCTTGTCAGGAAGCTGCTGGAGGACAGTGGCCAGGATGGGAGGGAGTGGAGTTACAAGATCTAGAATATCTTCCTCAGCAGTTTTGTGGGATGGGGCCAGTGGTCTGGTAAACACTGTAACTGGCATGTGTAGTTCACCATCCACTGGTTCAGACCATGGAGTTCAGTCCATGGAGAAGTAATGTGAATGATATAATTTATATTTTCTAGTAACTATGTTTAAAAAAGTAAAATAAAATTGGTGAAATTAATTTTGATGATATACTTTAAACCAATCTATCAAAAATATTATAATTTTAACATTGATCAGTATACAAATTATTGAGCTAGTTTAGTTTTTGTCTTCATACCCAGTGTTTACAATTGGGTTGGCATTTTACTCTACCATGCACTTCAATTTAGACTAGCCACTGTTCAAGTGCTCAACAGCCACATGTCATATTAGACAGTATGCTATGGGCGACTTACTTAATTAGTTGGTTAACACCAAGTGAAGCAAAGCAAATAAAACCTTGGGAAGACTAGGACACAAAACAGACATTTTAATGGGGAATGGAATGTTACAGTTGGGATCTGGACCATCCACCAAAACTCATGTGTTGAATGCTTGTTCCCCAGCTGGTGGCACTGTTGGGAGGTGGTAGAAACTTCAGGAGGTGGGGCCTAGTTGGAGGAGGTGGGTCACTGGGGGCATGTCCTGGAAGGGTCAATATTTTGTTCCCAGGAGCAATATCTCTTCTTTTCTTTTCTTTTCTCTTTTCTCTCTCTCTCTCTCTCTCTCTCTCTCTCCCTCCCTCCCTCCCTCCCTCCCTCCCTCCCTCCCTCTCTCTCTCTTCCTCCTGAGTTGAGCATCGTCCTTTACCACATGCTCCCACCACCATGACATTCTGTCTCATTTCAGGCCCAGAAACAATGGAGCCAGCTGACCATGGACTGAAACCTCTGAAACTGTGAGCCAAAATAAATCTACCTTCCATTTAAGTTGTATGTATCGGGTATTTTGTCAGAATAATTATAAACTGCCCAACACAGAGGGGTAGATAATAGTGGGAAAGTCAGAAAAAAAAATGGTATGTGCAGACAAGGTGCCCTTTCAAAAGGTCTGGAAATTGGAGTGGATTTGGATCAATGGTATCAATTGCTAAAATGAGGGACTGTAGGAAGAGAAGGTCTTTCTACCTGCTCAAGGCAAATACTTCCTTTGATACTCTGACTTGTAATCCATACATCTCTTCAGGGAGCTTTTGCTATGGATTCTTGCTCTCTTCCTTATCTTTAACCTTACCTGTTTGCTCCTTGTTCATACCCATCCCTTCTCCAATTGCTTTTCCCCTGCAGACCCATTGCACTCTGGACACCACAACTCTTTCTTCATTTCCCCAAAGGTCCACTGACAACCAATCATGGCCTGTTACAGACATATTCAGAAATATTGAGGACTGAAATGTTAACTACTGCTCCAGGAAGGAAACGAGTTGAATGTCAAGCATTATTATTGCAAAATATTTTGATTGGATATTCTACCCCACAGCCCCAGAACGAAACTTTCTATTTGGCTTTATTTACTATCTTCTGCCATCCCTCTTGAGCTGTTCCATTCTTCTACCCAGTTATCTGAGCTCTACTTCCAAATACATGCAAAGCATTATGGTTTTATCCCCCAATTTCAAGTGAAGTTTTTTTTTTTTTTTTGTGAGGGGGAAACAGGGGCACTTGACCACTGAGCCACATCCCCAGTCCTATTTTGTATTTTATTTAGTATTTAGATACAGTGTCTCACTGAGTTGCTTAGCACTTCGCTTTTGCTAAGCCTGGCTTTGAACTTGTGATCCTCCTGCCTCAGCCTCCCAGGCCACTGGAATTACAGGCATGTGCCACCGCACCCAGCCCAAGTGAGGTTTTAATCCTGGCTTTCCATATGTAAAAATTCAATTTTAGCTCGGCTAAATAGGAATTGTTTGCTCTATGACTTTATAAAAACAAACAAACAAAAAAAAAAAGACAAAGAATTGTCAGACGCATTGAAACTCCAGTTGTTCTTTAATATAATCCAGAGTCAAATTTCTTGGCTACCCTTAAAGATCCAGAGTATGGGTTGTTTCCATCTTACAAATGGATTTCTTACAAACTTTAGAAGTTATTATGTTTTCTCAGCTGTTCTGACTGCTTCCATTAGTTCATCACTGCTGGCCAAGTTGTGTAAAAAAAAAAAAAAAAAAAAAAGTTGTTCTCTGGGCCCCACAGTAGCTCTTTGGATTAACTTTAGACTCTCTTCGTTTCTAAAAGTTTATAGTTTTTTTTTTAAGTGGGGAAAAAATCATATAACTCTAGAATTACTCTCTTAAATTTTAATTGTGTAGTACAGTTTTGTCAACTATTAACACAATGGGTCTCTAGAACTTATCCATTTGGGGTGACTGAAACTCTATTTTTATTGAACAGTAATTCCTCAATTCTCCCAGTACCTGGCAACTTCCATTCTACTTTCTGTTTCTGTAAGTTTGATTTCTTTAGATATGTTCTAAAAATAGAATCATGCTAAATTTGTGCTTCAGTCATGTCATGTCACTTAGTATAATATCCTCAAAGGTTCATCTATGCTGTAGTATATATGACAAGAATCCATTCTTTTATGAACAATATTCCTTTATATGTACATTATATAATATGTCTTTTTTATCCATTTGTTATGGTTTGGATATGAGGTGTCCCCCAAAAGCTCAAGTGTGAGACAATTCAAGAAGGTTCAGAGGAGAAATGATTAGGTAGTGAGAGTCTTAACCCAATCAGTGAATTAATCCCCTGATAGGGATTAATTGAGTGGTAACTGAAGTGGTAGGGTGTGGCTGGAGCTGGGAATTGGGGGCATGGCTTTGGGATATATATATATATATATTGTATCTGGAGAGTGAAGTCTGTATTATCTGATCAACATGTTAGCTGCTTTCCTCTGCCACTCTCTTCTGCCTTCATGTTCAGCCTCACTTTGAGTCTGAGGAATGGAGCTGGCTGCTTATGGATTAACCTTGAGCCATCGAATAAACTTTTCTTCCCTAAAATTGTTCTGGTCAGATCCTTTAGTCACAGCAGTAAAAAAGCTGACTAAAACACCATTTATCCATCAGTGGCTATTTAGGTTGTTCTCACCTCTTCGCTATTGTGAATGCTGCAATGAACATGGGAGTGCAAATGTGTCTTTGAGATCCTGACTTCAATTCTTTTGGATAAATACCCTGGAATAGGATTGCTGGATCACATGATAGTTCTATTTTTTTTTAATTGTGTGGTACTGGGGATTGAACCCAGGGCCTTGTGCATGTGAAGCAAGCACTCTACCAACTGAGCTATATCCCCAGCCTAAGTAGTTCTATTTTTAACGTCAAGGAAACTCCACCCTGTTTTCCATAGTGGTGATACCATTTTACATTCCCATAAACGGTCCACAGAGGTTCTAATTTCTCCATAGTCTTATCAACACATGCTATTTTCTAGGATTTTAAAAATGATGGCCATCTGCACCGGTAAGAGGTTATATAGCTCATTGTAGTTTTGACTTGCATTTCCCTGGTTGTGATGCTGTGTCTTTCATTTACTTACTGGCCATTTGTAAGTTTTTTTTGAAGAAATGCCTATTGAAATTCTTTGTCCATTTCTTAACAGGTTGTATGTTTTCTTGTCATTGAGTTATAGAATTTCCTTATATATTTTGGATAGTAACCCTTTATTAGATATATGGCTTACAAAAATTTATTCCAATTTTGTAAATTGCCTTTGACCTTCGATTGTTTCCTTTGGTGTGCAAAAAAGCTTTTTAGTGTGACGTAGTCTCACTTGTCAATTTTTGCTTTTGTGGCCTATGTTTTTGGTCTCATATTCAAGAAATCATTGTCAAGACCAGTATTATGAAAATTTTCCTTTTATTTTGGTGTAGAAATTTTATAGTTTGGGATCTTATATTGAAGTTATCAATACATTTTGAGTTGACTTTTGTGTATGATATAAGACAAGGGCCCAATTTAATTGTTCTACAATATGGACATTCAGTTTTTCCAACACCTTTTGTTCAAAAGACTATTTTCTCCACCAAATGGTATTGAAAACCTTGTCAAGGACCAGTTGACTACATATGCATGGATTAATATTTGGTCTGCCTATTCTGTTCCGTTGATCTATACATCTCTCTTTTGCCAGTACCACAACATTTTTTTAAAATATATTTTTAGTGGTCAGTGGAACTTTATTTTATTTATTTATATGTGGTGCTGAGAATCAAACCCCATGCCTCACATATGCTAGGCAAGCACTCTACCACTGAGCTACCACCCCAACCCCAGTTTCACACTATTTTGATGAATATCACTTTGAAATATATTTTGAGATTAGATAGTGAGGCCTCCAGCTTTTTTTTCTTCCCCAAGACTGTTTTAGCTCTTAGAACTTTTATGATACCAAATAGAAGTGCTTTTATATTTTTATAGTCTCCTCTGTAGAGGACCCTCAGCCTCAAAATTCCATCACTCTTTGCCCAGTGACTACTGGAGTTCTGCTGAGATATCTCACTATTTCTCAGGAGGATACTCATGAGGCTTCCTTACGATGAGTTAAAAGAGTCTTAGAGATTGTATATGCTCACCTCTTCTCTCACTGATGAGAAACTAAGGCCTACAAAGTCAATTAGTTGGTGGTAAATCTGTGCTGGAACTCAGGATTTCTAGCCTTCATTCCATTATTTTTCCTTAAGATAATGGATGGGAGGAGATTCAGGGGGCAGGCGACAAAGCTGAAGGCTGTAGAATAGTATGGTTCTGGGTGAGAAAGACAGAAAATCCACAAAGACCCCAAAGTGCCGCAGTCTTGGCTGGGCACAGAATCACGAACCACTCAAGCAAGAACAAAACTTTATTTTTGAAAAAGCCGCCAATACTCCGAAGCCGCCAATACTCCTTAGGCGCCGGCAAGGCAGAATCAGTCCACCCACGTGTGCGTCTACCGGAACCGCGCAGCCCCAGACGGGGGGGGGGGGGGGGGGGGGGGGGGGGGGGAGGCGGACCTCCCCCGGAATTCCCTCCTACTATCCTTCCCCAACCAATGGGAACTCTCCAGGAGTCCCGTAACATGAGTCCCGTAGCAGGCCAAGGTGAACAGCAGGAGTCCAATTTCCATATGAATGTAAATCTTAACATAATCATATCATCTCAGTGGCTAGCTGGCGTCACTTTACAACCAAAGGTGCCATGCATCATATTATTTGCTTGTGGCTCCTAGCACCAAAGGGTTACTGGTTTGAAGATTGACTGCTGGGAGGAATCCTATTGTAGAAATGACACAGACACTATCAAGTTGTCTGCAGATTGTAGCATGAGTCAGAGGCTTTCTGACCCATCCATGCCATCTTCCAGTTTCCTAAAGCCAAACACAATTTCTGTCAAGGAGGGTAATTCTGAAAGGTAAGACACTTTCCTAGGGCATAGAAGTTTGGCTTTAAAGCATCCTTTTAATTGCTGTTGTCATCTGCAAGTACCCCCCAACCAGAGCTGTGGCTTCGGAGATGCAAAGACCCATCAGATGAGAACCAAAGAAGCCAGGACTGACATGGGACATTCTACAAGTCAGACATCTGGGAGAGGCAGAGCCTACAGAGGAGGTAAAATGTTGTTAGAAAGGGAGGATTTTGAGCCAAGATTGAATTCAGTGTGAGAACCTAAGAAACTCAAGAAATTGAATCAGTTGTGCCAAATGCTACAGAAGTCAGAGGGTGGGGGCTGTGGAAGATAGGAAAAGATTGTTACTCAGGGAAGCAGTTGGTTGTGATGGAAATAGAGTCAGATTGTGAGAAAAGAAGCGAGGAAGTTGTAATAGAGTGAAGGCAGCAAGAATTTACTATTTCTTTAAGAATTCAGCATTGAAAAGACACAGAGACACAGCGGAGAAGGACTAACAGATCATCTTGGTGTTTACCAAAACCAGTTTAATACATGATTCTTGAAACTTACATGATGCAAGGCCTGGGAAAGCTTATCCCTTCAAGGAAGAGCTTGGAGGAAAGCCTCTAAGGTTAAAAATAAAGTCTCTGCAACTAAAATTACAAAATGTGGGACAGAACATGCCTTCTTTGCACTAGAGATGGAACCTGGGACCTGGTACATGCTAGACAAGTGCTCTACCATGGAGCTACACTCCCAGCCCAAGGTGCATTTTTGCTCTGGAGCAGGTGAAGCTAAGTAGAGATCCTTTAGCAATATCCAAATCTGAGGCCTGGTCAAGGACTGAAGTGTCAGAAGACAGCTGCCTCTTCATCCCAGGTGCCAGAAACCCTGCTCAGTCTCCCTTCCTCCAGACCATTCATAGATCTCTGCTTCAGGGTCCAGAGGTTTGGGAGGCCCACATCCTACACTTCCTCCACTCCTCATGAGTTGCAGAGGATCTGGGGAAGTATGAAGAACCTTTAGATGGTGCTGGTAATTATTTCAGGCTCATCTAGTCTCTCTCAAAAGATTGGCATCCAGCTGGGTTCGGGGGGTGCATGCCTGTAATCCCAGCGACAACTCTGGAGGCTGAAGCAGGAGGATCAGGAGTTCGAAGCCAGCCTCAGCAATGGCGAGAGGTACTAGGCAACTCAGTAAGACCCCATCTCTAAATAAAATACAAAATAGGGCTGGGGATGTGGCTCAGTGGTTGAGTGCCCCTGAGTTCAATCCTAGTACCAAAAAAAAAAAAAAAAAAAAAAGATTGGCATCTGCCTTTTTATTTCCACAAGGAAATAAATAAATAAGAACTAGGAGTGACATTTCTAAAAGATTTATCAACCTTTGATATACATCATCTAATGGATAGTTAGCAATTAAATGCTCAAGATGTGGAGCAGAAGAGATGAGGGGAGAGTTGAGTGTTGGTCTCTCAGATCTTGTAAGGCCATGGAAATGAGACTGGAGTGGACGGATGTGACCTATTGACCTCCCTGCTATCGGTGTCTTCTGAATTCCCTGCCTTGGGATTTTCATGAGGAATGTGCTTCAGTTCCTATTGCAGCCTGCTGATGGTATCTTAAAGGTTGCTCAGCAAGACACAAGAATCTGCCTATGAAAACACTGCTGAGATTTGAGCTTCCACAACCAACAGGCTGCTCTGCAGATGGGATTTAGGAGGTTCTATAACCAGAGATATTTCCAGATGTTGGCATGTGCTGTTGCATGCTGCTCATTCTGTTAGGGGCCAGAAATAGGAACAATCAGAACTGAAGAGTTCTGGGTGGTGACCTATATCTGGTTTTCCTCAGGCAGAGCAAATGGAGCCAGGAGTGGTTGGCCCTTTTACCTGATAGTTGAAGGACAATTATTTGACTTTTGGGGAAGTGGTGATAGGAACTGGTGCCAATTCAGCCACAGACTAAGCTTTAAAATTGTCAGTCTTTTTTTTTTCTTTTCCTATTCGGGGTCTTTAATTTTCTCCACATTTTTTATTGGTGCATTATAATAATAACATACAATAACAATGGAATTTGTTGTTACATATTTGTATATGCACACCATATAACAATATACTCTGGCCAATATCACTGCCCAGCATTCCCTCCTTCCACACCATGATCCATTTCCTCTACAAATCTCCCTTTGATTTTCATGAGATCCCTGACCCTCATTTTTCTTTTCCGTTTTCCACTCTAGTTTCCACATATGAGAAACCATATGTCAAACCAGTCACACCTTCTGAGTTTGACTTATTTTGTTTAACATGGTGGTTCCTAGTTCCATTCATTTCCCTCAAAATAACATAACTTCATTTTTCTTTATGACTGAACTCCATCATGCGTATATATACCACATTTTCTTTCTCTATTCATCCATTGATGGACACCTAGGCTGGTTCCATAGTTTGGCTATAGTGAGTTGAGCCTCTACAAATATGGGTACACAGATATTGCTATTGTACTCTGACTTTAATTCTTTAGGATTAATATCAAGGAGTGGTATAGTTGGATTATATGGTGATTCCATGCCCAGTCTTTTAAGGAATCGCCATACTGGTTTCTTTTTGGTATTGGGGATTGAACTCAGGGGCACTCAACCACAGAGCCACATTCCCAGCCCTATTTTGTATTTTATTTAGAGACAGGGTCTCACTGAGTTGCTTAGTGCCTCGCCATTGCTGAGGCTGGCTTTGAACCCGTGATCCTCCAATCTCAGCCTCCCGAGCCACTGGGATTATAGGCATGCGCTACCATGCCTGGCTCCATACTGATTTTTATCATAATGGTTGTACTAATTTACAATGCCACCAACATGTAACTGTGTTCCTTTTCCACCACATCCTCTCAGCATTTTTTGTTATCTGTATTCTTAATGACTGCCGTTCTGACTGGTTTAAGATGAAATAAGAAAGAAAAGAAGAAAGATGTTTGGGTGTCCCTTTTGTCACAGATCTAAGGTTCTTCCAAAAGGATACCCCATTTCATCCAGGGCCCCAACCTCAGGACAGCAGTCCTGAAACATAATTGATTAGCTAGTGATAACACGAACAATAACAATAGAAGGATTTGTTTGCATTCACTGTGTTCCATCCCATCTACATTACAAATATTGCCTCATTTAATCCCTTCACAATGCATGAGTCAAGCAGTATTATTATTCCCATTTTACAGTTATGAAAAAAAGTGATAAAAGCAGTTCACTACTATTTATATTTAACTATATGTAAACTTATATTCATATAGATATGCTCCACTCCATAACTCTGCTAGGTGCCAAAGACTAAGATATAAAGAAATATATGCAATCGAGTTATGATATCACATCACGTATGTGTGGTCAGGCATGGGAGGAACAGTGGTTAAGAGGCCAAGCCCTGAGCTGGGGATATAGCTCAGATGGTAGAGAGCTTGCCTTGTACGCCCAAGGCACTGGGTTCGTGGTGCTATTGAGACAGACAGGAAAACAGAACAAAGCAGTGCAAGCCCTTGTGTGGGATGCTGGGTTAGAGTCCTGCTCCCTGCATAGGTAATGACTTAATGTGCCTCTGTCTCCACTTGGATCAAGGATGCAATAGAGCTCCCCTCATAGGTGGGTAATGAGTGCTATATAATTGATTCAGTTAATGCAGTTTAATGGATTAGTAGGATAATGGTTTATCTCGAGAGTGGCTCATCTATGAAAGTCAGCTGGGCTAGGTCTCCCATGCTCCCCATCTCACACCATGGTATATCCTGCATTGCCTTGGGACTCCACTCCATAAGAAGGGGATTTCAAGATGCACACCGTCAACTTTTTTTTTAGAACTGCAACCCAAAATAAACCTCTGTTTTCATAATTTACCCAACCTGTGGTATTATGTTATTCACAACAGAAAACAGACTAAGGAAGCTGGGGGGGGGCGGTGTAGCTCAGTGCTTAGTGTATGCAAGAGGCCATGGGGTCTACCACCCCCACCAAATACATATGGTCTGAGATAGTGAGGGTGAAATGAGATCATCTATGTAAATCGCTTAGCACAACATTCACATACTAAGGCAAACACATTAATAATTATTATCATGGCTCATAATTATATGTCAGTAAAGGCGTCAGGAAACTGATGATCCCTAAGGTCACAATAGATGAGGGGGTACAGCATTCTGGGCAGGATTGAAAACAAAAGGTAATTGTAACCTAACTAATTCCTATTGGCTGAGTGTGTATACGCTGGTTTTGCCTGCAGAGAGTATGATCTCTCTTCCTCTAACTACCCACCTTTGCTTTAGGAGATGGCCTTTCCCCACTCCATTCTGGTGGATTCTGACTTGGTGACTCCCCATCCCAGGCCACTGGCTCTGACTTCTGCTTCCATCTATATTTTCAAAACTCATGAGATAAGGCTGGGCTGCTATCTTCTTCTCCATGCTGTAAGAAAGCCTTCCCCAGGAGTGCAGAGTGTTCGAAGCTCCCAGGAGATCATTTCAACTCTAAATCCTGATGTGCCTGAACTCTGAGGCACTCCTAGATGTCCCCCACTTGTGATTTTTTAGTTTTTTCTCTTTTTTTTTTTGCTTAACCTGTTGGGGTTCAGTTTCCATCTTTGTAATGGAAAGTGTCCTCCTTTCATAGTTATAAATGTTATTTGACTAATATTCCTAAATTTAGGGCATATGACAATTTCATAGTATTACTAATAGGGGTTTTTGTCTGCTCACTACTTCCATTATCATCATCATCATCATCATCATCATCATCATCATAACAATAATAATTCTACTTATCTCTGACCTCTTTGCCAAATGGACAAAAATGATAGATTAAGTAACTTGTTCAAGGTAGTAAGGAGCAAAAGTCACATTCAAACTCAAGTTTGTTTGATTGCAGAATCTGCAAGTTGTCCACTACACCAGGCTTTCTCTCCATCTTGAGTTGAAAGGGTTTTCTATCTGAATGAATCTTTGACATTATGATGAAAGTGAGGGAACAAATAGATTAATTTAGCAAAATGTACTTTAAATGCCTTTTGTGAATTAAATCCTTTCTGAGAATTATCACTAGAAGTGGTGCTTTATATTACATCACCCAAGTCAAATCTGCCTATTTCATGTCCCTCTCAGTCACACCAAGTCCTATCCCAAAATAAAAATCTTGGTATTATCTTGTGGGAAACATAAAATTAATGCATATTTTACAGTGGCCTCTATGCAAGGTAAACTGAGAAGAAATTTGTTTTGGTAGTGACCTTCACCTTCAAGTTGTATGAACTCCAGTGGGGGAAATCTGCATATAATTAACTAAATCTCTTGCAAGCCAGAGTTAGGTGTGTGCTGCCCTTTGCACAAAGGGCTATAGCCACAGAGGAAAGAACAAGTATTAATGGGGATGGGTACAGCAGAGAAGAGAGAAGTGCTGAGTTATGTCTTAAAGCACAAGAATTTCTCAGAGAAAGATGCGTTCTCAGTGACCTAAGAAGTCATAGCCAAAGCTGGATCCTAGACCGCATCAAGGTTGCACTGTTTATCTGCTCTGTGCAGACCCGATGATGGGTACCCAGAACACAAGGAGACACATGCCGCAGTCTTGGCTGGGCACAGAATCACGAGCCAGTCAAGCAGGAACAAAACTTTATTTTGAAAAAGCCGCCGCAGGCAAGCCAAACCCGGTCCTCCCACGCGGGCGTCTGCCGGAACCGCGCGCCTCCCCGAGCCAGGGTCCCGGACCTTCCCCGGAATTTCCTCCTACTATCTTTCCCCAACCAATGGGAACTCTCCAGCAGTCCGGTAACTAGAGTCCTGTAGCAAGCCAAGGTGAACAGCAGGAGCCCAATTTGCATATGAATGTAAATCTTAGCATAATAATACCTCAGTGGCTAGTTGGCGTCACTTTACAACCAAAGGTGCCATTTATATTTTGTTTGTGGCTCCTAGCATCTGCCCCCTTCTGTTTAATTAAGCAACAAGCAATGTGGCTATGGACCGTGCCTGGTAGGTTGTCCAATTTAACATATGGTTCTTACCCGTCATGGGAGAACTGACCTTTAGGCGTCAGCTTCCTGTCTTAGGTTGAATCCATTGTAATCAGATCAACCCGTCACTGACTACCGGTCCAGCATTCAGCCATGCTTGTGGATAGGCCTATGCACCAGTGGGGGGGGTGAGGTTCTTGCCTCACCTCTGTTGGCCCCCAAATTTTGCCTTGGTGCCAGTGGGGGGGTGAGGTTCTTTGCCTCACCTCTGTTGGCCCCCAAATTTTAGACCATCACTAGTAGAAGGGAGGAGGATACAGAAATGCCACGACATTAAGCCAATTGATGGCTCCTTGGAAAAATTGCGTCACTGGTGACACCATCAGCAAAGATATGCCAGTATTACCACAATAAACATGGGGTGAGCTGGCAAGGAAATTGCATCACTGGTGACACCATCAGCAAAGATATGCCAGCAGTACCACAATTCGGTGCACCAGATGATATTTCACAATGTATGCAACTGATATATAGTCCAGGCAAGTTCTGGAAGCAGTTCAAATTGGAGGAGTCTATCAATGTGTCCATTTCCTCCCAAAGTAAATCAAGTCCTTGATAGCATTACTTGTTGAGTTATATTAATTGATGCATCAGTTTATACAGTTTACTGTGATTGCTATCATAGAAGCTGTAGTTTGGTTTTATCTTAGTCTTCACCGGCACTGGGATGGAGATGGGAATTCTGGCAATGATGCTAAAGAGACATTATCCTGAACAGAATTATTAAATATAATAAAAAGGAAAGGTGAAAGTAAACAAACAGATCTGTTAAACTCCTGTAAAAACAATCCTTAACAGCTGTTTACCAAATTTAAATTAGCAAACAAACAGATCTGTTAACCATCTTTAAAAACAATCATTAACAGCTGTTCACCTAATTTAAATTAAACCATATAAATCACGTGAATAAAGAAAAAATTTGGATCCATTTTTTCATGAGCGCTCCTCATATAAGAAATATGGACATACATACATACAGACATACAACACAAAACAGAAGTGTGCACACAACATACAACACATAAGACAATAGTAAATAAAGGCCTTGTAACTATACCTAGGTGAAATCTCCATTGCAATGTTTAAAAACTCCACAGTCAAAAAATAAAACACAGTCAAAAAATAAAACTGATCAGAAAAACATTAACCTAGGTTTGTATGAGCTCAAAAAATAAATAAATAAATAAAATAAAATAAAATAGAACTTTATGGTGTGGGAAAAATGCAATAATAAAATAGATATTGAAAAAAAAAAAAAAACACCTTGGTTAATCACTGCCGCAGATGTAAGAATAGCCAAGCTGGAGCTCTGGATGTCAGCTGTTATGAATTTGAGTCAAATCATCTTCTTTTTCTGTAGAAATTGTTTTAGTTAATCTCTCTGGAATCCAAATCGGTTGCTGTTCATCCTGTGGGAAAACACAGACAGCACCCCGATTCCATACTATGACTGGATCGGGGCCTTTCCATTGTCCTGTTAGAATATCTTTCCAAAGTACCTTAGGCTTATGTACATTTTTGGGGTACAAGTGTCTTTCCGCAGCACTAAGTCCCGATGAATTTAAATTTAAAAAGTTTAGAGTAAAAAGGGTTATTTTAAGTTTATCTTTGGGGGATATATACCCCTTTCCAATTCCCTCCTTTTGTTTTAATAAGTACATTTTAATAGTTTGATGAGCTCTTTCAACTATGCCTTGTCCTTGTGGATTGTATGGAATTCCTGTTATGTGAGTAATACCAAATGATGAGCAAAATTGTTTAAAAGAGGTGGAAGTATAACCAGGACCGTTGTCCGTTTTTAACTGTTTTGGAACACCCACAGTGGCAAAATTTTGTAAGCAATGAGCTATAACATCTTTAGTTTTTTCTCCGGCATGAAGGGAGCCCATCAAAAATCTGGAAGAGGTATCAACTGTAACATGTAAATATTTTAATTTTCCAAATTCTGGCAAGTGTGTGACGTCCATCTGCCAAATATGGTTAGGTATCAGTCCTCTAGGATTGACTCCAAGATTAACTTGTGGTAAAAATGTCACACAATTTTGACATTGTTTTATTATATGTTTGGCTTGTTCTTTAGTTATTTTAAAACGTTTTTGTAAAGTATTAGCATTGACATGGAACCTTTTATGAAAATTTATAGCTTCTTTTATTGTAGAGAAAATATGTATGTCATGTGTAGATTTATCTGCTAGTTCATTGCCCATACTAAGGGCTCCAGGCAATCCTGTATGTGCCCTGATATGACCTATAAAGAATGGATCTTTTCGGTCCCAGATTAGACTTTGTATAGCAGAAAACAAAGAGAAAACAGTAGAAGAAGGTGAAATCCTACCAGCATCTTCAAGGGATATTATAGCATTAACTACATACTGACTATCAGAAAATAAATTAAATACAGAATCTTTAAACATCATAAAAGCTTGTAATACTGCATTAAGCTCTACCTTTTGAGCTGATTGTTTGGGAACTAAAAATGTAAAAGTTTGATCAGGAGTAACTACTGCTGCTGTACCATTGTTTGACCCATCAGTGAATATATTTGGAGCATTTATGATAGGGGTTTTTCTTGTCATTTTTGGAAAAACTACAGGATGCTTAGACCAAAAAGACAACAAAGGATTAGATGGTAAGTGATTATCAAATGAAACACTAGTTTTACACATGATTATTGCCCAAGTATTTAACTCATTAGCTAACTCATCAATTTGATCCATAGTATATGGAGTGATAATTTTATTGGGAGAAATCCCAAATACTCCCTTAGCTGCTTTTATTCCTTTGAGTATTAATTGTCCTACAGCCTCAGGATATCTAGTAAGAATAGTGTTAGGAGAATAAGATAAATGTATCCACAATAATGGACCTTCCTGCCAAAATACTCCTGTAGGAATATTTTTTGTTGGTAGTACAATAAATAATAAAGGCAAACTTATATCAATTCTATCCAAATGCATATTTTCCATATACGTTTCAATGATTTTTAATGTTTTTCTTGCTTCAGGCGTTAACATGCGGGGTGAATTTGGATCTGATGGACCTTTTAGAATATCAAATAAAGGTCCTAACTCTCCTGTTGGTATGCCTAGATAAGGCCTTATCCAATTTATGTCTCCCAATAACTTTTGAAAGTCATTAAGTGATTTGAGTTGATCTACTCGTATTTGAATTTTTGGTGGACGGACCATGGTTGAGGATAATAGAACTCCTAAATAATTAATTGGAAGATTTAATTGTACTTTATCTATTGCTATCTCTAGATTATAATTTTTCAATAAGTTTGTAAGTGTGGCATAACATTCTAGTAATGTGTTTTTATCTTTATGTGCCAATAACACATCATCCATATAGTGAAATATTTGTAGTTCAGGATTTTGGTTTCTAAGTGGCTGGATTGCTTTATTAACATAAATTTGACACATAGTTGGGCTGTTAGCCATCCCTTGAGGGAGTACTTTCCATTCATATCTCTGATCAGGACCTTCATGATTCAGTGCAGAGATAGTAAATGTAAAATGTGGACTATCCTCGGGATGAATTGGAATTGAAAAGAAACAATCTTTAATATCTATAGCTAAAACATGCCAGGTTTTTGGTAAAGCAGACAATTGAGGAATCCCTGATTGAGCAGGTCCCATAATAACCATCTCATTATTAATGGCTCTTAAATCTTGTAATAATCTCCATTTACCAGATTTCTTTTTAATGACAAAAATGGGAGTATTATGGGGAGATATGGAAGGTTGTATATGTCCTTCCGCTAATTGTTGTCTGACCAAGTCATGGGCTACTTGTATCTTTTCTTTAGTCAGGGGCCACTGAGGAACCCACACTGGTCTTTCTGATTTCCAAGTAATTTTGATTGTCTCAGTGGCCCTTTCTGAAAACCCAATTCGTGTCTATTTATTTCTTGATCTATTTGAATAGGTGCTGTTATACCTTGTTCTTGTTCTCTTAATCTTTTTTCTTTCCTAAAGCCTTGTTTAGCCCTAGTAGTGGGCGCATTAGGATTGATGTTATTTGTTAATGTCAATCCTAATTGATCTAGGACATCTCGTCCCCATAAATTTACGGGAAGATGATCCAATACATAGGGCTGTATAGTTCCTTCACATCCTTCAGGATCCCTCCAATCTAATACCATAGCACTTCTATGGGGATTAGTCGCCACTCCTAGGCCTCGAAGCGTTTGAGTGGCTTGTTGTAATGGCCAATGTTTTGGCCATTCTTGACGAGAGATGACACTAAGGTCAGCTCCTGTGTCCAGCAGCCCATTAAAGTTATGTCCTTGTATATTTAATTTTAGCATTGGGCGAGAATCTAAATTCAAAGACAGCATAGCCCAATCTACACCTGTGGAGCCTAATCCCTTGGAACCTCTTTCTACATTACGACTGGAAAATTTATCATGCAGGCTGGGTATTATTAATAACTGTGCTATTCTATCTCCTGGTGAAATTACTGATATACCTCTTGGAGAACTAGCTATAATTTTTATTTCACCCTCATAATCGGGATCAATTACCCCAGGACTTATCGTAAGTCCTTTTAGTGTAGAAGAACTGCGTCCCAATAATAAGCCTACTGTTCCCTGGGGAAGAGGTCCTTTTACTCCTGTGGGAATGATTTGAACTCCCATCTCTGGAGTTAGTACTGCTCTGGCAGAGGAGCAGATGTCCAGCCCTGCGCTCCCTCTAGTTTGTCTGATGAGGGATTTAATGGATAATGCGTCCTGGGCACTACCTTGATGGTGCTGTTGGGTTCCTCCATTGCCCCATATATTTGTGGTTTTGGGCCCCGGGGCATTGGGCCCTCTAGTCCGTTTTTTGGCAACGGAGCCTGATACCTTTCTCCATGATATCGTGGGTAAACACTTGGTCTTTGTCCGTTTTTTGATAACGGAATACCCTCTATGGTGGTTTGAGAACGGCATTCATTAGCCCAATGTTTCCCTCTATGGCATCGTGGGCAAATACCCGGTATTCTATTCCTTTGATACCCCGCTTTGTTAAACCCTCCTCTTATGGGGCAACTCCTTTTAAAATGTCCTGTTTGATTACAATTATAGCATGTTTTTGGCCTGGCATCTAAAGCCTGTTGTACTGCTGCTAAGACTTGCCCTTGTTCATTAATGTCTCTACATAATTTAATATATGTGTTTAAATCTTCATGTCTCCATGGTCTAATGACCTCTCTGCAGCAACGATTTGCTTGGTCATAAGCCAGTTGTTTTATAAATGGCATTACCTGTTCTGTATTACCAAATATCCTAGAGGCTGACTGAATAAGTCTATCTACAAATTCAGCGTAAGGTTCATTAGTTCCTTGTATTACCTTAGATAATTGACCTTGTAAGTCTCCATGCCCCTGTAAAGTTTTCCATGCCCTAACTGCATCTACAGCAATCTGTGCGTATACGCCAGGGTCATATTCAATTTGCTGTCTTTGACCCTCATAAGGTCCCTTCCCCAAAAGCATTTCTATATTTCTTTGAGGATAACCAGCTTCTGCATTTCGCCTAGCTGTCTCCATGCAAAATTCCTCATTGGCAACTTTCCATAATAAATATTGTCCTCCGTTTAGCACAGATCGACACATGTTAGCCCAATCTGCTGGTGTCATGTCCAAGTTGGTAACAGATTCGACCATGCTTATTGTGAAGGGAGCTTGCGGCCCATAGGTCGTTACAGCCTCCTTTAATTGCTTTATTGTTTTGAAATCTAAAGCACGGTGAATTCGTTGCCCTCCTGCCTGCTCAAGTACAGGGCATGCTAATCTTTGGGGTCCTGCCTCAGAATTCCGTCCATCAACTACGGGAGTTGAGGGCCGCTCAGCGGTAGATGGAGCTGTTGGTTGAGTTACGCCCTCTGGTGATAGAACGGAGTTAGTAGCAACCTCCTGTTGTAATTCTCCACCTGATGGCTGCTTTTCCTCTAAGCTTGGTTTCTTTAAATTTTCCTCTGTCTGACTAGCTTGAGAGACCTTCTCTTTTGCTTGACCTAGCGTTTTTTCTACCATAGTCTGGACCTCTAACAATTTACTTAGCAGTTTTTCGGTTTGTTTTTTACTGGATTCTAATCTACTATAAAGGTAACGTAACCCAATAAGATAGGATAAAACAAAGCCAAAACAGAATGAAACAAAAACGGAACAGACAATGGTTGTATCAATTTTCTCTTTCTCAGGGCCGAATAACTTCAAACCTTGAGCCAACCATTTTTCCCAGTTCGCCTGAGAAAATTCTAGGGCTAGGGAGCTTGAAATAAAAACAAAATAAATCAAAACAAGAACACATTGTTTTTCTAAATGTTCACCCATTCTGTCGCCTTCCCTCAGGGGCGAGCAGTTTTACTCACCTCTAAGTTTCAGGCGTTCCCCGTGCGGGCCGCCAAATGCCGCAGTCTTGGCTGGGCACAGAATCACGAGCCAGTCAAGCAGGAACAAAACTTTATTTTGAAAAAGCCGCCGCAGGCAAGCCAAACCCGGTCCTCCCACGCGGGCGTCTGCCGGAACCGCGCGCCTCCCAGAGCCAGGGTCCCGGACCTTCCCCGGAATTTCCTCCTACTATCTTTCCCCAACCAATGGGAACTCTCCAGCAGTCCGGTAACTAGAGTCCTGTAGCAAGCCAAGGTGAACAGCAGGAGCCCAATTTGCATATGAATGTAAATCTTAGCATAATAATACCTCAGTGGCTAGTTGGCGTCACTTTACAACCAAAGGTGCCATTTATATTTTGTTTGTGGCTCCTAGCAGACACAGACAGAGTCCCTGCCCTCACATTTGGGGACAGATCAACATTCCGTGATCAGTGCAAAACTAGGGCTAAATGCAGGGTGCGGTAGCCTTGTCTTCAGCATTCTGGGACATCTAAAATAGGACCTAATAGGTGAATGGGAACTAGAATGAAAGAAGGAAGCACTTGTTAGAGGCCTTGGGGACAGTGGACGAGGGAGATGGTCTCACTCTGAACTACTGACAATTTCTTCTCCTGGGTTTTAGTCACTAAAATATCAAACACACTTCAGATCCAGAAATGAATGCAGGAAGTGTGGCTGAAATTGATGGCACTGCCACATGAGCAAGAAAACCATGTCCCTGCTTTCTTGACAGAATATCTATCAGTCCTGCAGCCTAGCTAGATGTAGTACCGATGGGCTACCACTAGGGGGGAGGAAAAGGATAAAAATTTTCTCAGTCGGCTTCTTGTCAACTGGAGTATTTGGTCTCTGGCTCCGTTCCAATTCTCTTTATGCTCTGTTTCAGATTAAATCTCTCAGGAGACGCTTTAGAGAAAATCACAGGAAGGAGGTAGGAAGGTTTTCCAGGGTCATTGTCCTCAAAGTTTGGTCCTCGGCTTCCTGGGAGTCATTTGGACCCTTTCAGAGGGTCCGGTAAGTCAAACTATTTTCAGATGAACAGCAAGACGCGATCTGCCCTTTTCCTGCAGCTATCTTGCGCAAAGTGATGCAGAAGTGATGGCATTTAAAACTGCTGTCACCTTAGCACCAAGAAAAATCCTTGCACAAAAACACTCCAGCAGTCATTCTTTACCATCAAATAGGTATAGAAGTAAAACAAGCCAGTTTCATCTAAGAACAGCCTTTACCAATCAGTAAAAATTAGTTTTATTAAATCTTGACTTGTGAATTTATGTTCTTTTAGTATTCATTGTAACAAAATGAGACTACAGATAGAACATCTGCTGCATACCAAAGTAGGATGGTTGTTTTGAAGGAAAAACCCTTTTGTGGCCTGACCAAGTTTCCCTTTTGGGTGAATATAATTTTTACTAAAACAAATTGACTGGCAGACCAATTTTGGTTTTTCTCAGTCTTCAGTATTTGGAAGATATTTTCTCAAAATCCATTTAAGGAAAACAACTAATAGTATTTGTATAAATGATAAAATTTGAGCTTTCCAGTGAAAATTTTAAAATCTGGAAAAGTTGTATCTACCAATGTGAGCTTCACAAATTATTCATATTTGAAGAATTCACAATTATTTTGGTGGTAATGCCAGTTAATTTTACATTTTTATATTGTGTAATGAATTGTGTGAAAGTTCTGTGTAGCTTAGCAAACAACTATTTTACATTATGTATGAGTGAATGATCTATCCAAAATGCAATATAAGCAATGAATTTTAATACGACAGAGTACAAAAAATTCATTGATACAGCCTCAGAGTCCATATTGCTACTAATCTTTAAGAAACGAACATTTTGGTAGTTTGGTATAGTATAAAAGTATAGAAGTATCTCAAAAGCTGTTGAAACCACCCTCCCTTTTCCATGTACTTATGTGTGTGAGGCTGAGTTTTCTTCATGTACTTCAACTAGAACAATATATCACAACAGAGCAAATGCAGGAGCAGATCAGGAGCTCTGCCAACCAGGAACCACTAACTCTACCATGTTTTGGATAAACATTCAAGGAAGTAGGTGTCTTGATTTGTTTTCTTTTTTTTTATTGGTTGTTCACAACATTACAAAGCTCTTGACATATCATATTTCATACATTAGATTGAATTGGGTTATGAACCCCCAATTTTACCCCAAATGCAGATTGCAGAATAACGTCGGTTACACATCCACAATTTTACATAATGCCCTATTAGTAGTTGTTGTATTCTGCTACCTTTCCTATCCCCTACTATCCCCCGCCCCTCCCCTCCCATCTTCTCTCTCTACCCCATCTACTGTAATTCATTTCTCTCCTTGTTTATTTTCCCATTCCCCTCACAACCTCTTATATGTAATTTTGTGTAGCAATGAGGGTCTCCCTTCATTTCCATGCAATTTCCCTTTTCTCTCCCTTTCCCTCCCATCTCATGTCTCTGTTTAATGTTAATCTTTTCTTCCTGCTCTTCCTCCCTGCTCTGTTCATAGTTGCTCTCATTATATCAAAGAAGACATTTGGTATTTGTTTTTTAGGGATTGGCTAGCTTCACTAAGCATAATCTGCTCTAGTGCCATCCATTTCCCTGCAAATTCTATGATTTTGTCATTTTTTATTGCTGCATAGTACTCCATTGTGTATAGATGCCACATTTTTTTTATCCATTCATCTATTGAAGGGCATCTGGGTTGGTTCCACAGTCTAGCTATTGTGAATTGTGCTGCTATGAACATCGATGTGGCAGTATCCCTGTAGCATGCTCTTTTAAGGTCTTCAGGGAATAGTCCGAGAAGGGCAATAGCTGGGTCAAATGGTGGTTCCATTCCCATCTTTCCCAGGAATCTCCAAACTGCTTTCCAAATTGGCCACACCAATTTGCAGTCCCACCAGCAATCAAGTGTACCCTTTTCTCCACATCCTCGCCAGCACTTGTTGTTGTTTGACTTCATAGTGGCTGCCAATCTTACTGGAGTGAGATGGTATCTTAGGGTGGTTTTGATTTGCATTTCTCTGACTGCTAGAGATGGTGAGCATTTTTTCATGTACTTGTTGATTGATTGTATATCCTCCTCTGAGAAGTGTCTGTTCAGGTCTTTGGCCCATTTGTTGATTGGGTTATTTGTTATCTTATTGTCTAATTTTTTGAGTTCTTTGTATACTCTGGATATTAGGGCTCTATCTGAAGTGTGAGGAGTAAAAATTTGTTCCCAGGATGTAGGCTCCCTATTTACCTCTCTTATTGTTTCTCTTGCTGAGAAAAAACTTTTTAGTTTAAGTAAGTCCCATTTGTTGATTCTTGTTATTAACTCTTGTGCTATGGGTGTCCTATTAAGGAATTTGGAGCCCGAACCCACAATATGTAGATCGGAGCCAACTTTTTCTTCTATCAGACGCAGAGTCTCTGATTTAATATCAAGCTCCTTGATCCATTTTGAGTTAACTTTTGTGCATGGCGAGAGAAAGGGATTCAGTTTCATTTTGTTGCATATGGATTTCCAGTTTTCCCAACACCATTTGTTGAAGATGCTATCCTTCCTCCATTGCATGCTTTTAGCCCCTTTATCAAATATAAGATAGTTGTAACTTTGTGGGTTAGTCTCTGTGTCCTCTATTCTATACCATTGGTCCACCCGCCTGTTTTGGTACCAGTACCATGCTGTTTTTGTCACTATTGCTCTGTAATATAGTTTGAAATCTGGTATTGCTATACCGCCTGATTCACACTTCCTGTTTAGAATTGCTTTTGCTATTCTGGGTCTTTTATTTTTCCATATGAATTTCATGATTGCTTTATCTATTTCTACAAGAAATGCCGTTGGGATTTTGATTGGCATTGCATTAAACCTATAGAGAACTTTTGGTAATATCGCCATTTTGATGATGTTAGTTCTGCCTATCCATGAACAGGGTATATTTTTCCATCTTCTAAGATCTTCCTCTACTTCTCTCTTTAGGGTTCTGTAGTTTTCATTGTATAAATCTTTCACCTCTTTTGTTAGGTTGATTCCCAAGTATTTTATTTTTTTGGAGGATATTGTGAATGGAGTGTTTTTCCTCATTTCCGTTTCAGAAGTTTTGTCACTGATATACAGAAATGCCTTTGATTTATGCGTGTTGATTTTATATCCTGCCACTTTGCTGAATTCATTTATTAGTTCTAGTAGTTTCTTTGTAGACCCTTTTGGGTCTTCTAGGTATAGAATCATGCCATCTGCAAATAGTGATAATTTAAGTTCTTCTTTTCCTATTTTTATGCCTTTAATTTCTTTCGTCTGTCTAATTGCTCTGGCCAGTGTTTCGAGAACTATATTGAATAGAAGTGGTGATAGAGGGCATCCCTGTCTTGTTCCAGATTTTAGAGGGAATGCCTTTAACTTTTGTCCATTCAGAATGATGCTAGCCTGAGGCTTAGCATAGATAGCTTTTACAATGTCAAGGTAAGTTCCTGTTATCCCTAGTTTTTCTAATGTTTTGAACATAAAGGGATGCTGTACTTTGTCGAATGCTTTCTCTGCGTCTATCGAGATGATCATATGGTTCTTATCTTTAAGTCTATTGATGTGGTGAATAGTATTTATTGATTTCCGTATATTGAACCATCCTTGCATCCCAGGGATGAATCCTACTTGATCATGGTGCACAATTTTTTTGATGTGTTTTTGTATTCGATTCGCCAGAATTTTATTGAGGATTTTTGCATCTAGGTTCATTAGAGATATTGGTCTGTAGTTTTCTTTCTTTGAGGTGTCTTTGTCTGGTTTCGGAATCAGGGTGATGTTGGCCTCATAGAATGAATTTGGAAGTTCTCCCTCTTTTTCTATTTCCTGAAATAACTTGAAAAGTATTGGTATTAATTCTTCTTTAAAGGTTTTGTAAAACTCTGCTGTATACCCATCCGGTCCTGGGCTTTTCTTGGTTGGTAGTCTTTTGATGGCTTCTTCAATTTCATCCATTGATATTGGTCTGTTCAAATTGTGTGTATCCTCCTGACTCAGTCTGGGCAAATCATATGACTTAAGAAATTTATCGATGTCTTCACTATCTTCTATTTTATTGGAATATAGGTTTTCAAAATAATTTCTAATTGTCTTCTGTATTTCTGTAGCATCTGTTTGTGATATTGCCTTTTTCATCCCGTATGTTAGTAATTTGAGTTCTCTCTCTTCTTCTCTTCGTTAGCATGGCTAAAGGTCTGTCGATCTTATTTATTTTTTCGAAGAACCAACTTTTAGTTTTGTTAATTTTTTCAATAGTTTCTTTTGTTTCAATTTGATTGATTTCCGCTCTGATTTTAATTATTACTTGCCTTCTGCTACATTTGCTGTTGTTTTGCTCTTCCTTTTCTAGGGCTTTGAGTTGGAGTGTGAGCTCATTTATTTGTTGGTTTCTTCTTTTTTTGAGGAATGACCACCAGGCGATGAATTTTCCTCTTAAAACTGCTTTCATTGTGTCCCATAGATTCCGATATGTTGTGTCTGTATTTTCGTTTATCTCTAAGAATTTTTTGATTTCCTCCTTTATGTCTTCTGTAACCCATTGATCATTCAGTAACATATTGTTCATTTTCCAAGTGATGTAGGATTTTTCCTTCCTTCTTTTATCATTGATTTCCAGTTTCATTCCATTATGATCAGATAAAATGCATGGTATTATCTCCACCCCTTTATATTTACTGAGGGTTGCCCTATGGCATAATATATGGTCTGTTTTTGAGAAGGATCCATGTGCTGCTGAGAAAAAAGTATATCCATTTGATGATGGTTGATATATTCTATATATGTCAGTTAAGTCTAGGTTATTGATTGTGATATTGAGTTCTATAGTTTCTTTATTCAACTTTTGTTTGGAGGATCTGTCCAAGGGTGAGAGAGGTGTGTTGAAGTCACCCATAATTATTGTGTTGTGGTCTATTTGATTCTTGAACTTGAGGAGAATTTGTTTTATGAATGTCGCAGCACCATTATTTGGTGCATAAATATTGATAATTGTTATGTCTTGTTGGTGAATGGTTCCTTTTAACAGTATATAATGTCCTTCTTTATCCCTTTTGATTGACTTAGTCTTGAAGTCGATTTTATTCGATATGAGGATGGCCACCCCTGCTTGCTTACGAGGACCGTGTGCATGGTATATTTTTTCCCATCCTTTCACCTTCAGCCTGTGTATGTCTTTTCCAATCAGATGTGTCTCCTGGAGGCAGCATATTGTTGGATTTGTTTTTTTTAATCCATGATACCAGCCTATGTCGCTTTATTGGAGAGTTTAAGCCATTAACATTCAGAGTTACTATTGATATATGGTTTGTACTTCCATCCATGTTTGATTATTTATCCTTTTTTTAAAAAATTTAGTTTGTTTCTCCATGATTATCTTTCCCCTTGCCCTCTGTCTTTACCGAGGCACTTCCTACTGATGGTTTTGGTTATTGTTTTTCATTTCTTCCTCGTGTAGTGTTTTGCTCAAAATGCTTTGCAATGCTGGTTTTCTGGCTGCAAATTCTTTTAACTTTTGTTTATCATGAAAGATTTTTATTTCGTTGTCATACCTGAAGATTAATTTTGCTGGATACAGAATTCTTGGTTGGCATCCATTGTCTTTCAGTGTTTGAAATACATTGTTCCATGACCTTCTTGCTTTCAGTGTCTGTGATGAAAAATCCGTTGTTAACCTTATTGGTTTACCCCTGAATGTAATCTGTCTCCTTTCTCTTGTAGCTTTTAATATTTTCTCTTTGTTCTGTATATTGGATATCTTCATAACAATGTGTCTTGGCGTTGGTCTACTGTGATTTTGTGTGCTCGGTGTCCTGTATGCATCTTCAATTTGTATATCTGTTTCCTTTTTTATTTCTGGAAAGTTTTCTGTAATTATTTCATTCAGCAGGTTACTCATTCCCTTAGTTTGAATCTCTGTACCTTCTTCTATCCCGATGACTCATAAGTTTGGTTTTTTTATGTTATCCCATAACTCTTGGATGTTTTTCTCATGATTTTTTACCAGCCTTTCTGAGTTGGCTAGATTGTTTTCAAGATGATATATTTTGTCTTCATTATCTGACGTTCTGGCTTCTACTTGCTCCACTCTGTTAGTGATACTCTCAATTGAGTTTTTAATTTGGTTTATCGTTTCCTTCATTTCTAGAATTATTGTTTGATTATTTTTTATAATCTCTATCTCCTGATAAAGATGCTTAACTTCTTCTTTTATCTGTTCATGTAATTCATTCTCAATGTGTTCTTTCGCTGCTTGAATTTGCTGTCTTGTATCCTCTTTAAGGTTCCATTCCATCTGTCTAAGGTGTTCCTTGAGTTCTTTATATGACCATTTTTCTGATGACTCTAGGTCCTCCTGAATATTTAGGCTGTCCTGCATTGTTTGTACTCCTTTTCTTCCTTGCTTTTTGAAGCTGCTCATGTTACTTCTTGTTCTGTTTGACTGATGAGTTACTGTTTACTCCTATAAATTTATTAGATGCTTGGGAGGAAAGGTTTTAGAAGGGAAGGGAAGAAGTCACTGTAGCCGCAGGTTTCAATGAAGTTATCTCCTCCGCCGCAGTCTGATGACGTCAGTTCTCTGCCATGGTGGTGTCTCTTGCAAATGGCGACAGTTCGTTTCCCTTTGCCGGGTGACCAATGCAACGGGTGGGTCCTTACTGTCTCTCCCAAGCCCCGTTTCAAACCTGTGGCCACTACCTATGAAGGCTTGGTAGGCATTTACCTCTGTAGAATGAGAAGGGCTGACCAGTTGTTTCAGCCGGATGGATTAGTGCTGAGTCACAGCTGTTTGTCTCTCGGAAACTTTTTTTTTTTTTTTTTTTTTTTTGCAGCTGTGTCACCGGCTTCAGGGAGTCCACCGCAGGTCGGGGGCGGCCTCTTGATTTGTTTTCTTATTTAATGACTACAAATACTTATGGCTTCTTTCTGTTTACAAACTCTCTTCATTTGAAAAGAAAAGCTATTGACCAGGACAGTTTTGCTAGTTTACTTGTGCTAATAGCAATGCAAGAATACCATCTGAAGTTGTTAATATTTGGTAGTTAACAAATACTATGCATACTGTCCATTCAAATACCCTGAAGGAAATGAAGTCAAGATGGGATTTACACACAGTCTTGTAGTGAACAGAAATCTACCTAAGTTCTGGTATGTGATTCAGGTCATTTGCTGCTGCATTATACTGTTTACTCTGGAAAGTAGCACCCCACCAGCAATTTGATAGAAAGGGGAAGGAAGAAATTAAAGAGCTCAAATAATTTCCTTTTTGCAAAGACCAACTTGTTTCTTGTAGACAGGGCTGAAGCAGGTGGGATTCTGTGTGTGATAGACTATGGGTCTGAACTGCAAGCAATCAATTGAGATTATTCAAGGGACAGGAGTTTTTGGGATAAAAGAACAAAAGCAGCGCTCCCTCCAGCTCCTCCCACAAGAGGGAGCCAGAGTTCTTAATCTCACTGCCAAAGTGAGCCCAGAAAGCTGGTACTGGTAGTGGGGACCTGGGCTTTCTTTTGCAGTGCCTTGCCTTCACTCTATCCGTCTGTTTTATCTTTGTTTCAAGTATAAACAGACAAGCAGGACAAAATCAAGAGGGGAGCTTTGTAGACAGTCAAAAACAAATTCTTCAGGATTTAAGAATAGTTTATAGAATCTGTCGTCAGTGACTCTTCCTTTTATTGTTTTCCCCTTTGACACACCTCCTCCCTAGAGTTGGCAACTTTAATAGTATTTACATTTGCATGACCCCTCTGGGTTTCAAAGTCTTTTCCCAATCATGGCCTCATGGAGTCTCAGCCAGAGCTTACCTCAGTGAGGATGGCTGAGCAGGTGGCAAGCAGAGTTGTTTAAAGGTGATATGCAACTCAAGCTAGACTGTCTGGACATGGAGCTGGTGGGATGGGGAGAGACTATCCAGCTTCCTCCAGGACCACCTTCCACATGAAGAAGAGCAAGCCCCCAAACCATTATTCCCCAGGCAAAGAAACCAGGGTTTCTGATTCAGTCCGTTTAGGGTGGGGTCTGAAAATGTGTGTTTCTATTAAGTTCCCAGCAGATGCTACTGGTCTGGAGACTGTATTCTGAGAACTGCCTTAACTCATACCACATGTCTGCAGAATTGCTCCACATGCTTGTTGAAGATGGGTGGCATCCGTGTCCGTGGAAGGTCCTGCCTTTTATGAAGAGCCTGCTTTACCAATGAGGAGGATAAACAGGAGCAAGTGACTTGTCCAGAGTCACAGAGAAAGAAATATTTCTAGTCTGAAGTAAGCCCAATGTCTTCTGATTCCTAATCAAGGGAAGTTTCTAAGGTAACCTTTTTTAATAGCACACAGGGATGATTGGCAATATTTGGAAAATACCTATCAGTTAGTGCTAGGGTTGGTCCTTGAATTCTGTATCTATGCAAATTACCCTATCACAAATGTGTTATGGTCGGAATACCAGGCTTTATTCTTCTGTTTAGGTAGGAAGTTCCAGAATTCCAAGATGGCAGTGGCAGGGTATAAGAAGGACAAGATGAGGAGATGAGTCACCATGTCCCTGTTTACAATAAGTCCCATTACCATGACAACTTCTGCCACTGAGGACATATCACCCATGGCAACTCCCACCACAGGTTCAATATTCTAAAATGAGGGTAAAACGGACAGTATGCTAATTAAGTTTTCTAAAGTAACCAATAAGGGAAAACTGGACACTATTCTAATCAGGTACTATAAGGGAACCAACAGGAGCAAATGGGATAAGGTCTTCAAAGAGGTTCATATAGGGAAGAGAACACCTCACGGCTCAGCATATGAGATACTAATTTCCAGACATCGGGGCCGAGAGCGTGTCTCTCTTGCTCGGTCCACTCCATTCTATCCAGAGAGTGGCCTTTTCACTCTTACCTTCAATAAATCTGTGCTTTGCCTGTTACTTCTGTGTGCCTTGTTCAGTTCTTTGTTTGGGGGTTCACAACACCAAGGAACAGGACTTCAACTGTGCACCCCATCAATAACACCTGCAACAACCTAGCATCGTTTTGCCTACATACCAGGTATTCAATACCCATAATTAGTTGTATTTTGCTGAACGTGATCTAAGGAAATAGTGAGGAAAATGAATTGTCCCTATTTTTATCCATGACACATTGTAGGAGATAAAAATATCCTTTGGTGTGCCTAAGACCATTAAAGATAAGAAGCCAAATTTTAGCTCTTTATAATTGTATCTCTAAATGCTGTTGGGATTCCAAAGATAGTGGATTCAACCTAATTTAACAAAATTTTCTTTTTGATGTTTACTTTGAACAAATAATATCACTGGGGCTATAAATAAGATCTGATGTCTGCCTTAAGGGAATTTGTAGTCTAGTGGGAAGAAGAATGTTCATAATTAACTGTAGTATTACACCAGGTGGAATACAGTGCCTGCTAGAATAGATGTCTGCAGTACACAGTACAGGGAGACAAGGAGAGAGAAGTCAGTTTTCACTTAGAAGAATGAAGGAAGGGGTTATGTAGGAAATGATATCTTAATTGAGCCTCTAAAAAATGGGATCTTGCCTATGGAAGAATTTTCCAGGCAGAGAAGACCACATGGGAAAAGACACAGGTAAGCAGAGAGTTTGCTTAGGAGCAGCTGCTGGGCAGGGTACATGCATGCAGTTGAGATTCAACTGAAATGTCACTGGGCATAGTCCAAGCCAAGAATCCTAGAACAGTTCAGAGCCTGGAGAGACCCAATCAGAACCGTGCTGCGAGACAGTGGCTGTGGCAGGCAGCAGTCAGGAGAATGTGTGGAAGGGACGAGAAGAGACCAATGAAGAGGTGGGGATTCTCAAGGAAGGCTGTTATGGTTTGGATGTGAGGTGTCTCCCAAAAGCTCACATGTGAGACAATGCAAGAAGGTTCAGAGGAGAAGTGATTGGGTTGTGAGAGTCTTAACTCAATCTGTGTTTTAATGCCCTGATAGGTGAACTGAGTGGTAACTGAAGTGGTTGGTTGTGGCTGGAGGAGGTGGGAATTGGGGTGTGGGGCGTGGCTTTGGGTATGTATTTATATCTACAAGTGGAGACTTCTCTCTGCCTTCTGATCATTATGTGAGCTGCCTCCCTCTGCCACACTCTTCTGCCATGAGGTTCTGCCTAACCTCAAGCCCCAAGAAATGGAGCTGGACTTCTAGGGACTAAGACCTCAGAAAACGTGAGCCCTAAAATAAAATTTTCATCCTTAAAATCAGATCTTTTGGTTATAGCCGTGAAAAAATCTGACTAAAACAAAGGCATTTCTGTAGCTGACATGAGGGAGAGGGTGGGCTTTGAGTCTTTTGTGATAAACCTGGTTTAAGCCAGGTTTCACTTACTATCTCTGCAAGCATAGGCTGCAAAATCTGACTCTTGTTTCACGTCTCACCTGTGAAAGGAGAGATGTCCTGCCTACTCTTAATATTCTGTGATGCTGAGGATCTATTTATCATCTGTGGCAAATCTAACACAGGATGGCTGAGGTCACTTTCTCACCCTTCACATTTGCTAAAAAGAGTTCGATTTTCTTTGAAGAAATCAAATGCAACCAAAGTCCCATTGATTTGGCCATGGCTTGGCACAGGATTGAGAAGATGGAATTTTGGAGCTGGAACTTTTTCCAATCTGCCTTATTTGGCACTAATTCCAACTATACCAACTTTTCAAGCAGGCTGGAATGACGAAATTTATGTTGCTGCATTTACAAACTCGGGGAACAGGAAACAAGTTCCTAGCTCTGAAAATGTAGTGGGTTACCTAGGTTACTTCTTACAAACACAAACACTTTATATCAGGAGCAAAGGCCAGATTTCATGATTTTAATGGAAATCTTAGGGAACAGATGAATCATATAATACATCGCTTCAACCGGAAAGCGAATGTATCCTACCATTAGAGTTTATCTCCCAATGCTTGGGGAAACCCAGGAGAGCTGGAGGAACCTTTAGCTCAGGTCCTGTGTGGGATGATGGCCCAGCAATAGCTCTGTCCAGATGATCAAATGGTGCCTTTTGTTCTTTCCTGGGGGTGGGAAGGATGTGGGAAACAATGATCTGGCCATGGAGAAGATTCAAGGGAGTAAAAAATGAATCATCACCAGCCACCAGGAAACACCAGGAGTTCCCTAAATGGTGTGAAGTCCTCCTGCTCCTTAGGTAAGTGAGATAAAACAAGAGCTGGTGGGGGATACAGAGGCCGGAGAAAGGGACCCTCCAGAGCAACTGAGGCTCAGAGCCATGGCGGAGGAAAGAACCAGAAGATATATGAACTTTCTGCTGCACTGAGTTTTGAAAAACATCTTTTTTGGGTTGGCTTCCTGTGATGTCCCTTAGGGAGGTTTTTTTCCTGATCTGCCCTTAGTGATTTCCTCATCAGCTGCCCCAGCCCCCAGCATCCACCATACGCAATGTCATCTGCAAAAAAATGAGGAGAATGTGACCAGTTAGCTATTCAGTCCAGGTCCAAAAGAGCTCTGTGAATTAGGGGATGGAACGTGCAGCCTGCAGCACAATGAGCTACAAACAGCAGCCTCAGAACACCAAGTGCTGCCCTGGACAGGAAGGTAGAGGGGCCTCTGCAGCTGCCTCCAGGTCCCCAACAGGGCCATTGGAGGAATTCCAGGCACATACGTCCTCCTGGCTGCGAACCCTGGAGCATGGGATCAGCTGGATTCTCTCTCCTCTTGTGCTCCTTGAGTTAATTAGCTAATTACTTTTTAAAGCATCCTTAGGCTAAAATCTCCCCATTTATTTTTTTTTATTAAGGACATTTTCAAACATTAAAGAAAAAACCCAGGGAGCATAGTATGGGGAACTCACACCACCTCTCTCTAATATTTACCAATATTTTGCCGAATTTATTCCATTTGTGTCCTGTCCATTTTTTCCCCAGGTATATGAAAGCAAATCCAGAAGATCATATCATTTCATCTGTAAAAACTTCAAAATGTATTATTAGCACATAAAGACTTTTAAAATAGAGCAATGCTATAATCTATATGTAACCAAAGTAGTAATTTTTCCATAAGGTTTAATGCCCAGTGTTCTACTTTCCTTAGTTGTCTGAATTACGTCCCTTTTGAAGTGGGTGGTTTAAGAGCCAAACAAGGTCTATGCATAACGCATTAGTTCCTGTCTCATTTTTTTTTTCATGCTCTTCATTTATAGAAGAAATCAGGTCATAGGTTCTGTAGAATTTCCCATATTCCATATTTGGCTTATTACATTTTTGCGGTGTTTTTCCAAAGAGCCCCAGTTCCTTTTAATTGGGAAATGGTATTTAAAGACCACCGTCTCTGTATGGGGTATTCTGAGCCACTGGGTTGTCATTGTTTTGTGGTTTTATTCAGAGTAAACAGAGTTGGAAAATATTTATGTCTTTGGAAAATGAGAAAAACTGAGTTTCTACTGGCATTTCCTATTTAAATATATGACTACAAGGTTTTTATTTTACTTGTTGAAAGTTCATATTTTGTTTTTCTTGTGCTGAAAAGCTTGGTTTCTATGATATTAACATGATTATTTATCAACTGTATCTTACAACACATTTATAGCTTAAAAATAATAGGACCTATGTTAGCATAATTACTTATTAACTGCTTAAAAGTAACATATGTCTAGCTTAAAAGTAATAAGATCATGTAATTGCTAATAAGAGTACTGAATATAGGTCAAGATTTCTTTGCAGTAATTGCATGAAGTCAGTATCCTTTCTTATGTGTTTAGGGATATTAATTACAGTTCCTTTTTGCATTGATGGTTTTTTTTTTCATTCCTTTATTGTTTCCGTTTTTACTTTTCAGGCTTTCTCAAGTATCTGGTGAACCTTGGCTGTTGCTTCAAATATAAGTTATACTAAAACAACAGTATCACTAGTAATAGTGAGATTACTGAAATAAGAGTATAAAAATCAAAGAGTGAAAAATAAAAAATCTAGAAATCCCCATACCTCACATTCAAATATCAACATGAACTCATTGCTTTTTCCTTAAATACATTTTTAAAAAAACCTATTTCCTTGTTCTGTTCTTTGAAGAGGACTAGATGAAAAAACAACTCAGCGGTACTAAGCACTAAGCACACAGATTGTGTTCTCTAAATGCCATTCTCCATAAAAGGAGCCAGAGCTCTATGGACACATGTCTGATTCCAAGTCTAGGGCAGGAAATTAAAAGGTGAGTTTTCCGTATAGTTTTGTGTCAAAGTGAGCCTTTCAGAACAAATGAAGTCAGATTAAAAGGATTCAAAAGCTACCTTAAGAGGTTCCCACTGGCCAAAGATGGGAAAATTTGAGCATAAATGAGAAGAGAAAGGAGACCATATCAGATATCTAAAAATCCATGAATTTACAATGATTAAAAAAAAAATACCTAATTGGTTATCTTTGGAGATTGCTAGTCTACCAACCTACCCATAAATGTAGTGAAAAGGGAAATATCCAGTATTAATCCACTTCTCTGATACATACTGTATTTCAGGACAACTAAATTGTCATTGGAGAAAGTTCTTTATGGAATAATGCAATAAGTAAATGTGGAAAGAAGGATAGAATTAAAGTTCCTCATTGTACAACCCTGAATGAAATAATGGATCTGGGAGTACCCATCGGTGTTTGCTAAAGTAATTAGGTTAAAAGTTGATGAAGAACTTTATAACAGAAGTGTTGACTGCTGCTGCTGACCCTGGTGATCCTTCTCAGTGTCATGAAGAGTATGACGACTGGACGCTGGATGATGTGCTACAACAGGTGGCACTACTGAGGAAGTACCCCTGCCTGATAAAATGAAACCGAACCTTCCCAGTCAGTAGGGTTCACTGCCCGGTTTTGTACAATGAGAGGAACAGTACATTTTAAACAAAATCACGAAGAGTCAATGAACCAAATCCTGACTGAGATTGTCTACAAGCCAAATGATCCAGTTTCTCCAGAAAACAATGGCAATAAAAAAATAAAGAGATGAATTTTTAGAGAAAAAAAAGATACTTAAGAAACATAAATAACAAAATCTTAAGATGTGAACTTGATTTGAACAAACCTGCTCTAACATTCATCTTTGAGATAATCAGGGAAAGTTGAATGTAGATGTAATATTCAATTATATAACAGTATTTTAAGTGTCATCACTATCCTAAAGGCAAACTGTCATCTTTTTAAGTTCTTATCAGTAAAAGATAGATGCATATTGAAGTCTTTATAGATGAGTGAGTGTGATGTGTGGGGCTTGCTTTAAAATACTTCAGGGGAAAAAAAAAAGAAAGGGGGGCTGGGTGTGGCAGCACACACCTGTAATCCCAGCAGTTTGGGAGACTGAGGCAGGAGGATTGCAGGTTCAAAACCAGGCTCAGAAACTTAATGAGGCCCTCAGCAAATTAGAGAGACTCTGTCTCGAAATAAAAAATAAAAAAAGGCTGGGGATGTGGCTCAGTGGTTAAGCGCTCCTGGGTTCAATCCCCAGTACCACCCACCTCCCAAAAAAAGAAAGGAGGTGGTAGAAATGAAAAGATAGTAGATTTTTTTAAATGGTAAATTGCTGATGAGGGATTGGGATTGCGGCTCAGTGGCAGAGCGCTTGCCTGGCACATGTGAGGCTCTGGGTTTGATCCTCAGCACTACATAAAAATAAATAAAGGTGTTGTGTACAACAAAAAATATTTTTAAAAAATTGCCAAGAAGTTGTTGAAACTAGGTAATATGCCCATATGAGTTCATTATACTATTCTTTCTGTTTCTACATTTGAGAATGTCTATCATTATAAATTTTCAAAAATAACAAGATAAAAATCTAAATTTTTTCTTAATTCTTTCTTTTTCAGAGAGGGGTGGGTTCCAGGGATTAAACTCAGGGGCACTCAACCACTGACCAACATCCCCAGCCCAATTTTGTATTTTATTTAGAGTCTCACTGAGTTGCTTAGGGCCTCGCTTTTGCTGAGGCTGGCTTTGAACTCTCGATCCTCCTGCCTCAGCCTCCCTAGCTGCTGGGATTACAAGCATGCATTATTATTTCTTCCTCTTCTCCTCCCCTCCTCCTCCTCCTCCTCCTCCTCCTCCTCCTCCTCCTCCTCCTCCTCCTCCTCCTCCTCCTCTTCTTCTTCTTCTTCTTCTTCTTCTTCTTCTTCTTCTTCTTCTTCGTGTGTGTGTGTGTGTGTGTGTGTGTGTGTGGTGCTGGGGATTGAACCCAATGCCTTGTGCATGCAAAGCAAGCACTCTACCAACTGAGCTATTTCTCTATCCCCCAAATTATTTCTTAATAAGCAGGGTTTTAAAACACAAAACAAACAAAAACCAGTCAGTAAACATAGGATAATAAAAATAGAAGCTGAAACTTACCAAATAAAATTTAAATGGGGAAAATAACCTAGTTAATTACCTATCTTCACTGTATCTTTTTGCTCTGAGCCTAAGGCCTCTCTTCATATAATTCTGGTAACACCCAGACAAATTCCAGTATTCCTGAATCTTCTTTTAGATGTTCCTTCTGTTTGTATTTATAATGTCGCCACCACATAATCCATGCCATGATGAAATTTCCCATGATTAATATGATTTAATTTGTTTTAACCAGCTTGTTTATCAAGGTTATATATTAGATTTATTTTTCTTGAAGTCACTAAAGGAGGCACCCATGTTGTGTTTGAATCACACTTTGGATTGGGGCACAGCCCATCCCTTCAGAGCTAGGTTAGCGCTTCTGCACTGGTGGGTCCCAGCTTTGTCACTCCATCCCTGACACCAAACGGGGGTGGGGGGCCCATTTTTCTCTCAAGCCTGTTACCCACCTTCACTTCCTGTGGTGACTATAAGCAGAAATGAAAATTTCAGTTTCTGAAAACTAGCTCATTTCACAGCGCAGCTAACAAGTAGCTGATTCAAGAATTAAAACTCTTCCAGTACAGACCTCTCTTCAGAGGCGAGTCCCGGGGAATAAATGAGCCTTGTGCTCTGCCCTCAAGGTCAACAGATTGAATGTGGCCTTGTGTGCCGCGAATGTACAGTACATGACATCATGCATATTCAGTGGTGCTTTCCAACCGCCCCAGTCTCTCTAGTGACCAAAATTTCTCCTTTAGTGAGCTTCTTCTCTGTGACTTTTGAAGTTATTTTACTATCCTGGTATTTGCACCTTCTCAGTTCAGCCATGGTCCTTCCCTGACTTGCTCTTTTTCTTTCTTCCCCATTATTTTTCTTCCTCTCCCCTGCTTCCCTGTACTCTCCTCCCCTCCCTTCTCCTTCCCTTCTAATATCCCTTCTTCTCTTCCTCTTTCCCTTTCTAATGACTTTAAATAAAAAATAATGACCTTGACTATTAATTTTACGTAGACAAATTTGAACC